>NC_092205.1:30884950-31087932 GCF_043381705.1 Parasteatoda tepidariorum
TTATTCGATTAACAAAAAATACGAATCATGATGCGTAATTTTTAGATTGCATAAATAAGAATTATGATGCATAACTTTTAGAATGCGAATCCCAAAATCACGTATAAATACGAAAATCAATGTTTGATATTATAAACCGCATGAGCAAATCAACACATTGAATTTTAAACTTGCGTGAATACGAATCGCTACATATGTTTTTAAAAAGACGTAAATACAAATCACAATATCGGATTTTTAAATCTAGTAAATAAGAATCGCAACGTACAATATTCAAATCGCGTGAATAAGAATCGCAACACGCAAATATGAAAGGCTCTGTTTGATATTAAAATCGTGTGAATAAGAATCGAGAAATTAGCAGATTCCAGGCTTGGGACCTCTAAAAGGCTTGTCAGAAGCAGCGTCGTTTGAACAACGAAAATCGGATCTATCTGGAGGGTGGGTAAAAAATTCGGAAAATCTTATCTGCTGCGTGTAAAAGGGGAGCAAATCCGTAAAATAAGTAAAAAAAAGAAAGAATTGGTAGCTATGTTGTTTGAATTTTCTGTTTCTCTTTAAAAATCGGTGAATTTTCTGAAAAAGCGGAATACTTATAAAAAAAAATGAAATTTTTAGAAAATCTGAATTTTTGATAAAAAAGCAAATTTAACAGATAAAAGTGAAAAATGCGGAAATCCGCTAAAAAGCGGAAAAATCTCATCCCTGATATTTAAATGGTGAAATGAAAAGTTTTCAAACATTTCATTAGTCAAAATTAGCGTATAAGCTCCTGTGGTCTACTTTCAGGATTGAGATTAACTTTCTTAATTGTACAGATCGAATTCTATAGCTTAAATATGTTCAAATCTAAATTCAGATTTATCAAAATTAATGAAAAAATTATTTTCTGTTGTATTATGCATTTTTATTGTGAGTATTTGAAGAAAAAACGACAATAAAAATTTCAGTGTTATAAATCTTTTTCAAATATAAAATTAAATTTTATTAGCTATATAATTTCTTTGAGAATTTTCAGACTTTTTTAAATTTGTATTTTGTTTAGACAAAGGTAAATTACCATTTATTGACTTTTATTTCTATCCAAAGGGTTGTTTAAAATTTGGATAAATTAATGTTTTAGAAAAAAAATTTACATTTCAGTAATAAATCAATCAACACCAAACAAAAAAAAAAAATAAGACTGCTTCATAATTTTTTTTAAATTTTTCGTTTTATTGCTGCCACCTTTTTTTTTCAAAAACATTTTAGTTTTTAGAATTGAGGAGTTGATAATCAAAACATTTATTCTCAAATTTTAAAAGTAGCATTATTGATTATTTTTTTTAATGATTTTTGAAAATATAAAAGATTTCCATGTCATGTTGGGACATGTTTTCATAAAAATAATTAACATGGGATATTAACTACATCAGGGGTGATTGTGAGCCCAAGTCTAAATTCTGGAAAATTTCTTAAGTTTAAAAAAAAAAAAAAAAAAATAAGNATTTCTTAGATTACTTAAAATATATTTAAAATTTTACACATACCTATAATGACCTGGAGAAGTAATTGAAATTTACAAATATGTCTTTCTTTCTTGAGTTTATGATTATAATAACTATTTACTCATAAAAAATGAATATTAATCATTAATATAAGCTTATAAAGTATCTCTCTGGCACTCCCTTACAAACAAATAAAGTAAAAAGTATTTTTAAGTTCCACCTTTGAAAATTTAATTTCCGGAAACTGTGATCAATGATTTTTTTAAACGCATGGACCTTCGACTTCCGGATCACTGTTAGCGAAAATTCCGGATATCCAGATTTTTTCCGGAGCACAATCAGCCCTGCTACATTCATTTTGAACTTCAACTCCTTAATAATCATTCTAAAGAAATTATAGATTTTACTTTTTATATTTGTGTTGCCATCAAGATAAAAAAAAAACAAGTATTTCACATAGTAACAAAAGAATAATTTAGAGATAGAATAAAATTATATTTATTTCTAGTTGTAATTACGTATCACATATGTTTTCTGTTGTCATAGATTCAGAATCAACATTTAAATTCTCTTCATTTGAATTGTAAACTTGATAAGTCCATTTTGGAAACACACGTTTATACAGAGACATTAAAACCACATCATGTGATTGTAGTTGTTGATCAAACACACATTTCATATGCCCATGAGAACCTTTGGGAGGAAAAGAATTATGCATTAATTTTTTTATTTAGTCAAAGAATAAATGTTGAAGAAAATGAAAACTTATTTACCTAATGACTCTCGGATATGGCCCCGTCTTCCGCACTTGGTGTACAATTCTACACATTTGAACCAATTTATATCATCTATAAATAATTAAAAAAGATAAGTAAACTATGAAATCTCTATTAATATTTATTTTGTTTTACATAAAAGGAAACCTATATACCTTTATTGAAGAACATGTATCTGACAACAGCAGACCTTTTAAAAATTTTAAATGGATGCCCACTAAGTACAACTCTTTTAACAACAATCCTATTAGGATCTACATTTAGCATATTTCCAGTAGCTACTAACTCCAGAGACCCTATAAAATAAAAGAAAAAAAAATTTTGATTTTAAATAATACAGTAATTGTGCATAAACAATTACAAAAAAATATTCTCTCTTTTATTTAAAACAAATCTAGATTTTAATTAAAACAATTTAATTAATGGAAAGCTATGTAAAATATACTAATGTTTACAAGTCTTAACTCATGAAAACTGTTATAGGATTTTTATTTTTTTTGCCAAAAAGTGCAGTTATTAGGGAGTATACAATGTGCTCCTATAAGTTACAATGTATATTTTAACAATCAAGAATTTTACATTACTAAATAAATCTTAATATACACTTTATTATTGATGCAAATAAATGAAATAAAAAATGATATAAGTGAACTCATAAGATGATAAAAAACATGTTTCTAGGTAAAATATTCTTTTTTTTCTTCTTTTTTTAAATTATTCTTCTTTTTTTTTAATAATTTAATGATAAAGGTATACTAAAGTATAATTTAAGGTAGAGTGAGCAAGAACAGTCCTCACTAGAGAGAATATAGGGTTTCTTTTTCCCTGTAAAATATTGCTAATGTAACACAGACTAAGTTACATAAAAATTGTTGGATTATAAATATTAAAACCACTATCAATTCTACTATTAGAATTATTATTCACTCTCTAATGCAAATAGCATATTATTCTCTATTGCACACAGGATGATACATAGCTTTTCGTAAAAAATTAAATGTAAAAAAATTTTATGAATATAATGTTTGATTCTTCAGTATATCTTTTTTGTGTAACTTAAACAAATGCCTGCTTAACTATTTTTGTTAGACACGTGAAAAGTTGTTCCATTAATTTAAAGAAGAGGGCAAAGTATGCTAGTTTAATGAATCAAATTTTAATAATTATGAAAGATGAAGGAATTTCTTGAAAATTCAGGAATTGAAACAATATCTTGCCGATACTGTCAGATGCTAGAAAAAAATGTATTAATGAAATAAAAAATATCCTACTCTGTATATATATATCAGTTCTAAAAAAGAATTGCACGAAATAAATTTCATATTTATTGTTTAGATCAATTAAGTGGTGCTATGTCTTTAAACATTACCAAATAATTTTAAAAGAATCATACAATAATATTAGTGAATGGAACCATACAATATGGAAAAGATGTTAAAAATTGTAATATCTGTATAACAAATTGCTGTTAATACAAAACAATTTTTCTGACCCTCAGCAATTTGTTATTATGGATTCAACTGTATTTCAAGTTAGTCATTTACTACACATTTTAAAAAAAATATTGATGCATACAGGACATGGATAAGTACATTTAAAAATTGTACACAATATTTACATACCATCTTTCCGTTGTCTGAAAACTGTAACAGAGGCTTGAGGGAATAGAACAGGTGCATAAAATGAGGCTACAACTGCACCTTCAGGTGGGAGATACCGCTCATACTAAAAAAGGAAAGAAGGAAAAAAATCTAAAAACACTTGTTTATTTCCTTTACTTATGCATTTCTTTATTCATACAGGTTTTAGTCAATTTATTTGAATCAACTTCAAGAGATTTCACTTAAATTTATGAATAAAATAGTGTTTAAAGATAAATCTGACTAATTGTAAAATAACTAATGATATGGAATTAAAATTTAGGTTATTGACAGATTTGATTATAAAATTCAAATATTAGCAGTAAAAATGCACTGTTTATTTTCATTGATCTATTTCTTTGGACTTCTTATTGAGCTTTTAATTTAATTTTTATTTTTTTAACTTTAGAACTTGTTTCTGAATAACTTGCAGGCCCATTGTTCAAACTTTCATTATTTAATATTTCCAGAACTACTTATTCTTAATACTAAGATTTAAAGTGAGCAAAAAAGACTAATCTCAAGAACTTTTGATCAGACTATTAGATTGTGTAACAGACAGAAATGCCCTTTTAGTGGTTTGAGGAAACTAACTAGTGTATTAATTAATTAATGTTAGATATAAACTAAGTTGTGTAACCAGTCATAAAAACTAATTTTGATTTCTTTTGAATAGGTTTAGATACTACAAACAAAATGATTACGTAAATGCAAAATTTCTTAAAGCCAGAACCACTTTTTTCCAAGCCTGCATGATATGAAATGAGAAGTGCAGAAAACAGTTATTTGCTTTTAAAATTTTACTACAATATTTGCCACTAGTTAGGATTATTTAGCAAAGTGGCACTCAGGCACCTGAGATTTTTGGACCTTTGCAAAAATATGGGGGTAGCTTTAATCTGGAAAATATTTAGTTTAGTCAGAAAGGCAGCTAATATTCAGGAGAAAAAAAAATCCCTGATTTTTCCAAATAGCCTTCATTAAATTTTCAGTTCTGTCTCAATCACATAAAAAATTTTTTTATTACAATACTTTTATACTGCATTAGAAAGTGTGAGATGATAAAATTCATAAACATGAAAATTTCATCAGGTGTAATTTCATATTATTTTACAAGAAAGAAATTAATACTAAATCTATTATATGATTAAGTAAGAACAATTAGAAATATTTTTACGATGCATTAGAAAAAAACCTGTAAAAAGAAACATATAATTATAAATGTAAATAAAGGTACATTTGATTTAAAATAGACTTACTTTAAATTTGTTACCAGTCTTGTGTTCAGAAAATATGGGTTTACATGTGAAACGAGTAAAACCAATATGAAATATTAGTTCATCCTTTGATTTGATAGAAGATTTACAAGAGGGATGCTTACGAATCACTGTATTTATAACTGACATTTTTTGTTCGTGTGGTAGAAGCCCATAAACAATAAGAATGGAATGGTCTTTTTCAAATGCTTCTGCAAAATAAAAAAATGAACAATCAAATAAAATAATATATGTTAAACCAGTTTAATTTATTACAAAATTCGGAAAAGTGTAATACAAATAAGTGTAATATTCTACAAATTCAATTTATCCAAAATCCTAATAAAAAGAGAAGACTGCCGGGGAGAAAATAAATACATTGTTAACCCCTTAATGGTTCCAAAATTTTGAAGAAAACAGTCATACAGATGCCAATTTTTTTATTCAAGAAAACTATAGTGAAATTAAATGTATGCACATTTATTCATTTTTAATTTTTGGGTTAAACTTCAACCTGTTATTTTGATGAGAGCAAGAAGGAAAGGACTTGATTGTGATTATTTATTCAAAATTCTCTCAGTTTTCCATACTGAATCTACTAATGTGCAGCATTTTTATAAATGAACAGCTCTTAAAGTGCTCTTTTCTAATACAATTTTCAAAAATTTCATACTGGTTCAAATTAAGTGAAATTTTTGATCAACTGAATACCACTATAATTGAAACACTAAATGAAAAAAAGTGCATTTGTTAGATAGTTTATTTTTTATTTCATGTTATATTTTAAATTACACACTTTAATTATTCTTGCAACTATTTTCTAGTAAAACATTTAGCATATTGTTACATATAGTACAATTTAAAAATATTGTAAGATTTTGTGATGATTGCAGTACTTTGTATGATTGCAGTAATTTTGTACTAAAGAAAGTAATTTTAGCATTATTTTCAGAAGAAGCATAGATTAAATGTTGAGAAAGTGTATTAAACTAGATTTAATAAATGTTGAAATGATTTTTATTTGTATTGTAACATAATTTTAGCTGAAATAATATGCTAAATAATAGTCATTAAAAAATTAAAAGTTTACAAATTTAATTACAATACCATACATTAAAAGAATCCATACATTTCACCCACCATACATTTCAAATCTATAATGACTACATTATGTGATCTGATCAAATTAAAAAATTCCGAAATAGCAAGGTGATGTGAATTGTGACCTCAATGACCCTTGATTTCACAAAATATTTTAATATATTAATATACATAAGTTTTCATCATATATTAATTAATATTTTTTAGGAAAAACTGCACCACTGCAAAAGTTATTGAATTCAACGAAAAAGAATTGAAAAATTACATGCTTGATATATATCAGACGTGTCAAGCGTCTAACTTTGCTAATGCAAATTTTTTGATATGACAAACAAAAAAATCTGAGTTCCCTTGACATTTGCTATGCTGATAACAGAAAAAAGTATCTTTTAGCCAAGTACATTTCTCAGTGACCCTTGATTTCACAAAATATTTTTTGACCACCAAATTTTTTCTTTCTGATTTCTAAATAATTTGAAATGTTTTTTTTCTTGCTTAAAAAAATTTTTGGAGCATATTTTAAGAAAGAAATTGCGATGTTTGAAATGAAATAGCCTGAATTCAATAGAATAGCTAGTCAATAAAAAAGTAGACATAAAAGGTATGTGTGCATAACTAAGAAAAACTGACTACAAGATTGAAAATAAATTGCCAATTTAATAAATTAAAAAAAAAGAAGAAAAAAATGATGGTTATGACTGATATTAATATACATATTATGTAAGAATTCTCTTTTTCCCCCGCATTATATTTTTTTTTATAGACAACCTAATTTCAACCTAACCTTCAATCATTTTTTTAATTTTTTATAGACACAAATTTTGTATTTTTAGATATCTAAAACAATTGTAATCTTTCAGACTTTTTGATTTTTTCTTCAAAATTATTTTAAATTAAATAAGGTAGTTCCTTGTGACACTAAAATATCAACAAAAAAATCATACATTAAAAACCCCTAACCTAGAATAAGACTTAATGAAGTCGTGTAATATTTTTATTCAGGGAGAATTCAAGAAGATGTTCGAAACTTATCAAAGGATAGCATTAGAAAAAATTGCTTTTATTTTTTAACCTTTTTCCCCCTTCTGTTATCAAATGACTTAATCTAGATAAAAATATTTTTGTTACAAATCCACAAAAATGTTTAACAATTGCTTGTAAATGTTTAAAAATTATAAATGAACTTTTTAAGAATGGAGGGAAAAAAACTAAAGATGCTATATTTAAATGAATGATTGAGTATGAGTATTTAAACAAATATTTGAATAACATTGCACTTAAGCAATAATGCACATCATAAAATCCAATTTGAAAAATTGGTTTTTATGGATCATCGTTATAATGGTAGGGTCACTGTAAATGAGTCATTTCAAAGAGCATAAGTTTGATTCATAAAATCAATAAATTAATTTTTACATGGAATTTATAGACAAATAAAAATTTTAATGAAAGGTTTAATTATACTAAAAATATTATTTTGTTACCATATAAGGATTGTGGAACATCTTTGATGAAGAGAGTAGCATATGTTTCAGACTGAAAAAAATTTTTTAAACAGAAAGTCAGACTAATAATACAGAAGCTTTAAAGAAATATTTTATTTTAACAGCAAAAATAATTACTTGCTAAGCTAACTTATTAACAATGCTTATTCAAAATAATTAATGAATAAAATGCAATTAATAAAATTTAATACAAAATAATAATTACACCTACCCACAAGCCTTCCTTTTCAGAATTTAACACTTTCTTTTTGGTCTGTCTAAAATGTTCAAACCTATATATTTTTGCATAATCATGAGGTAAGTTTTCCATAGGATCCCAAGGAGAAGTATTGAAACTTTTTAACCCACGATACCTAATAAAAAAAAAAAATGCATTTACTTTAAATTAAGATAAATTTATTTCAAGTGCAGGGTTGGTAAAATTCAAAGCAACCCAGTTTAGACCAATTTTAAGTCCAGTTTGGTTGAAAGATGTAAATGATAAGACATATAATACTGGACCATGGGAATCTGCAATAAAAAATAGTTTGCATTTTCAATGATAGATGGTGCTTTTTTGTACAAAAAAGCACCATCTACCATCTATTACATAATTTTAGAAGTTTTATAAGCCAGGAGTCACTGTTGTGAGATTCTTTTGCACCAGACAATTAGGAAGAAAATTACTAGAAAGTTTTATTAGAAAGATAGTAATCTGTTGATAGCACAGCATGATTATCAAGATTTGAAAACCTTCAGAAAAAGACGTATACCATGACAGGCTTTGAAAAACATGATTATGAAGATAGGAAGTTATTAGATGTGATGCAAAGAAGTAAGAGCATTTAGAATTTGCTTTTTAGTTACACTGAGTCGAAAGCAAACACAAAACATTGTATCGCTATAATGCGAAACCTATTATATGGTGTAAAGCATGTAGAATGTGTGTTTGACTAGAACGGAATGCAAATTGAACATGTGCAATGTTTAAATAGAGTTTTGCATAACTAGTTTGACTATTTGTTCCTGTCTCACCTAAAATTTGAAATTGAACATGTGCAATGTTTAAATAGAGTTTTGCATAACTAGTTTGACTATTTGTTCCTGTCTCACCTAAAATTTGAGCTAATTTTTTTATTACAGAATTCTTTTTTCATGTTGTCTATAAAAAGTACATTTCAAATTTCCACAATATCCATCATATCATCATCTCCTTTATGTGACTATAAATAGGACATGTACACTGCTTACCTTTGATATCTAATTCTAGCACTGACATCGATTGGAGTATCTTGTTCATCAGGAAACATTTCATTTTCCCTCTCTTCTTTAAACCTAACTAACCTAAAAGAATATATCAACAAATAATTAAGCAATTTACTTTATACCAAGTTTTCCAAAAATGACCAACAATTTTAAAAAAATCAATTAAAAAAAACATAGGAAAGCAAAAATATATATTTTGCTAGGGAAAACAGATAATTTATTTTCACTAACTTTCAAGATAAGTAACAATGTTTGTCAAACAAACCACCACTTACAGCATCAGCATGGTACAGTCTGAAGAGAAAATAACAGAAACAAAAGCAATTCTTTTAACTTAGAACGCTATAACATGCCAACAGCATTATCTGTTACAGGACCTTTGAACTTTATATTGAAACTTGATGAGAATAAATCTTATGCCATTCAGTCATACCATACATTTCCATCTTGGGTTTTTCTATAATCGATTTCTCAAATGGTCAGTCATTTTTAGAACATAGCTAAACATTATATTTAAGTAGATTACAACAACACATACATTTTTTTCTCTTCATCTAGATCCATATTTTTATCATAATTTTCATCCTTCATGCTTGCTATAGATTCCTAAATATAATTTATAATATTAGTATAAAATATAAACATCAAAGTTGTAGAATTATTCAGAAAAAATTATTAAAACTTACAGTATCACCCATATCTTGATCCATATCTGTGTTTTCTAATTCACAATTTTCAAAGCTTTCGTTGGGTTCTGCATCTTCCATATCACTTTCATCACCACTATTTTCACTGTCTTCATTTTCACTCTCAATAATCCAGGATGCCTGATATTCACTTGTACCTTCAGCCACTTTTTTCACAGTCCTTTTAGGCTGCATTTCAGCTAAAATGAAGTATCTGCATTTAAACTTTTGAAAATATTCAAATATATATATATATGCCAACTCTTACTGTTTAAACAGATTATTTTAATATTTAAAGTCGATCTTGTTCATCAAGAAATATTGAGATGTACAATTTATTTTTTGATTTAATATATTTTATTTACAGTTATCTTGGACACAACTATACATAATCAATTTAAACAAATATGTAAAACCAATACAAGAAACCAAAGCAATAGTATAACGCTATTTTCATACTCTGTTTTAGAACATTGTATTATATTAAATTAGAGGTATTTATAACAGTAAAATTTAATTTTGTTTTGACGGGAAAAAAACTGTCAAATAAAAATATATATATAAAAGTTACTATAAAAACAGAGTCAATTATTACCAGCAGCTAACTCTTCCTGAGTAGGCCAAGTCTGTTCTCCTTCCATAGGATCTGGTTCTACCTCAGACTGCAAAGATTCTTGCTTAAGTTGATCAGGTTCTTCCTGTTAAGTATGAATTTATTTTGAATAAAACAAATGCTCACTTCATCAGGCAAAAAGAGGCGCATGAAAAAATGACTAAAGAATTGACAACACGCATTGCTTCAAAACAGCATAGTGAATTAGATCTAGCTAATTTAACGACAAATATGAATATAGATATCAAAGTAATAGCATCAATTTCTTTTCTGTGAATGACACAAAGAAAAACCTATTTGTCTAGCTAAGAAGGAAAACTTTGGGTAAATTGCTTAGAAAGGTAAGTTGGTCTTAAAACTTCAAATGAATCAAAAGGAAATTTGATCTTTGTTTCACTAAATTGCGAACACAAATGCTCGGGGAAAAAATTTTCATGACTTTCTGTTGACTTGTCCAAACTGACTTATTCAATTTCCTAACTGCTTACATAAATTTTAATAGAGATTTTTGAGATGCGTCTTATTTATATACATATAAATAATATACTAAAAAAACATGTAATTAATGTTAATAGAAAATGTACCAAAAGTTGAAAAGAAAAAAAAACTTTTTCACGGAAAGCCAACTCTATGATACTTTTGAAGCAAAAAAAAAAAAAAAAAAAAAAAAAAAAAAAAAANAAAAAAAAAAAAAAAAAAAAAACAAGGAGCAAGAAAACAATGCAAATTAACTATATAAAGAATCATTTTAAAAAACTATCAGTTAGAAACCATACCTAATAATCTAAAGCAGAAAAGCCTTTTTTTTTTTTTTTTTTTTTTTTAACAATATGTCTGAAACCATATCTGACACTATAATATAATTAACATGGTAATATTTTTAGTGTCTCAACTGAATAATTTTGAACTTTAATATTGTGTCAAACTCGGGTGAAACTATTTGAATGACCAGTTCCATGCTTTTTTAAGAAAAAAATTACAAATGATAAAAATTACACATACATTTTCAATAAATTATATAAAAGAACTTTAATACGGTAAATATCAATAGTCAATAATGCAGGAAATTTAGATAACCTGAATGAATTACAATGAGTACCAGAACAAAAAAGTAGTTTTCAAATTAATACAAAATTATACAAATTCACTCACTTATTATACTTTCACCATAGTTTGCTATCAGAAATAAAATTAATATTTCTAAACATTATGTCAGTTGATAAAAATGTAAAAAAATATATATTTACAGCTTTCGTAGCTAAGCCTTTCAAAACATAACGAATTTGGAAAAAAAAAGAATAAATTCTTAGTTCAATTACTAATATTAACAAAAACTTGCCACATGATTACAATAAATCATTACAAAACCAAACTGCATTAAAAAATTTATATGGACATAATATTCGGTTAATCAATATCAACTAAAAAAATGGTACCTACAGTTATTGACCATTGCAAATTCTTTTTTTTCTTCTCACTTTCAAAGGGATCAGCAAATGATGTAACCTGACTCATTTGAAAGGTACCCCAACCAGGAATGTGTACAAGACTGTTCACATTTAAAGGTTGGCCTCTTATATAACCAGAAACTTTTAGGGTACCTTTTCCAGAAACCTAAAAAAGTACAAAGAAAACAGAGATAATTTTTAATTTGAACACAGGCATTTCAAAATTTTGAATAACTAGAAATCATGCTCATTCCCTTTAAAATTAATGATTAATACCAATGTTAAAATTTTGTCTTTATTTCAAAATCTTTAATGATTTTGGTCAACGTAAAGCAAAATACAAAGATTATAAGTTTTCCTTCTTTCCATATTCATTTCGATTTTAATCTGATTTTTCCCCCCGTTTATTTTTGTAGCAATCCGTAGATTTAGAATGTAACTATAAATAAGAAGATAAGAAAATAATGTTTTCTTACCTTATCAATAATTTTAAATAGTTTTCTAATCTATCACTTTAAACAACAACACTTTTAAGGGTAAGAAATACATAGTTTATGATAAACAACAAAAATAGTTCCATTTATAATTTCTTATCAGGGTCCGTGCTAAGGATTTCGAATTATTAGCCAGTAAATTAGCCAAATATCAAAAGTATTTGCTAAATGCAAATCTTAACTATTTTTTACGATGAATTTTTCCCCATAGAAAACTATTTTACCAAAATACATCAATCAAAAATTACTATTTTACAAAAAATTGTTTAGAAAAATTCATTTTGACATAATTTTGAGGATCGAATTAAATACATATTTTTCCTTCCAGTAGAAAAAAGCATTCGCCAAAAGACAATTTTATTTGCCAAATTTACGATTTTATCGCATTTGGCGAGTTGTCGATGCTTAGTGTGGGCTCTGATTATTAAAATAAAATATACAAGTCGTCAAATTTGCAACTTATCAAATATGTTATCATGTATATCATTTTAAATTAAAAGTTCATAGAATTATCATATTTAAGTTAGATTAACGTACAACCCTATATTAAAAATATCTACTTAATTGACTTCGATTAAATAAAGTCAATGGTATTTTTTTAAACGAGACAGATTGTCGTTTAATTTAATTAGTAAATCATCATATGTGTATAATGAACTTAAAATTAGTATATAATTTCTGGAATTCAAACGTCCTATCACTGGAAAACAAACAAAAATGCACTAATGCCTCATGCAAATGATAACAAATCATATAAACGATAATCATAAAACTATAATATGATTTTGATAATTAAACTACAAAGCAAAAGAAATATTATAAACAAAATTGCACTATACTAATGTCTCTGATAAGTATGTGGACAATATATTTAAAAAAAAAAAAAAAAAAAAAAAAAAAAAAATTAATTNAAAAAAAAAAAACAATTTTCTTCTAAAAAAAAATAATTTTTTAAATTCTAATAAATTGTATTGACAAAAAAGGACAAACAAACATTCAAAACTCTAGTGGAATAGGTCATTTTGAATACTTACTAGATCAAAATTATTATATGAAATGAAAACGTACCATATCTACATTAATTAGTTCAGCATCTTCAGCAAGCATATGAAATCGTGCATCTCGAAATGTTATTGGCCTTTGCTTTTGACTACCTATCTGACGAAGCAGCAATTGTAATTCCTGCTTGGTATCTGACTGGTGCAGTTTGGCTTCAGGAAATCTGAAACAAAAAGTTTGGTAAAAAATTAAAGTTTATAAAATTTGATTAGTGATTGAATAAACCTTGAACTAATAAAAATTAAAATTTCAGTATGAAAATTTACGTATAAAAAGAAACTTGTATTTACCTTAAGTGTATATATGGATATTTAGATTTTATGTTTATTTTCTAACTTAATTTTTACAAGTCAATTGTATATAATTGTTAATAAAAACTCTTTTTAACAAATCTACACAAAAAATTCATGAACTGAAACATAAAAACTTTCACAAGATTAAGTTAAAAGTTAAGACTTGTTAAACCTACGGAATTTGAAAAACTATAATAAAAGTTAGCAGTATATACTTGTTAATAAATTTCTGCAAGTTGGTATATAGAAATATGTAAAACAGCATCAGATAGCACTTTATATTCATAATACATGCATCATGTTCGTTTTTTTCCATGCACTGTACACAAACATTTTTGAAACATATCGCTTGTAACAAATATTTTAGGAACAATTACAAATGAATAATCAACATACTTTTACCCTACTGATAACAAAAAATTTGTTTTAGCAGATTATTTTGTAGATTTGATTATTCACTGCTAAAATAAACATCTTGTTGTCAGTAGGATAAAATTATGTTGAATATTCATTTGTTAATCAAATGCATGTCAAGAAAACAGAGATAAAAACAGTTTGTAATGATACTTAAGTATTTTTTGTTTTAATTATTTCCTATAATTACACAGATTTAAAGTTTACTTAAATACATATAAAAGTACTTTTTTAAGTAATAACAATAGTGAGTTCTTATATAATGTATAGGAAATTCATTAATAAAGCATCCATGAGTTAACTAATATAAATAATTACCTTATTTCAAACAATATCTAAGTGATAAATACATGGAATGAGAAAGACTTCATATTTACTTTGTCTCAATATTTTTTAATAGATGTTTTTTGCAATCAGCCTTCTTTTTTGGATTTAGCTTATCTAATCCCTGAAAAAAATTAATTAAAAATATTTTTAGGCATCAAATAAAAACTCATCCTGTTTGTTCGATACCACGCATTATTAAAATAAAATATTAAACAAATAGAAAAGTTAATAAACAAAATTATGCATAAAAGATAGAATCAAAATTTTTAGCTTAGAGCTATAAAATATACAAGGTTCTATTTCTGAATAACTATTGAATGTTTAACTTCTAAGTAGCTATGAATGCACATAATAGTTAATTGATAATTAATGTGTGCACATATTAACGTTCTATCAGGGTGCGTAGCCAAATCTTTAAACAAAAAATAAGCACCTTTTAAGAACTTTTTAAGCACTCAAAAAATATTTTTAAGCACTACATGCCATTAACAAAATGCAAAATAATTTTCAAAGACTTTAGATGATCATGAGAAAGTAACTAGTTTCTGACAAAGAACTCTTTTTTTGATTATATTAGACATTATTAAATGATCGAGAGATTTTTCAGTTCGTTATCAGAGGGTGGAAAATGAAGTCTAAAATTGAGAATATCTTACATAATGCAGCAGAGTTGCACATGAGAAGGCAATAATCTCACTGAAGCCAGCTCAGTAGACGCAGATACGGATTCGCAAGTATTTAATCAAACATGTAAAATGATTGGCGCTTTCACACGCTATGGATCGGCGGTACATCGAAATGAATTGTGAAAACGGTGAATATAAGAACGTGAAAAGCATGCTTTTGGATAATAAATGGCGAGAATCGACATGGTAACGAAAAAAATCTCATTTTTGAAAAGCGAAAATTAAGCACCTTTTAAAAACACCCTTTGAAAAAAGCACCTTTAAGGGCTTTTAAGTAACGAAAATAAAAAAATAAGCACCTTTATGCACTTTTTAAAAACGCTACGCACTATGTCTATAAATCAGAACATTTATTTGGTTTCTTTTTTTTTGCATACTGGAAATTTTATGTGCAAAAACAACAAGATACCGATTCATATTTACAGGGATGTGATTGACAAAAACACAAAAAAGAGGAAGTTTATAACTGCAGCATTGAACGTGCAAAAGAAAAAATTATATGAATTCAATAGCCAATCTGATAATGATTAGATTATTATCTATTCAAATAAATATAAATAAATGGTAATTATGTTCTTAAATAAAATCTTGATTAAAAATTTTTTTTAAAAATAATTTAGATAACTTTGAGTAATTATGCATAAGCACGATTTTATGTATCACATCATTTTAAAAAAACATTTCTTTAATGGTCAAAGGACCTTTATGGACTTTGTCATGAGTTCTTTCCTTTTTCGATGGTCTTTTATTAACATGACTGATCTGTAGACTGTTGATAGGACAAGAAAGTTCATTTCGTACACAATTTTTAGAGGCCTTAGATTAAGAATCGCGATGTTGGATTTCAAAATCGCGTTAATAAGAATCGTGATGCTTGATTTTAAAATCGCGTGAAAAAGAATCGCGATGCCGGATTTTAAAATCGCGTGAATAAGGCGATATCGGATTTTAAAATCGCGATGTTGGATTTTAAGATTGCGTGAATAAGAATCGCGATGTTCGATTTTAAATTAGAGTGAATAAGAATAGCGATGTTGGATTTTAAAATCGCTTGAATAAGAACCACAATGTTTGATTTTAAAATCGCGTGAATAAGAATCGCGATGTTCAATTTTACAATAGCGTGAATAAGAATCACGATATTGAATTTTAAAATCACGTGAGTAAGAATCACGATATTGGATTTTAAAAGCACGAAAATAAAAATCGCGGTATTGAATTTTTAAATCGCGTAAATAAGAATCACGATACATAATTTTTAGAGTCCGTGAATACTTATCGCAATGAGTAATGTTTAAACCGCGTATAAATACGAAAATCGATGTTTGACATTACAACCGCGTGATAACGAATCACAATATTGAAATCTAAAAATATATATGAATACGAATCGTGACATTGGATTTTAAACTAGCGGGAATATGAATCGCGATATTGGGTTTTAAAAACGTTTAAATACAAATCGCGATATTGGGTTTTAAAAACGCTTAAATACAAATCGCGATATTGAATTTTTAAATTGCGTGAATGGGAATTGCGAGTAATGATTTTTAAATCGTGTAAAAACGAATCTCAACAAGCAACTTTTAAATCAGTTAAATACGAAAATCGATGATTTACATAAAAACCATCTAAATAAGAATCGCAATTTTAGCAGATTCTGGCCCAGTTCCTAATATTTAAAATTCTGTAAATCAGCCAATCAAAAGAAATCAAATATCAGCGGCCGAAACGAAACTGCTTAGGACTTTTTTTCTTTTTTCCAATCTATAGCGGAAGTCGCGGTTGTCAAGGCAACAAGTCGCAAGTCCGACTATATCGTACGTTCGACTCCCCTTAAGTTTTTGGAACATGGTCAGATATTTTAAAGAGTCTTTCATTCCTGAAAAGATAAGAGAGTAGTGGAGTTGGAGAAAGCATCGTTTTACCAAGGTCAACCACTTTTACCCCAGCCAGCAGATTGACATGTGAAGAAAGGTTTATTGGGGGCTTCAATACTTTCGCTCCGCGGAAGAAAAAAAATTTCAACTAAATATCATTTACTGCCTAAAAATTTTATCCGAGCGGAAATTTATGAAAAAAGAGCGGAAGATATGGAAAAAGCTGAAAAAAGCGGAAATCAGCGGATCCGCGGAAGAATCACATCCCTGTATTTAACATAATTTTTTGAATTAAGATTTATAATTAAACTTTTAATTAATCAACCAATGAATAATATCACACCTGTTTAGTTACTAATTTTAATAAAAAAATTAGTTCCTACAAGAAATCCTATATTGGATTTTAAAACTGCGTGAATATGAATCACGGTATTGGATTTGAAGAAGTGAAAAGACAAGCCTAGATATTGGCTTTTTAAATCGCGTATATTTTAGATCCGGTGAAAATGAATAGCAATATTGGATTTTTAATTCACATGAATACAAATCTATCATGATGTAAAATTTTTAAATCGTGTGAATATGATTCATTACATGTAGCTTTTAAATCAGGTAAATACGGAAGTCGATGCTTGAAATTAAAATTGCGTGAATCTGAATATGATTCGCAATATTAACAAACTTCAACATAGTTTCAAATATCAAAAATGATGAAAATCCGACTAACTGGAAAAAAAAAATCAAATTGGTGAAAGAATTGTGTGTATGAAAACGTCTCGTTAACATGATTTAGCAAAAATTTAAAAATTCATATTTTTGATTCCAGAGCTCATAATTCTTACTTTAAATCTCAACTCTTACTTTAAATTAGTATGCAGTGAAAATTTTGTTGGATCATAAGTTTTGATTTGCGGAAATCCCTGAATCAGTGGTCTTGAGATATGTGGAATTCCGCGAAAAAATCACATGCCTTGCTCTTAGTTTCTAGACCTGGAAGGACGATACGAAAAACTCGGAATATAATTTCTCCTGCAATCAGCAGATAAATTTTAGAATTCCACAAATGTGATAAGTCAGATTATAAATAATTAATATTTTTCAGAAACAAAAAAATTAATAAATAAAAAATGTCTTACCAATACAGCATGAATTGTTGTTGGTAATGCATGGGCAATAAGGACAGATAAAAGCATCTCAGTATATTGATCAGGAACTTCAGTTGAATGAAGAAGCAATAGTATTTCAGAAACCTTAAATAAATGAAAATTATATTTAAGATTTCCCTACATCATTTAATTTTAAGTACTTATACACACAAATTTAAGTAACAGAAAAAAAAGCAAACATTGAATACGAACCTTAGCTGCATCCATAATTGAATGTATGTCTGTCTTTCTTGGTACTACAAATGTAAACCTCTGTTTCAAACGGGAAGAACTGTAAAATATTTCATTGAAAAATTTCATACAAATGAAAATAACAGTAATTTAAAATAAAAAAATATGCATAAGAAATTTTTTCAGCTTTTTGCTATACACAAAATTAATAACATAAAAACTTCCTATGCATTTGGAAATAACTTTTTTAATTATATCAGGGTTCCCACAACCTAGAAAATATAAATAAGTAGTAGCTGAAATGTTTCACGACTACTGAAATTTTTTTACATATATTAGTGAAACACAAAATTGTTAGAATTATTTTTAGCACCCACATATATTTCCTTTAAATTTAATATTTATTGATAGCTTAAAACTGGATATATCTCAATCTAGATATCTCTCAATTTTTCTACCACTTAAAAAAAATTTTCAGGCTGTAGGAACCCTGTTTATGCTAAATCAATGCATAATACGAATACAAAAATTTAAAGAAATCTCACTCAGATTCTTTTCTAATACTTCAAATAATAGAGAAAATCTGCTTAGAAAATACACTTCAGGAAAAAACAAAGCTATAAGTTATTTACCTTATGTGACAATTGCCAAGTGAACTGTACTTTACTTCTAACTCATCATCACAGGATTTTATTTCATCTAGAAATTCTTCTGCATTTATAGCATCATCTAAAGCCATAATCATCTTAGAAAACAAAATAAAAGCATTAAATTTTTAAAAACAGTTTATTAACTGAATTGAAAGTGAATAGCAGAAAAAAAGTATCTTTTAGATTTAAAACAGTTTTGGCAGCATTAAATGATAAAAAAAAAAAACATTTTATTTTATGGCAAATATACTGAATTGAGTAACAAGCCATTGCAATTTTTTTCCTTAATTTTTCAAAGTCATATATTTATATGAAGGTTAATTAATGATATGTGTTCTCTGTTGTTTGATGACCTTTAGCCATCATTCAGTGACAGTGTTTACACTACAACGCGAGAATCTCGCATAAAAAAATGATGACCGCGAAAAATTCGTTCATTCTATAAACCAATTTCAAAATTCGCGAATTTCTCGCATTTTGAAAAAAATTTCTCATTTGCGCCATTTAGAATAAAATCCGTTTCACTTTTCTTCCTGGATCCTTTATTATTTTCAACATCTGCCCCATTATCTAGCTTCCCTATTTACCAGTATTGTTCAGAACCTTTAAGAACAACAGAACACCATCCTTCCGAACCACGGAACCTCTTTCAGAACGCATTTCTCTGCAACCACGTGTTTACCGTAGGTAAGGTTTCTTCAGGTAAGATGTTCAAATTTTTTGCTCGTTAATGTAAGATGGACAAATACCTTGTAAAGCCAATATCTTCTACTCCGAAACGGACAAATGAAATTGAAAGAAATATGGGGAGAAACGATCAAAACGAAACAAATAGCAATTTGAGCAACCTAATGAGAATAGCTGATGAAAAAGTAGATGTAGAACATTTTCCATATGATGATGCAGCAAAAATATTCAATGCTTTAAAAATTAGAAGATGTTAAAAATGCATTATAATTAAAGAAATGATTTTTATTTTTCAAGTCTTTTTTTTTTTTTTTTAGAAATCTCACTTAACTTTTTGAAATCTCACCCTGTTTTTGAGAAAGGGTGAGAAATTCTCACGCATTTTTTTTCTGAGATGAAAACACTGAGTGAGCTTTATAATTCCTTGTTTGTAAAAGAACCTGTCTTCATTTGTGAAAAACTGTACAAGGTGAATTCAATGTGAAAACTGTACAAGGTGCTGCTTCACAAACTGGTCTGAATTTAACAATATTCCACGAAAGATGTTTCGAAAAAAGCGCAACAAGTGGAAGTTTTATGACGCACGGTAAGGTGAGTATGATGCACGGGCAATACATCCCACCCAAGCTCCAATAACTTTTCATTGGTCATCAAAGATGTATGTGGTCTCGCATTGTTGTGATGAAACACCACATCTTTACGATTGCCGAGCTTAGGATGTTTCTAGATGACAGGTTCAATCAAACTGTCTAATTGCCAACAGAAAACATCTGAATTGATCTGTTTTTTTTTTTGGTTGGAGCTTATAAAACAACACGCCTTTCCAATTCCACCACAAAAAGAAGATAACCTCCCTGTGATGAAGTATTTGATGACGAATTTTCACTTCAGGACTAAAACTGTTTGCTTACCACATTGTTGTAAGCAATACACTTGTCATCACCAGTTATCATTTATTTAAAAAAAGGTTCATGTTCTTCAAGTTGCATGAACATCAGTTGTTTTTCCATGCCGTCAAATAAACGTCTTTGAATTGATTAGGAATCCAAATTTTGATCTTGCTTACATATCTTAGCTTTTTTTAGATGATTGAAACACCTTTATTTTATCATCATTTTTCGTACATTTAGTTTAAATAGTAAGATAAAAAGAAAGAATATTTATAGACAATATATTTAATAATAAACAAAAAACAATGTTATAATATTAAGAGC
Organism: Parasteatoda tepidariorum; assembly: GCF_043381705.1. Lineage (NCBI taxonomy): Eukaryota > Metazoa > Arthropoda > Arachnida > Araneae > Theridiidae > Parasteatoda > Parasteatoda tepidariorum. Next base: position 30,905,749 of record NC_092205.1, read on the forward strand.
AACCATTTCAATTCACACTAAATACTATAAATATTGAAGTCTTCTGAACTTAAACTGAACTTCTGAGTAAAATTTATACAGTAGAAATAATAATGATAATTAGTTTATAAATAATTTGTTTAAAAAATTATATGAGAACTTACTACAGCTATTGGAGGAGTTTGAGCAAGACCAACACGTCTTTTCATTTTCAGAACTTCTTCCTTCTTAGCTTTACGAATTTGATTAAGCTGTATTACATAGAGAACAGACATGATTTCAGAACATATATATATAAGTATAAGAATATAATAAATTATTAAGATCTTTAATGAACTATAAAGATAGAAATATGAAGAAATAAAAATACAACAAACATATAATAAGCAATTAAAAACCTATTTCATCCAGAGTTCATTTAAAAACTGTAACAAACACTTTATAACCTTCCATCAAAAAAAATTTTATCAGTTATTCGATGTTCAATTGTGTTGTTGCACCATTAACATAACACTATATACATTATTTAGAATAAAATCCTCAGGTTTTAAGAAGAATTTCAACTCAATATATTTTTATTAAACTCTGCAATTTTCACAATAATTTTTTAAATTTTTTTTAATCCTATATGTAATGTGATATGCATATTGAATAGAAAATAAGTGACAAATAAGTAAAAAGAGAATGAGAATATTATTGAAAGAAGCATATTGTGCATAATAGATTGATTAAACAAGCAACATTGCATTAAATACAGAAAATTAAAACCCCTGAAATAGTTTTTTTCTTTTTTTAATTTAATGCGATCTTGTTATAAATTACAATTATATCATAGATAAAACCATAATATGGAAAACCATAACAAGAACCAGTCACAAATCCAATTTGCTTAAACTCAATTTCAAAAATTTTTAACATATTATTATTGCTATGGATACAATCAAAAGTCACTTTCAGGCATCAATGGGGAGACCTGTCCGATTTAAAGAAGAAGAAAAAACAGGAGGACTGTTGGCAAAGAAAAAAAATGCATGAGAAAAACTAATCAAGACACTCAAAACCCATCTGGGGTTGCCAAGCTATGGAAAAAGTATTGTTGCTGAGCTGCTAAAATGATAAAGGGTTAATCTAAGAGCCTGGTCATTCAGGCTGTTTATTTATTTATAAGGTCAGCTGTTGACACTTGACACTTTTTCCAGTAAAAGAGTGAGTAAGTATAAAATCATGAATGAAGCAGATACCGTCAACAACAATACCTTTTCATTAAAAAAAAATTTAGAATAAGGAATTTCAAATGCAAAATTTTAATAAAGGTAATTTAATTAACTTTTTTCGATAGCATCTACTTTCATTCAAAAATATTCATTAAAATTTGTCAAATCGCATATGGCGTCTCAAATTCATAAAACATTATGGAAAACTTATCTATTAGAACTACATCAGGATAACTTTTTTTTATATCAAAATTTTAAGCTGATAAAAATTATCACTGGGGTCACAAATTTACAAAACAAATTTCTAGTCTAATTGAAAAATATTTAGATCTACTGGAACAGGCCTATTTTTAAGGGGTCATAAACATATATTTAAAATTTATTTTAAAAGTATAGTTATAAAACAAGTTTTCGATTTTAAGTGCAAAAATGTAAAGTTAAGAATATAAAATAACAGTGGAAAAAATAATGTATTTATGCCTTGCATAATCTACAACCGTTTAACACGTCAAATGCTGGTTGAGCTTACAGTGAAATCTCCTTCAGGTCACAAGTATCAATGTACATTGCATATTCTGCTGAGTACTCCCACCAGTATTTCAATAAATGCGAGTCTCTGGTGGTCATAAGAATAATAGTTTGTGCCATTTGTTTCCATGGTATCATGCCTCTTTATTTGTGTCTGGTGCTTCACATCTGCTTCTCATCTTGCAACTTTACATTATTAGTTTGAATCTTTGCCAAGTAAAGAGGAGTATAACTTTTTTTACCCTAATTTGATAAAATGACAAAAAAAATAGAAAACTTATTTCTTAGTGAGTTAAATTGCAAAGAACTCCAGATAATTTTCTTAATAAACCATTTCTGTATTACTTTTATAACAATTCAATACTTTTGATACTTCCTGTGAAATATCTTTTCAAATACATGGGAAAATCCTTCTCAAGTAGTAAAATAAACGTCACCCCAATGTGTGTGGCGTGGTCTGATCAGAAACTTTGCTGTCACCCGAATATAAGTGACATGGCAGTCAACGTGTTAAGAAGAAACTTATGCATCAAGTGATTTTTTTGTAAACAAATTTTTTTTATATAGTCTAAACAAAACAACAAAGAAAGAAAGAAGACTAGATTCTTAGCTGGATGTGTGTTGCATTCGTGTGTACAATCTGAGTTTCTCAATTTAATGATAAGTTTTAACAAGTTACCTGGTTCTTTCTTTCTTCTTTGCTTAATAAATGTTTCCTTCGAATACTTTGAGCTTTAACATCAGTTTTGCCTAAAAATGAAAAAAGTATAAGCAAATTAAAAAATAAAATTATTACAAATTAATGTAAAATCTGAAATTGATTGTCGTTACCAAGGCTAGGGGTAGTTTACAGTTTTAGAGGCCCTGGGTGAAACATTAAGCCATTTTATCATATCATGGATAATAAAAATCATATTTTGCTTAAGTATATATTAAATATGGTTTATTCTAGGCAGGGTTTGCAAGACGTAGCACCCCATTTAGTGGTACCTTCACAAATTAAATTTTAGAAAAAACTGAAGTTTCACAAAATACTTTTTCTTAAAATTTTATTTTTGTATCCCTTAAGAATCAATAAATTATCCATATTTTTGTGTTGATTTTTTTATAGTCTAAATTTTCACAAATTAGGTCTAAATTTTCACAAAATAGATACCTCTCAGAAAAACCTAGACAAACTTGTATATCCAAGAAATAGTAAAAACATGTCCAAGATATTTAACAAACGGAAAAGAAAAAAATCTTGGGAAAAAGCTATTAATCCGGTGTTAAATTGGTGGCCTTGGGTGTTCGCTTACCCTTAAGCCAGCCCTGGCCAAGGCAAAAAAAAAAAAGTAAACAATTATCATTGCTTGGTTCTTCATTTGCAATAATAAATTACTTTCAATACATTAAATTAGAAAAATAATTTAAACGACTTGTCTGGAAATGATTAGGAGTTTACCCCATTCAGCATATTTTATTTCCTTCAGGTGACACTTAAAATTTGTACTTGCAATCTAATAAATGTAATATTTATTTGACACTTGCTATTTTTCCAGGGAGATTTCTGTCTCGTGATCTGTGGCAGAATAATCGCCAAGTTTTGGTAACTTCATGAGAACGACCCACAAGAAACTAAAAAAAGAGGGACAAACTGAAAGGTTATAGCCACCCCAGGCGAAAATCAACATGCTTTTTTTTTCTTTTCTTCTAATTTTCCTGCTTGATATCATATTGGCATCGAAGCGATTTTAGGTGGCTTAGCAGATCACAATACGAAGATATCGTCAGTCATCCCTAACGTCTAAGCTAATAATAAAAATATTGAAAGAAAAACTGTGCAAAATGATCACATTACGAAAATTATTTTATTGTTCAATATGAAGAAAAAAAACATGCAAAGGAATTGTACCAGTTTGTTGTGACATCTGAAGCTGGAAGTGGAAAATTGAGCTGATTTGAACACACTTTAATTGTAAAAAAGATTAATTTTTGCTATGGCTAACACAAAATAGTGTTTTTGTTATGAAAATCACAGCTTGAAAGCATTTTTTTACAAGTATCTTTTAAGAAAGTAAATTTAATATCCCAAAGTATAAAGTATAATGAAATAATTTTAAATAACAGATCATTCATTCTAAATTAGCAAGAAATTATAAATTATTACTTTCAACAATTGGGATGCAATCCACATTTGTAAATAAAAATAATGTAAATAAAATGTTGATAAAACGAAGGAAAAAGAACTATAAGGAGTGAAAACTATTTCACTAATTTCTATTCACAAATCGTCAAAAACAGTGAAATATGCATTACCTTTAAGTCGCCTTTTAGATTTCCCTTGCTCAATTTTATGTGGTTTATTTATCTGCTTGAAAGGCCCTGGTCGATGCGCTTCCTTTTTACTCATAATTTAAAATTATAATGGTAAAGATTTGCAACTAATATTATACCATACACGTGTAATTTCATTCAAAATACGACTTGTTCTTGTTTATATTTACTTACTAATTTAGAACAGTTTCCGACTGCTTATTTCAATGTAGCTGAAGTTGTGATGAATATCTGCAGATTTCGCGCATGCGCACTCACCACTAAGTTCAGAGAAATCAGATGTAAATAACAAAAAATAAACAACGTTCAGTATCGGTCAATGTGTTTATGAAGTTGTTTTATGAGCACTCAAATAATCATCGTTAAGAAAAATTTAATGAATGTGAATTCTTTCTCTCGTAGTAAGTGTAGTGAATCAAAAACTGGTATGTTAGTATTAAATTAAATAAATACCGTACAAAGACTTATACAGTTTAAAATAACACTTTTATTCATTTCATGAAAGAGAATTTTTTTTTTTCATTTTTAGTCTATAGTTAATATTACCATTAACTTATGCCTAATTAGTTGTTTGCTCGCTCTAAAATTTTCTTTCAAAGACTAAATATTCCATTAATGACCCTGTAGCAAATTTAATAATTATAAGCATTAAAAAATATGAAAAGTATATGAATGCTCTTGAAAAAGGAGTGCAATTGACTAATATTTGTAGAGAGTGAAACAAGTCACTGAAAAAAATGCGTAAACGTTGGATAAATACGTTTTCATAAAAATCTAAGGGGGGAATTTTCATAACAATCTTTCATATTCACATCTCCATAATAAATTAAAGTATTATCGTATTATGAATTGAATGAAGCAAAAGTAATAGTTGAAAGGTTTGACATCTTTTCATCAGTAGATGTAAGTAGAATTTATAACAGTAAATAGAACTATTTATGATTGAGAATTTGATAAAAGAAATACCTAAACTATTTATTTTAATATGTAAGTCAATGAAAAGCTTTGAGGTATTTTGCATCAGTACCAAACACTACAATCGACACAAATAGGCACTGTACTTACAGTAAATAAAAAATATATATTTAGAAACTCTTGCCTTGAGTTAGCTTTAATTATGCCTTTTGAGTTTGTCTCTTTCTGTGATATTTTTTTTTAGTGTCATTTTTTTTTTTAGTGATATTTTTTTTTATGTGCAACTGTCATGTTATTAACAAAACTAGATTATCATTTTTAAGCAGTTATTGATACAGAAATCTTCCTAAAACTATTCTTGCTGCCTGTGTGGAATGTTTACAGTCCAAAAAATAAAGTTTTTTGCCTCAGCAATTTCTGTTTTGGTAGCAAACAAGTATTAGTGTGCAGAAAACAAAAAAATAAAATTTATATGAAAGTACTTAAAGGGATTTACTTAAGAGATTTCTTTCATCATCACCTGCAGGGGAGAAACTATATTAAATTTTTATGTTGAAAGCACAAGAACTGGGCATCAATAACTGGAGTTGGTGCACAAAGATACTAATATAGATCGAACAGCCCTAAAATTTACTCATTGTTGGAGTAGAAATCTCAATAAAACAATTATGAGAAGGTTTCCTTTTCAATACTTAGGTTCAGTCATACGTTTGAAATAATAAAGCTGTTTCTTTCTAACTTTCCTGATAAAATCAAAAATCCCTGGACAAAACTTTTTGATTCTAATTTGAAAAAAAAATTATATTTTTCTTTCCAAAAAGTTAAGTTAAAGTAACTAAGATTGCATTTAACCTTCCCTCATTCCAATTATAACGAATTTCCCTCAAATTATTTAATATTTATAAACATTTTTGCTTCATGTAAGGGAGACTGTTACACTGGTGGAAAATTATTTTAAATTTTAATAGTTAAATATTTTTCGTAAACCAAAATATGCGATAAGTTATGTGAATAGACATATATCTTTTTTAATTTTTTTCAGGGTGGCATTTTGAAGTCAAAGGCACTGTTCTTTGTTTCATGGCATTTGAAGATAGACTACAAAAGAGCCCAAAAAAGGATAATTACATAATTTTATCTAATTTTTCTAGGATCACAGTAAGGAATTCAAGCAAAACAAATCATTTTTCATAACTTAAATGGGTATATAATATTATTACAAGATATTTTTGTCTGAGGGTTCATTAATATTACCTTGTTGATTCTAGTGTATAATGATTTTGGTGTTTTATAATTTATAAAACTTTTTTGCCTTTGCTATCAGAACCTTTAACCCACTGGCAGTTTAGCAAAAGGGCAAGATTGGGAGAATGTTTCTCCCCGATCCACTATTTCCCTATCTAATTACACAGAAAAACCAGTTTTGCTATGCGGTGAAGACTGCATGTTAAAATACGACTTTATACACACAGAACCGTCAGTGGGTTAAACCGCTTTTAATACTGTACTCTTACAAACCATAAAAAAATCTTCCTTGTAGAGTATATGTAAAAATTACATGGTGGTAAAATATGAGTTGTTTAACAAACAGCAATAATCCTACACTTACTAATCAAACAGGTGAAAAACCTTATTCTTGTGTTATATGCAAAAAGGGATTTTCATCACAATATAATCTCATTGTTCACAGTCGTGTGCATACTGGGGAGAAACCTTATTCGTGTAGTATATGTAATAAAAGTTTTTCACAGAAAAGTTATCTAACTAAACATAACTATGTTCATACTGGTGAGAAACCTTATTCTTGTGGTACATGCGAAAAATGTTTTGCGTCAGATTATCAACTCCTTGTTCACAATCGTGTTCATACTGGTGAGAAACCATTTTTATGTAAAATTTGTAATAAGAGTTTTTCTGTGAAAAGTACTCTTATTAAGCACAATTATGTTCATACTGGTGAGAAACCTTATTCTTGTAGTATATGTAAAAAAAGCTTTTCACTGAAAGGTCAACTAACGGTTCACAGTCGTGTTCATAGTGGTGACAAACCATTTTCCTGTGATATGTGTGATAAAAGTTTTTCCTTGAAGAAAAATCTTATTACCCACATTGGTGTCCATAACAATGAGAAAAAATTTTCTTGTAATATATGTAATCAAAGTTTTTCACAGAAAGGTCATCTTACTATTCACAACCGTATTCATACTGGTGAAAGACCATACTTTTGCAGTACATGTGGTAAGAGTTTCTCAACAAAAGACACTCTAACTATTCACCAACGGACTCATACTGGTGATAAATTGTTTTTTTGTAGTATATGTAATAAAGGTTTTTCGCAGAGGTGTACTCTAACTGCACACAGCCGTGTTCATACTGGTGAGAAACCTTATTCTTGTAGTATATGTAATAAGACTTTTGCATTGAAAAGTAATCTAACTAAACATAGTCGTGTTCATAATGGCAAAAAACCTTATTCTTCTAGCATACGTAATAACAATTTTTCTCTGCAGAAAATTCTGACTGCTCAGAGCCATATTCATACTTTTCAGTAACCTTATTCTTGTAATATGTGATATAATTTTTTTTTTAATTGTAAAGTGATCTAGTTATTTACAATTTTGTTACATTGTGGTTAGAAACCTCATTCTTCTCTGGCCACATTAAAGACATTTCTTTAAAAAAAATATCACTTAACTTTCTATAGTATTGACTAGTTGGTAGTTAACAGAGGTTAGAAACCTTATTCTTACAGTAAGTTCAAAGTGAAATGGGCCTATCTGAGTTTGACATTCCATATAATGAAATTTGGGCAGACAAATATTAGATGTTATTTAGTCTGCAACTTTTTTCTACCTAAAAACCAAACATGGTATGCATTCTATATGTATTTCGTAACATCTTTTTATATATTTGGCTATTAAAATACTTTATTTTCTAATTTATGTTTGGGGAAAATTAAGGATAGTGATTACAGAACACAGTGTACAAATATTACATTTAAAAAAAATTAAAGTATGTTCTAATTATATCACCGTCAGTAAATGTAATGGTTAAATAGTTTTTCAACTAAACAATTGCAAGCAATTCAACATCTACTATAGACTGTGGAAGACTTGACTTATTTATAGAAATTCTCTAATTTTATTCTCAATCAACAGTGCAATCAGTTCTAGTGTTAAAATGTTAAATGAGGTTGTTGTACTACAGTGTTTCCCAAAGTGTGGTATGCGTACCCCCGGGGTATAGGAACAGTTTAACAGGGGTACGGGTTCTTATGCGAAATATCTTTGCAACAAACGAAAATTTCAAAAAATTTATTTGAAAACAAAGCTATCCATGAAAATTTATGATTACGTATTTTTCTATTTGCTACTTTTTTGCAGAGTTAACAGTTAATAACTAATTAGTGGTGTCAACAGCCAGTTGTGATTTTTAACTTTTGCTCAATTTTTTTATAGTAAAAAATTTTAATTTTTTTATTAGTGGTACACAGCGTTACAAAAAATTTGGAAAGGGTACGCAAAAGTCATAAGTTTGGGAAACACTGTTCTACTGTATTAGAAGATTTATACCATGTATTCTTTTAAACAACTTATTTCTGTTGTTAGAATATCCCAAGTTAGATTATAGTCCTATGGTATTTATATTCTTTACGAGAACTCTGTTCGGAGCACAGCACCATCTTTCGACATTTTTGTACTTTAGTTTCAAAATTTCTATGTAATTTTACAGCTTACAGACATACTGTTTCATTCCTCTATCATGAAGTTTTTAAATTTGAAAGCAATCAGTCCTTTGCTGGACACCCTGTACTTATATAAAAGATAACTGCACACAGATTCATATTTAATTTCTAAATAGAATGATTAGCTGTATTAATTAAATTAAGACTAGTTTAGTCATATGTATTTTTAATGAATGTATATTTGAATGCATGTACAGAGATGCCAACTTGTTCCAAACAGCAGAATAATATTTTCAAGTGATAGTATTTTAATGGATGATTTTTCTTTCTGATGTGTAAGGTTTTTGCTCACTACTACTTCTAATTAATTCAAAGGCTTGTGTGGTGATATACCAATTTGTTATAATTAAGCCACGTTGGGCCCTTTAAAAGGGGATGAAATAAACCAAAAATCTGCAAATTTTAGTTTTTAGCTCTCTTCATTTATTTATTTATTTTTATTTATTTATTTATTTTGCAATATTTTGTCAAATCCGGAATGGTTTATGTCTCTGCATATATGTATATATATTATTATAATATTTAATGAATTTTTAATTTTTTTCTGTGTGTCTTTTATTGCTGAGTTTGTTAAAATTTGTAATATATATGTGTTTGAAGTATGAAAATAAATGTCATTAAATGGAAATATATTATATATTTTAGTATTGTAGATTGTTGTGTTGAAATATATCAAAACTTATATTATATTTAGTTCTGATTAAATGATCCATGGCCTGGCTGAGCCTATAGCAATCATTGAGAAGATATGAATTCATAAAATGGATCTTAAAAGCGTTTGATTTTTATTATTTCATAAATGTAATTAATATGCCATTGTTGATGTTAAGAGCTTTCATTTGAAATTAATTGTACTTATATTCAAATACTGAATTTTTTAGTATATAAATGGAAGAAAAGATATATATTAAATTAAAACCTAGAAGAGTGACTTAATTTATATTCAGATCTGCTGTTGTGACATTTAGTATGAATATTTTTTGCAGGATGCCAGAAAGTTATCAAATATTTGGAAATTAATTATTTTTATAATTTTATTGTTATATTGTTTCCTTCAAATAAACCACCTGTTCGAGTTCCTTCACAATAATTGAATAGTTTTGTTTATTAAAAAAACCAAATTAGAATTATTTTTTTTTATGCATATAAAGAACATATTGTGCTTGAATAAGGTTTCCCAAAATTTAAATTCATGTTGGTACTGTGAGTCATACAGAGTTATCGGTATAGTATTAGTCTTTCTGGATTTTCCTAGTTCTGTGATATCACGCTAACAATTATGTAACAAGAAAACAAAAAATAAATAAATCAACAAATAAATATTACATTTAATTCCCTCCCTACTTTAATTTTAGAAGCTTTCGTAAAGAATAAATTTTAAATATACAAACAGTTCCTGTTCCCTGCTCATAATTTCCTCTGTCCTTACTTCTCATCTATCATTTACTCATTGCACTCGTCATTTACAGAGAGTTTTATTATATCCCCCCTTGACATATATTTCTAGAGTTTTTGTCTAAAATGAAGACATAAAAGTAGGAATTTCGGAGATCACAAATTGATATTTAAGCGAAAATAAAACAAAATCCATATCCCGCATTTGAGCTCTCACTGAAGGTCAATGTGCCTAAACACGACAGTGTTTCGATACTTAATATCCTTGTTTGAGATCGTAATGCGATATAATTAAACTTTGGTTCCGGAACATATCCCAAGTCATTTTCCCACATGTTTTCTTTCGAACAATTTCCTCGCTACCAGAGCGACGTACATTCCCGAAATGGAGGTCACAACTTAGGATCTATGATAGTGTTGCAATCTCTTCCACAGTACTGTTTTGAACATCTTTTTAAATCTACCACAAGAACAAACGTGAAAAAACCATTTAAAATAAGAAGTTATTACTTAAGAGAAATTGCGTTTAGATTCATATTTCTCGAGTGACGCTAATTGCTACGTTTATTTTTAAAATCCATTTCTCTGGAACTATTCGACCGATTTCCCTCAGGTTTTGTAATTTTCCTGCCATCTAAGTTGCACTCTTTAAAAATATGTAAAAAATTGTATACCTTACTATTCAAATTTTTTTCCGATCATTATTAAATAAAATAATACATATTTACTAAAATTTATTTTTGTATGGAGAAACGAATATTATAATTGGGGGCGAAAATTTTTCAAACGGCTTAAAAAGTTCTCAAGATATGGCGAAATACGCGAAAAATGAAATTAACATTAAGGGGTTCAAACTTTGGACCACACTCCAGACCAAACTATTGAAACTGTAATTCGCAAATTGCTGCTACCCCCTACTATATTTTGAGGGTCAGAAATTCTAATCCGTTAAAAAAAAGGTAAGTTTTTTCAGGGAAGGTGTGCTTTTGTATCTGATTTCGTAACTTAAAATATCGTCTGTACTGAACTATTAAAAGTTATTTAGGGTAGTCTTAATAAATAATAAAGTCTTATAAATAAAAAAATGAACATCCTAAGTGTCTGATTTATTATAAGGCTTGAGTGGCCTAGGTTCCCTACTTTTTTGGGAGTTTAATGTTACAAATAATTCCATTTTGAGTTTTTCCTTAAGAATTATCTATTAGAGATATGAAAGCCCCCGCTTTTCGAGCTCAGGCTCTGAACATCCTGAATAACTTTTAATCTAATGAACGGATTTTCACGTACTAGGATTCATTTTGGTTCGAAACCTAACCTTAAATAAGCTAATTGATTTGCAACAGACAATCATTGAACTAACATCACATAACACAGACAATCACATAATTATAGAATCAAATTAAAAAGCGTACTTTTTCTGGATCAACATCTTTTTTCCACTCAACAGATTTCGATTTCTGACACTCAAGAACAAAGTAAGTGAATAAAAATGGTATATATATTTATATATACGTAAATATATTTTATTGCAAACGTACTTTATTTTACATCGACGGCCTCCATGCATCACAGATGCAAAAGAATAGAATCGCGGGAAAAAATTTACAAGAAGATAAAACAGTAATAAACTTCACAACAATAACAGTAAATTCAATAAAAAGGAAAGAAATGAGTCTCTGAACTCCAACTACATCTTTTTTGCCTCCTAATATCGGTTGGAAAGGTTTTTCTTCTTTCAAGGGACACTTTGCTAATTGGTTTTTGTCCATTTTGAAATTATGTTTGTACGAGATACTATAGTATAAATGTTAATTTAGCATAGGTGTTTGGCGAGGTAATCGTGTTCGGTCTCCAGACGAAATGCATGCTGCGATGATCTGAGATATTATGGATGGAATATTTCCACTAATGGTAAATGGTACGTTACTGAACTGCAAAATTTCTGTTCCCTTTTTAGCCAGCTGATTAACCCACTTGTTCTCAGATATCTCAGTATCCGTTGCAATACAACATATATTCCCATTGTGGCTAAAGAATGATTTAATTCAATTCGGCGATATTGTGTTCAGAAATACACTGGTGTGCAGAGATTAAGGACGAAGTGGTTTTTCGAATGTAAGTTTGAACAATAGTGCAGGGCCGGTCATTGCCGATTTTCAAGTAGAAGCAAAAATATTGCAGCTGTCACCGTCCTGTTCTTTCTAGCTTACAAGACAATGTGCTGGTCATCCGCTGCCGTGGTTATGAGAGGACGATCCTTAATAGACCTCCGGACAGCTGTTCCTGTCCCCTGAAATGTGTTCCAAACTCGTGAAACGATACTGTGGGCGATCACGAACTATGCAGCCTCCAACTTCCCAATGATTCGGCCTTGCATAAACTCATCCAGATGTCGTCTTCTGTGTTGACTATGGGCGATATCAGACCATGACGACAAATTCATTTCGTTTAAATTGACGTATACCGTGTAATACCATTCATTAAATTCAGGTCCCCGCAGTGGACTGATCGTTAAGACACGGTTCCCAGCAGATCACCGAAGTCAAGCGTCAGTGTGCGGGTGGGTGACCACTTGGATCAGTCTGCGTAGGGACTGAGGGTGTGCGGTATTGGCCCTCGTTAAACTGTGCTACCGTAAAGTGCTCGACTTCACGTGCAGGTCGTCGGGCTACTGAAGCGGGGGTGCCTTCCCCTCCGCAGAGGATCAAAATTGTGATGGCATGTCTTCGGATCATCCTCCGGGATGTTTCCCAGACCGTCGCCAATAGCCTATTGTGCAGCTCTAGTGCGACGTAAATTAACAACAATATTAAATTCAGCTTATCAAAAGGAAATGGTTCAGTTTCTTACTCTCCCTCAATAGCGATCCAAAATGTGTTACTTCCATTCAGTTAGGTTGGTTCTTATGATTGCGCCACCTAGTGTTCATTCCAATGATCCAGTGAAATCTTGAGAGTCTAGAGAACTGAAATAGGTAGTCAAAAGCTCATAATGTAAACAAACTCAGAAGAATTTAGAGAAATCTTGTTATTGGCGATCGAAATGGGCTGCAGGTGGCGTAGAGCAGAACTCTTTTCCTATGGCAACACTTCACATGCTTTCCCCATTAGCGTGTGGAAAGTCATAGAGGAAGGAAGTACGTTAGTTTCTCTCTTGATTTTCATATAGATTAAAATCNAAGTACAAGCAAAAATATTGCAGCTGTCACCGTCCTGTTCTTTCTAGCTTAAAAGACAATGTGCTGGTCATCCGCTGCCGTGGTTATGAGAGGACGATCCTTATAGGCCTCCGGACAGCTGTTCCTGTCCCCTGAAATGTGTTGCAAGCTCGTGAAACAATACTGTGGGCGATCACGATCACGAACTATGCAGCCACACTTCGATCTTCCTCCAACTTCCCAATGATTCGGCCTTGCATAAACTCATCCAAATGTCGCCTTCTGTGTTGACTATGGGCGATATCAGACCATGACAACAAATTCATTTCGTTTAAACTGACGTATACCGTGTAATACCATTCATTAAATTCAGCTTGTGATGGCATGTCTTCGGATCATCCTCCGGGAGGTTTCCCAGACCGTCGCCAATAGCCCATTGTGCAGCTCTAGTGCGACTTAAATTAACAACATTAAATTCAGCTTACAGTCACTCGATATTTTTTCGAGTGACTGTATCAACAAGAGATGGTTCAATTTCTTACTCTCCCTCAACAGCGATCAGAAATGTGTTACTGCCATTCAGTGAGGTTGTCTCTTATGATTGCGCCACCTAGTATTCATTACAATGATCCAGTGAAAAAAAAAATTTGAAATTAAATCTGGAAAGCCTAGAGAACTGAAATAGGTAGTCAAAAGCTTATGTTGTAAACAAACTCAGAAGAATTTACAGAAATTTTGTTATTAGCTACGCAAGTAAATTAAATCCCCTTTCTGTTAAAGTATGTCTATTTTACATTCTTATATACAGGTTTATATAAATGTTACCTTATTTCTGCTTTCCGTGATAAGTTTTTGATATGAGGTCATATACATAAGTGTTTTTAAAATATGTTTATTTTTTTCCTTTAATGATATCTGACTGGATTAAAGATATTTTTCCTGTTATCAATGTTGTTAGTTTATTTTAAAATTTGCGATTTACGCTTACCATTTCTAAAATCTGTAGGTAAATATTTTCTTGGATTTTTATTTTTTTTACGCTCTATATTGAAGAGAATGCCTTAAACAGCTGATGTCATAATTGATTCTTGTTAAGGAAGAGAGGATTGTCATGACGGGGGAGATCAAAATTAAATTTTATTAAAATTTTGTTTGCATAATATTTTGAGTACTTAAGGAATAGGTTTTCATAATGCAGGGTTTTTCTTGAAATTATTTATTTTTATGTTATATTTGTAATGAATTATTCAATGATAACTTGTTTTTATATTGACTTGAAAGTTCAACTAAAAATTTAGAAACATTAATTATTTTTGAGTTTTTGTTATTTGAATTTAATAAAGAAAGAATTTATTATTATTTTTTATCTTACTCTCATTTTAAATAATATTTCAAAGTTATAGGGTAAAAATAGTTTTATGTCTTATTTAAGAAACTTGGTACATGTTACAACAATATTTAGTCACGCTTGGAATTACTATTTTTTGTTGTCTAAGGAGGCAAAGTTAGATTTTTCTAGATTATCTTTATGTCAAAGTATAGATTGGCAGAATCAGGTTATATAGCTATTTTGTTCATGACCAAGGCTGGTACAGGGTTTATTGGCCCCAGAGTAAAATTTGTTCTGCCTTTACCTTTAAAATATAAAAAGTCTAAACCTCAAATTTTGTAAGGGTTTTAAATTTTCTTTCAAAACAATGGTTTACCTTTGATTCTTATTGAAATATCAATTTTCATAAATGTAATAAAATATTAATTTTAAATATTTTCAGCATTTTCTCCAGATAAAAACTTAGTGTTTAAATATTTATTGATATGTACTAAATAAAAAAATTCTTTAACTAAAATTGTAGAATATTGCAAACATTATATAAAAACCTTGAAATTAAAAAACATTTCATTCCTTGTAAAGAGTTTTAATCAGAACAATAGTCCCTATTTTTGAATATGACCTCATTCATGACTTGTGCTTATGAGAAACATATCCAGTAGTAGGCAGATTAAAAAAGCTAAGTCCCATTGCTGTTATGTTAATCATTTAATGAGACTTTTTTTTTTTTATCCAAGCAGTGGTCTTCGATTTTAATTTCACTGAACTTTCCTCCTAAATAATTTTATCCGATATTTTTTATCCAAGCAGTGGTCTTCAATTTTAATTTCACTGAACTTTCCTCCTAAATAATTTTATCCGATATTTGACTTGAAAGAGGAATGTTCATTGTCTGAGTTAATTTAAATACTATGAGGCTACATTAGGTAATTTAAGTATTTTGATTCCATTACATTTGAATTAATCTTATTTTGTTTCAAAAATATATCTTTATTGTGTTTTTGCAAAATTATGAATCATTTGCTTGTGCTTTCAACTTGAAATCTTTTTTAAATGTCTCATAATTTTGTACACTATTTTACAAAATGCACATAAATTAAAGGTTACTCTGAAAAATAAGCAAATCTTCCAAATAATTCATGTTTTGTTGCTATAGCTTAAAATTTCATTTTAATCAAATTTACTTTCTTTTTTAGTTTAGTAATGACAGTTCTGAGCTAGTGTACTTCAAAGAGTTCTCCGTCAAATTTAAAGTGGTGTCCAAGATAAATTTTAGACTATGACACTTTGTAAGTAAAAATTTCTACTAACTAGCAGTGGCCAATGCATTGGACCTTACAGTTACATTATCAAACTATTTAGTTATTTGAAGTTTATAAGAGAAAAAGTTCCATTAATAAAGATATTTTAATCAAAATAACTATCTATGGTTCATGCAATGTGCAGCATAGTCATATTCACATATTACTTAAATATTTTATAATTTGTAAGATAAATAAATATTCTCGTAAGAATATTTCATTTTAATCAAAATACTAAACTAGGAGCACAAAACCTGCAGTCCAAATGGTTTATACACAGTTCTCTGCCTTTTAGCCAAAAATGGAAAAATTATTGCCCTCATAAACTCTGTTATTAACTAGTAGTGGTTTATCCATATGATATTATAGTTATATTATCAAATCCCTTAATTATTTTTGAAAATTTATTAACTTGAGACAACATTCATTGAAAATATATTAAGTTGTGCAAAATTCTACTACAAGAGCAGATATATTATGAAAAGAAAATATTAAAAAAAAATTTCTTACAAGAAAATTACTTTTCAAAATAGAATTCTAAAGGAACTAGAGCAGGCATTTCTAACAATTTTAATAAGTGACTGATATAATTGTTCAAAAGCTATTTACAGGAGTTTAATTGCTTGAACTCTGTATACAACTATCACTTACAAAACAAAGATACTTAAAAAAAAAATCAAATATTCTCATTCTTCCTTCATTGTACCCAGCAGGGTGTTAAGAAGGAAGAAAATAATTTAAGACTCTGAGCTATTGCAACAGTATTGGATATAAAAAAATTATTCTTTTACTTCCATCTTTAGAATTTTTTCAGTAAAATGATTGATAAACCAGGCATTGTAGTTCCAACCTGTTGACCAGGGATTGTCAATCCTGAAATTATTTTAAACATGAAACATAAGAATATTGTGTAGAACAGGAGCATTTAAAGGAAAAGAAATTACTATTAATAACTTTTTTAGGAATCGAAAGAAAATAGTGAACTGGAAGATCATTCATTTTCTCTCTGAAAAATGACTGGCACGTTACAGACTGTAGCACTCAAATAAAGAAAAAAAATGATAAAATCTAACTCCTTTTTAAGAAGAAAAGGGTTTTCATGCAAAAGGCAAATTAACAAAAATTCAGTTGAATCTTCCTATAAAATTCGTAGTATTTTATATATCATTAAAAAGCTTTTTTAAATTAATAAGAAAAATTGGACTGTTGAAAAAATTGGCTTGAACTTAGAGTGTTGAAAAAATATTCAATATCAAAACTAATAGTTTTCTGTTGATATGGAAAGTATTTTAAATTATCAAATAATCGTACTGTAGCTTTGACTATTTGTATGATATCTTTATAATTTATAAAATAATGATTGTTCTTCAATTTCTTTTTCAGAATTTTGAAAAGATTTTAAAAAAATGGTATGTTTTTTTCAGCTCTAATTATTTTATAACACTGTTTACATGCTAAAAAATTTAATTAATTCTCAATAAAATTTTAATTTTTAAATTTGTAAACCTTAGGACCTAGTCCAATGCATCTATACATACGCCTAATATAATTAAATGTGTTATCTACCTTAAATATTAAAATATCTCTATTGTTAATCTTTTTTTTTTTTTTTTAGATTTTTAATATGTAAAATAAATTTCTGATGAAATGTTTTTAAATTAATTTATAGATTTTGGGCCAATCCACAATTTTTTAATTCTTTTATAATTAAAATATTCAAGAAACCTGTGTTGGAAATGAATAATAAATAAATATTTTATTCTTTTCAAAAATATATATACATTTTTTAAAAGTTTCCAATTATTTAACATAAAAATTTGTTCTACAATGAATTTTAACTCAAGTTTTCCTTCTTTAATCTTTTAATGTCTGTTTGCATATAAGGCACCCATCATTTCTGGCATTTCAACTTTTACAGTTTTTCATTGCAGCTCTGGATTTTTTCCAATTTTACCTCTGTTTTAACTCTTTAAGCATCAGGTGACTCAAAGATAGTTTTCTCTTCCTCTGGTAAGTTCACCTTCAGGCACCCAAGAAAAAGCTGCATTTGTAATATTGTCAGCATCAGTTTTTAAAACATTTACTGTACTTAATTTTTGTCAAGACATAGTTAGAATCTGCATTTGAAAGCAATTTGGAATTTTAAATTTTATTTGGTCAGAAAATTTGACACATTTCAGGTCAAATATAGATACTAACTGAAATATAGATACTAGACTTCTTCATCAATTTTGAGCCTTGGTTATTCACAATTTGTGTTGGTTAGTTCCTCCATCTCTTCCTATATTTGCTATTTTAATTTTTTTGATTCAATCTCCTCTTTTTTAATCTATTTTACTCCCTTTTATATTCAATCACTGCTGCAATATCTTCGGATTTGCTTTTTCTGTAAGTCTCCATTATATGTGAAGATAAAAACAATGTCATTGGCACAATCCTAATCTTTCGCAACACATGGGAAGATCCATTGAATTCCTTTCTACTAGTTTCATACCAATATATGCAAGTAGTTATGGGGTTGTAATTAATACAAAAATACATTAGTTTGCAAAATCTTCAGACTTTGAAAGTGCCATTGGACTGGGGTTCCAAAAAAGAAGTTAAAATTTCTATAGAGTTGACACATTGGCAGTTTTTAACTTTTGCTAATTTATTGATATATAAAAATCTTATTAAAAAATAGAAATCTACTCTTTTAATCCTTCAAAAGTTTTATGTATTATCTAATTTATATCTAAATCTATTAAAGGCATAGTCCCTTTTTTGAAATTTATTTTTTCTTTGCTATGTCAACGTTTCTATATATTTCATAATATTGCATTTTCATTAATTTACCGATTCAGAATTAAATTATATTTTTATAATTTAGACAGCTGAAATTAAGAAGAAAGTTACTTCTGGGATAAAGCAAAAAATAAAAGAAGCTGGATGTGAGTAATATAATTCTATTTCTTTTTATTTATTATTATTTTTTCTTTTCATTCTATCAACATTGTTATTCCTATCAGTATCTTACTCTATGACAAAAATATAGACATAAATTAAAATCAATAGTAATTTGAAAATATATCTTATATTCAATAAATTGTTTTGTTAAAGTTGAATAAATTAGTAACATTATTCTTAAATAAGTCTCATTATTTAAACTAAAGTAAATAAAAATATTTTTAAAATATTGTCTGCCATTTAAAGTTATTTGAAATTGCCCCCTCATTTATTAATTTTTATTAGTGTCTTTGTTTTTCTATTCAAATGGTTAATGATTTATTTTACTAACTGTGAGAGTAAAAGCATTGATACCCTGGTATCTATTAACATAAAATAAAATTTAATATTTTTATGTATAGGGTCTGTGGTCAAAACTGCTGCCTTATCTGCTGCTGTAACTGCAGGTGTATCATCAGCATTCCCAGCTATTGGTTTTACAAATGGAATCGTTGCAGGATCTATAGTATCCATTTATCAACGGAACTACAATAACGGAAAAATAATTCCTAGCCCTTTCTCTTTGATGAAAATAGTTGGGGTTAAAGGTTTAATTGTTGTCACAAAAGTTGGAATAACTGCAGCTACTGTTGCAACAACAGGGATTTATGGTGCATGCAAAACTATTTGGAATAAGTCAAAAAGAAGAGACAACACTGAGGAAAAGTCTAATGAGCTTAAAGAAAATACTGATAGTTGTAATGAAGAAGAAGAAAATGAGGAAATAAATGAGATAATACAAACTCTCCAAATGGAAAATACATCAATTGATACAGAATGGGTGAATATTCAACCAGCAGAAGATGAGACACTTGTGACAGTTTCATAGCATATAGATAGAAGGCAGTTATGGAATGTTTTATTTATAAATTTTAATAAACCATTATTAAGTTTTTCTTTAATCTTCAAGTCTAACATTGAATTTCTTATGTATTATAAGCTAAACTCAATGGTGCAACACAGAGGGCAAAGGCCTACTGTGCCCATCTCAGTTTTCTTGATTTGAGGCTTGAGGGTGCAGGAACAGGTGCTCTGGTTGGGTGGTCAGTCGGATGCAGTACCCTCAGTGTTTAGTCCCCAAGTATGCTTGATACTCATTCTATTGACCCACTAAAGGGATGAAAGGCTGAATCAGCCTTTGCCTGCCGGAGGATAGGACCAAGGATCTTATTATTATAGACAAATAAATACTAATTATTTTTCATATTATTACTAATTACATTTGAACATATATTACACAAGGTATAAAATTAAAATATTTAATTTCCTTTATATCTAGATTTTACTGAACACTACATATTTCAGGGTATTTCAAAAAAATTTAATTGTTTTCATTACTATAAAAAATTGATTTTATTTATATGTAACCAAATATTACATATTACTACAACAGGGTGCGTAGCCAAATTATTCAACAAATAATAAGCACATTTCAAGCACTCAAAAAATATTTTTAAGCACTTTAAAAAAAATATCACAACTAGGCAATGTTGGAAAGTTTTTGACAATTGACGGTTTTGTCTTGTTTTCACCGCCATGTCGTGAAAAAAAACCCTTTTGACATTGTTTTTGACAATTGTCAAAAATCATGAAATTTTGAATCATGTAAAATGAATGGCGTTTTCATACGCTACAGACTCACAATACGCCAAAGTAGATTGATTGGGTTTGAATTAATTGTGAAAACGTTGAGTAGAACAATGTGAACTGTGTCTTTTTGCATAATTCGTAGCAAAAATCAACATGGTAAAGAAAACACCTAATTTAAAAAAAAAAAGAAAATTAAGCACTTTTTAAAAACACTGAATGAAAAAAGCACCTTTAAGGGCTTTTAAAAACAAAAATAAGCACCTTTAAGCACTTTTTAAAAATGCTATGCACCCTGTACAATAAGTAACTATATATTTCCATATATATAATACAGGCATAAGATGTAAAAAGTGGGAAAATAAGAAAAAAATACCCACCCGGAAAACAATAAATACCTGAAAATACTTATCCAAGTAGTGAAAAAATATATAAAAATGTGAGTAATACTTTGCACAAAGAGAAAATATGTAAATTATTAGGTGTTAACTATTTATGTGTTGTGTACACTGACAGTCCAATAAACTGTTAACCTTCATGTATAAATTTTTAAAAAGAATAGAACAACAATATAATGCATTATCAAAATAACAGAAAAATTTTGAGTTTTCATAAAATAATTAAAGGTAAGCTAAAAGACAATAGGTGAATGAATTTTGTTCAAAAAAAATGATTAATTGATAAACAACTTAAAAGTTTTTTTTTTTAATATATATTTTGAACTAAAAATTACGAAAAAATAATAATTTAAAGGTGCATTTTTAAATAAAAGGTATTCATTTAAAAAAAAAAAAAAATTAAAATCACTAAAAATTAATATACCCCCCAAAAAGAAAAGATAATAAAAATTTAACCAATTAAGAATAATCCTAACAAATTAAATATTTTTAATAGTAATCAAAATTACTTTATTTGCTTATTCTGAATTATTAATTTAATCGATTTAATTTAATTAAATTTTCCATTGTGTGTTTATTATTTAAATAGTGAATTAATTTTTTTTAAATGGAATATTTAAATTAAAAATAATAAGTATACATTATTTATCTTGATATGAGAGTACATATTTATATTTATTTAGGAAAATAAGATATAATCCATTTAAAAATAAAACATAATAGGTTAAATAGTTTTTAACATAATGAATAGAAGTAAAATAAGAAGAATAGAAGTAAAATAAGAAAATATCAAATTAATTTTTTAAGAGTAAATATGAAAGGAGACTTTTAAACTTTTTTGTATTATGTTAAATTTTATGTGTTTAAATTTAAGCTAATACTTATTGATGAACAATTGTACTGATCATTTTTAGACTTTTAAATACTTTTCAGTGTCTTGAAAAAATATATATGCTTTTTCTTAAAGAAGTCTCAACTTTGGTTAATAGTCTGATTTAATAGAACAATATCTTGGAAAAATTTAATCCAAATTATTAAAAAAGAATCTCATGCGAATTTTAACTATATAACTAGACAACATGTGAAAAATCTTACTAAAATGAAGGAATTAAAGATAAACTAAATAAATCAAAAAGGACTTTTCATTAAAACAAGTATTTAAGAAAACATTCTTCCTGAAAAAATGAAATAAAAAGCAGTGTTTTTCAAAGATGCAGGCTTATTTTTACAAATAGGGTAAGGAGGGTGCATTTAAAGGGATTAAAAAGAAGAAAGGGCAGGTCGCCCTTCTAAACACACCTTGTGTACTGTGAATGAATGAAAGAAAATGTGAGTCGCCTATCTTATCATGCTCACATAGTTTACCATGATAATAAAAAAAATACTTAAAACAGTTTTATAAGCTAAACTAAACTCAGTGGCGCGACAGCCCATAGAGGGCCAAGGCCTACTGTGCCCATCTCAGTTTTCTTGACCTTGGGCTCTGAGGTGCAAGAGCAGATGTTCCAGTCAGGTGGTCAACCGAATGCGGAACCCCCAGTATTTAGTTCCCAAGCATGCTTGGTACTCATTTATCGACCCACTGAAGGGATGAAAGGCTGAGTCAACCTTGCCCGACCCGAGGATCAAACCAGGGACCTGTGGCATGACAGCGCAAAAAAAACAGTTTTATAGATATAAGAAAATGTCATTCTTTAATTAAATTTTTAACTTAAATTGAAAAACTTTAAAATATTTAATGTCCTTTAAGAGTCATAAATATTTTTTGTTTTAAAACTAATAAAAATACTTTGATTCAGGCTTAGACATAACCATAATTTTTATCAAAATCAGTACTATTTAAAAAAAAATATATAAAAAAACAGCGAATTTTAGCCAATTTATATGAGATAAATACCAACAAATTTCCTAATCCCCAACTTTTAAGCTTTCAAAGTCTCAGATTTCTTATTTTAGCTTTTCAAAAAAATTATACTTGTTAAAGAAAATGAAGCACTGATTACCACATAAATATTTCCCCTCACAAATTTGAAAAAAATTATTATTACTATTTTTTATTTATTAAAAGTAGAGCAAGAAAATTTATTTTTACCATAATTGTATGTGAATTTTTAAAAAACTTCCTCCCAACATTCCTAACCTGATTGCATCATTAATAGGCCTTCTATTTCAAAGTATGAAAAGACAAAAGAGAGTTAAAAAAAATTAAAATTTTTATCAAACTTTATTGTAAATTTTAATACTTTTTACAAAGTTCTCAAATGTTCTAAAACACATAGAATAATAAAAATGAGAAACAGTGCACAATTATCTGTTCATTGAATTAAGAACTCAATTAAAATTTGCAATTGAAAGGTATTTTTTAATTACGACAAATTATATACAGTAGAGAACCGTTATACGGAACGATCGGGACCATCGTGATTCCGGATAACTGATTTTTCCGGTTTTCTGAATCGCTACATATATAATAGCTTTGAAATAGTTTCAGAAATAATAAAAAATTATAAATAATAATACACTTAAGTTTAAATAAGGAAAGAAATTATGAAATAAAAATTATATACAGGCTTATATATGTTATTATTAACATTAATAACATATATAAGCTATTTGTGCTTCTGTGAGATTCGTCTACAAACGGCTTTTGATCCGTCCTTTAAATCAGTTCTTTCGTCAACTCGATACGCCGTACGCTCTAGATAACAAAATGGGCTCAAAATCTTACAAGAAAGAAAAAAAATTTTTTTTAATGGAAGAAAATTAATTTCCGGTTCCGAATTTCATTTAGGTTATCTGATTTCCGGATAAGAGGTTCTGCACTGTATTTTCAATTTTAGATGAGCTGTTTTATAATTAAATACAGAAGCATTGCATAACATAAGAAAGTGAGGATTGTACAGTCACTATGCCTTTGCTCTATTTGGATGAACCAAAGAAAATCTTGGACATTTTGCGAATTCAATTTATTGCTTCTGTTTTTTGACCTTTAAGTAGTAAATATAAAATGTTAATTAAATTTCAGCAAATGCATCTAAAGTACTGAGCAGAAAGACTGAAATTTGGTAGCTAAATATAGGAAATATGGTATGCTTCAAATGAGGAATGCAATATGAAATACTTCAAAATTTTTGTTGACACAAATTCACTGTCTTACAATTAATTTTAAAATGATTTTAAATAAAGGAGTATAAAATACATTCAGCTCAGTCACATAAACTGTTTGTCTATTTAGTCAGCATTATAAAAACAAATAAGTAATAAAATTAAGACCTTTTTGTGTTACATAAAAAAAAATTTATTCATCTGTTAATAGAAAAAAAAAATCTAATCGTAAAAAACTTTTAATTAAAAACTGAGTGAAGCAAATTTTTAAGACATTTTTACAATTTGAAATAATTTTCTTTAATTTTTTAATGTCAGGCTTTTTATATTCAATAGGGATAACATAAAAATTACAAAATGAATTAAACATATGCTGTATGTAATAGCAACTAATAAGTATTTTTTAATAATATATATATATATTATTATTAATCAGCGATGAATGATTCAGAATGTTTTTAAGAACAGTTAAACAGAGAAAAAAAAATTTATTTTGTAAAATTTTAAGAGCGAATAATACACTAGCATTGCTTCTATTACATTTTTCGAGGCACTAAAGAAACTATAAACATAGTACCTAATACACAGCACACTAATTACTAGTAAAAATGAATTACTATAATTATTTAAGCACCACTGGCATCAATAAATTAGACGATTTTTTTTACAGCTCTTGAAAACAGAATAACACCATAAAATTTAATATAAAACTCGATACAATGCATAATTCATTGTAGTCAAAGAATTTAGAACTTTATTAAAAATTAAAGTAAAGTTTTTGAATAAATTTATATATACAAACTAACCTAACTGTGGATTTTAAATTTAGACCTGATATTTAAAAGCTAGTTATGATGAAAAAAGGAAAGAAAAAAAATATCTATGAAACACATTTCTATAAACTAAAAATCTTTATAAATAACAACAATCTCTAAAGAAGTCAAAATTGACAAATTTGTTGGAAAAAAAGACCACTGCTGAATAACTTTTGATGTAATGATTGGATTTTTACGTTGTAGTACTCTATCTTAATAGCTCAAAGGAGTGAGCTCAAATATGCTAATTAATGACTTAATGATAATTTAAGTTGAGAAAACAGACATAAAAATATACTTTCTCAGAACAAACACACCTTTTTCTGATAAATTCAGATTTTTGACCCCCAAAATATAGGGTAGCCACTATCTGGGAAATATGGTTTTTTTAGGATGTCTATAGTTTGGTCATGTATATTGTATCAAATATGTTGTCAATAGTTTGGTGAGGAGAGTGTTTCAAAGTTAGGACGTCTGAATGTTAATTTTATTTTTTCCGTGTAATGCCGCATCTTGAGAAATTTTTAAGCAAATTAAAAAAAATTTGCACACAATTATAAAATTCATTTAACAAAAGATGATTCCACGTAAAAAATGTTGAATTGTAAGGTTTACATTTTTCTTTTTGTGTAATTTTAAAGAACAAAATTTTGCATGGCAAAATACAAAATTTGAAAGAAAATCGGTTGAATAGTTTTTGAGAAATGGTATTTTAAATATCTGATTTTTCACATATTCCATTTTTCAGGAACTATTCAATCGATTTTGCTCAAATTTTGTATTTTGCCATGTAAAATTATATTCTTTAAAATGATGCAAGAAATTTTATACCTTACAATTCAAAATTTTTTTCGACCATTATTAAATAAAATAATAAATATTTACTGAAAGTTATTTTCTGCAAGGGATTTTATTAATTGTGCGCAAAAAGTTCTCCAGATATAACGAAATATGCAAAAAGTAAAATTAAAATTAAGGTGTTCAATTTTCGGGGCACATTCCTGACCAAAATATTATGACCTTATTGCTAGACTGTGACTACCTTCAATATTTTGAATGTCAGAAATCCGAATCCGCCAAAAACGGTATGTTCATTCTAAAAAAGTAAATTTTTGTGTCTGATTTCTTAACTTTAAAAATTGTCTACACTTATTAATTAGCATATTTGAGGTCATCCCCTTGAGCCATTAAGATTGAGTCTTAGAATTTGAAGATCCGACCATTAGATAAGAAGCTATACAGGGTGGTCTGTTTTTTTAAGGGGAGGGGGGGGCACTGTACATGAAAACACCTTATAATGTTTGCATTACAATTTTAACTATGATAATGCACTTTTTTTTTCTTCTTCATGAAAGTGGAGATTTTTATGCATCCCCTAAGGGTCTTAACAATAAACTATGTTCCTCTTTAATAAAATCTATAAACAAATTGTCAATGTTATCATAACATCTAGACATTTGATTTACAAATGCTTGTTTTAAATCATCTTTTGCCCCTTTATTAATTCCACGTGTAACAGCTCGTTGTTTACTAGCTTGAAATGTAGGTGTAGACAGAATTTCTAAATTAACATTTCCACCATTTGTAGTGGCTAAGTATGCTATCTCTTCTAAAATATCCACATTTATAATGTAATTAAAAAATTTTGGAAAGCAGAAGCTCTTCGCTTGTTTTATGATATCAATGATTTTATGCAACATTTCATATTCGTGTTCCATGTCATATTGCATTAAAACTAACATGTAGCCTAAAGACATATCTTTATAATTTTCATCAGTTATCTCTTTATATTTGTATTGTTTCAATAACATAGATGCACAATACTGAATTATCTCACGATTATTGTAGCCCATAAAGTATGTAAACCTAGCCGGGCACTTACTAAGGGGAGGTTTAGACAAATTAGAGCTAGTTGTAGGTAAATTCATGATAACTTCAAACAGTATTTTCAGACATCGCTTATAGTCATTAACGAAATGGTAGCAACTAGCTAGTTGTAAAACAATTTTATTCTTATGCACATGATCAGCAGCACTATCTCTTAACCTAGTTAAATGATCTACAGCATCTCTATGCCCTCTTTCATATATGAGCATATCCATATAAAATTCTTGATACACAGGCCAGGTTTCTAACTGAATATTTTTACATAAACACTTAAACTCTTTCAACAAATGCTGGTGTCGATGCAACAGTTCCCAGCATTCCACAGTGGTTACAAAGGATGGTACAAGCATGTTAGTTGCTTCTGCCGTAGCATATTTACTTACCACTACATATCCTCTCTCTGTTTTTTTATATTCACTGCTAACTGTTTTGGAACATTCTTCTTGCGAAAAAGTAATGCCTTCCATAAGGATATAATTTGATGTTCCAGCATTAGAATTCGGGAATGATTTTGGAAACATAAGTCTTCCAAAACTGTGAAGGTAGTAGAAAAAAGTTACAATTAAGCAAAAGTAAGCTTCTTCATAACCAGACATTTCTTCTCTTCTATGTTTTTCACTAGTTAAACTAGAAAGTGTTTTATTTTTTCTCTTTAATAAGGAAAGCAACTGCTGTAAGCTAGTGTCGCTAAAATTGGTAACAAACATTTCTGGATAGCTCCAGCGATATCTCAGGGCAACCATCTCCAATAAGCCTAATAGAGGTTTCCAACCTTCATCAGGATTAACATCTGATTGTGCAATTACATCTTTCCTGATAGATCCTTCCTGGGCAGTTACTGGAGTAAACATGCAGCAGACGTAAAATTCAATAGCTTTTTGCAAAAGTTGAAAGACAATTTTAAACTTATAATCAAACTGAGACACACGCAAAATTAGGGGCAAAGCATCACACACTAGCATTTTTCTGAATAAGTTTATTGGGACAGGTGTGCCCGGTCTATCTTCAGCAGTCAACAATGTATCAATAATATTACTACCATGTTGTAGTAATCTTGCATTAGGCATTCTTTTCAAAAACAAGAGTGTCAATTCACAATGTTCTTCAACTGTTTGAGCATTCTGTGTCACAATAAGCATAACTTCATACTTAATATCCTCAGGAAGTTGTTCAAATATCTTTTTCAAGAAGTCATCACTATCAGTGCTAAGAACTCTGGCAACATTTTTCAGTTCGTTGATAAGGATAGGTTCATTTGGAAATTTCTTAATTAGATCACACAGACATAGAGCACTTTCTATTAAATTCTGCTCATTGCATTCCATTTTGTAGCCTTGAAACAAAACAGAGAAGCTCTGAGGAAATGCTGATTTGGAGAAGATCATCCATGACTTCGCTGCAGCTACATCTGACTTCATACAATTTAAGACTTGGGAAATGAGATAATCTTCATCTGACCCCATCTTTACAGATTATCTTTTATTCTAAAATGTATAAACAATTTATTAATTAAACAGAATTTTTTTTAATTGGTTGGACTATAAATAATATTTTATTAATATATGAAGATTCAATACAAAGTTTTTAAAAGCTAATTGATTCCTCTTGTTAAAAAAAGTACAAAAAAAAATAATAAATAAATAATAATAATACTTAACTGCAATATTCTATTTTCTAAATTTATATGAACAAATCTTTTAGTATGGAACCTTTGAGCAAATTTGTATGGAATAACCCTAGCTTTGTACCCATTTATAATTCGAAGACTTTAAGTTCATGTTAGTGACAAAGCAATACTGGTGTTTTGAAAAGCTATAACAAAAGCTCAAGGATCTTGTTGTTTATTACAGTAGATGATCTTTATAACACAATCCTTGAAACTTAGGGTGTTGTCTTCTATGGAATTTTGTTCGATAGAAATCATTTCACTTATCTTTAAACTTACTTTACTAAATACGGCAATATTAGTCTGAAACAGATCAATAGTTAAGTGCTTTAAAATAATTTATACAAATACTTTAAACAGGGGTCTGTTTAGAAGAAATTTGGGTCTGTTAACGGACCCTTCACAAAATAATTTACAGTTGCAAACGAACTAAGTTTTGTCTTCGGCAGACGCTTCTTCCTTTATTTGTCCGAAATTAATGTTCTGCAGCAGCAGTATAGTCTAAATACCAAATATTTGTATGTTGCATCTCTAATTTAATAGCAGCAATTCCTGTTTATTTTTTAAAGTTTAATTTTTTTTAATTATAATTTTAGAGTGTTGAACATAGCAATTAAAAAACTCCTTGAAAAAGTTTTTTGCAATAGCAGGACCCTATTTGCACAAATTCACAAAAGCAGGACCTTCGTTGAAAGAATGTGACTTAACGTTTATTCTATATTCACAAATTAGGAGTAATTTCCCCCCCAATTTTACAAATACGGACCTTTCACAAAATGTTTGAACAGACCCCTGCTTTAAAATACAATATTTGTACTTAAGTATTTATTATTTTAAAAAAAAGATTTAAATTTTTTGCAGCATGGGAACTAGGAACAAAAATTAATTTTGGTTTGTTTAGCTATCGAAATTTTAATCGCTTAGCAAATAATGTAAAAAGTTAATAGTTCTTTCATACTCATAGAAATTTCTTTATTGTAAAATTTTCTTTACGCCCACAAAGTTAGTGTGGAGAACTGTAGCATAGAATTACATTATATAGATTTTCTAATGTAATAATAATAAGATACATATCCCATATCTACAGAATATATTTGGCCTTATATATTTCCACTTTAACTGGGGTAAAATAGAAGGTTTTTATAATGAGAGATAAAACACGAAATCACTAGTATTTTTTACAAAAATAAGTATAACACTGGAATTGTTAAATCTCTGAATAGGGTGAATAATGAATTCATATCAACATTATAATTTTTAAGTAAATACAGGGAAAAAAATATATAATGTTTAGACCAAAATGAAAAACAGATACAAATTAACAATAACAATAAACTGAAATAAAGTGAAAAAAAAAAAACATAATAAGCATTACCATAAGATTGTAAATGGATATTATAATGTCCTAGTAAGGAAACATGAATTTTTTTAAGAGCATAAATTTTATGTTAATACTATTCAAAATAGAAAAAAAAATGTGAAGCAAATTAAAAAAAATTAGTGAAAATTCCTATGATATTACGTAATTTGTAGTAACAGTTTGTTAATTTGATTTGAGAGTAGAATAGCATGCATTATGCAGGGTACCTTAGAGATTTTATTGCATATAAAATTTTCCATTTTCCTATCATTTTTATCTCGATTTCTGAATATTAGAAAATTCACTTTTAAAAAAGATTTAAAAAAAAAAAAACTTAATTTAAAAAAAAAAAAAATTTTTTTAAACAAAGTTATAAAATAGAATAGGTGCAGAGAAAGCATAGAAAACATGCAAAAATTTAGCATTTCTTAAAAGAAAAAAATTGAGAATGTAAGAGAACTATGTAAGAGACCATTGTTAATTCAAAAAAATTGTTCTTCTAACAATGTAATTTTTGTAAAACTTCATTGTTTTCTGTAAAAACATAGTAAATTCTCAAAATAAAAAGAGCACTCGATTGTATTTATAAAATTTAGTTATGATACTTAAACAGTTTTTTACACAATTATAAAATTAAGTTCTACTATACGTTTTTGTGTGAAACATTGAATGACACAGACAAGTGTTCGGAATTTTTAAGAACATCAATCAATTTATTTTTTCTTTCACACTGTTACTGTTTAATTTTCTCGAATTTAAGAATATTGTGCTAAATAGCTTTAATACTTTAAGTGAGATTATACAAACTAGATTGTGATTGACGTTTAAAAAATTGGTTTATATATTTGAATTAGTACATATAATAGGGTGCCTCTTGGGTTGGGCACTGTAACTTGCGCTTTTACTGTACATTGAAACTACCGTTTTCCTATTATTTTAATTACGATTTCTCATTATTATAAGATCTCATCTTAAACTCATTTTTTCTGTTTTTTGTAAGAACATAAAAAATTGTCGAAATAAGAAGGAAGGGCACTGATATATTTTTTTTTACAAGAGTTTTTCTCTGTGGGTTAGAATAAACTTATTCTTACCCTGAAGGTTTTTCCACTCGGAAAAAAACTTGCATATCCCTGATTAAAACGAAACAAAATTATACTTTAGTTGCTTGAGATTTTAAATGTCTGCATATGACATTTTAGTTTGGCCAAATAATGAAGAGAAAAGAACTGCGCCGATTACAGCAGATCATATGAAACGAAGTATTAAGGGAACAGACATTATACATTACATATTTTCTTTGTTACAAATTCACACAGAAAAGAGCAAAAAAATACAGCATTCTAAAACATAATAAAGAATCAGAAATCGGCAATAGGTTGTACCTTTTTGTAAAAGATGAACTTATTTTAATTTAAAAGTACAAAATTTAAATTAAAAAAATCCAACTTGAACATTTTTGTTTACAAAGGCTCGTATATAAATGTAAACTGTAAAGTTGTAGTTAAAAACCTATAACGAAACAAGAAGCACTATTTCTGCCCAACTTAAGATCACTTTAGTAAGGGACCGTTCGCACTGCATACGAGTTGTGAATGTGAAATCGGTGATGAGAGAGAGATTTCATTGATCATTCTTAAAAAACACACCAATTAGGTTTTGTTTTTTGAATTATTTGATCGAATTGCTTTACTCATGGAAGTCACTGACCCGAATCTTTAATTGGATTCAAAGATCAGAATCACTTGAGCTGAATTAGTGATCTGAATCACTTGTTTTGAATCACTTATCCGAATTACATGATTTGAATGAATGAACTGAATCATTGTCCCTAATCACTTGATTTGAATCACTGTTCCGTCTCATATGATTCGAATCACTATTCCGTCCCGCAGTGGACTGATCGTTAAGACACTGTTCCCAGCAGATCACCGAAGTCAAGCATCACTGGCTGCGGTCAGTGTGCGGGTGGGTGACCACTTGTATCAGTCTGCGTAGGGACCGAGGGTGGGCGGTATTGGTCCTCGTTAAACTGTTCTAATGTAAAGTGCTCGACTTCGCTGGCAGGTCGTCGGCTACCGAAGGGGAGGTACCACCCCCTCTGCAGAGGATCAAAATTGTGATGGCATGTCTTCGGATCATCCTCAGGGATGTTTCCCAGACCGTCGCCAATAGCCGATTGCGCAGCTCTAGTGCGACGTAAAATGAACTACAATAACAACAGCGAATCACTATTCCATATCACGTTATTTAAAAAAGTCATTTGATCTGAATCATTTGATTCGAATAAGTGTCAAAGTAACTCGATTCAAATTGTGACTTAAGTTAACATTCAGATCAATTTTTCGAATCAAGTGATGCAAATCAATGCGTGATCGCAAAGCTCGAATACGCAATGAATACTGGAAAGAAGGGGCAAGGGGAATACCTTACCCTTTCTCACTCCTCTTCTCCTCAGTTGTGTAGGAATCTACTACGATATTTTCCCCATTCCAAATATTTTTCGGATTTATCTGTCAAAAATATTTTTTTAAATCTAAATGAAGTTTTTTTTTTTTTTTTAGAATTAAGTTCCATACAGTTTTCAGTTTCAAATAGTTTCCCAGCTTGAAAGTTTTTAATCTATTTAAATATCAAGAGAGGAACTAACATACCTCCTTCTGCTGTGACTTTCCACACACACCAATGGTGAGAGCATGCGAAGTGCTGAAATAGGAAGAGAGTTCTGCTCTACGTCATCAGTAGCCAATTTCAATCGCCAATAGTCAAATCAAGTGATTTTGATAAGTGGTTCAAATCAAGTGGATCATTATTCAAATCAAGTGATTCATATCACTCTTCGAATCAAATCAATTTACTTCGAGCAGTGATTAGATTGAAAAGATTTGGATCAGTAATACGAATCAAGTGATTCCCATCAACGTTTAGAATTAAGCTATTCAAATCAATATACGAATTAAATAATTCCAATCACTCTACGAATTAAGTGATTCCAATCACTATTGGGATCAGTCATTTCAATCTATGCCAGGATCAGTAATTCGAATCAAGTGATTCAAATCTATATTTGGATCAGTGCTCCGATTCAAGTGATTCAGATCACTGATTGAAATCAGGTGATTCTAATGATTGATTCCAATCATGTTTCAAACTAAGTGATTCGATTCAAGTGATTTAAATTCAATTATTCTAATTCTTGATTCAAGTTATTCATATCACTGATTGGAATAAAGTGATTTAAATTACTAGAGGAATCATGTGACTATTCATTACTAGAGGAATCATTACAGGAGGAATCATGCGTATTGCTATTTCTAGTGATGTTATTCGAAGCTAGGGATTCAAATTACTATTCGAATCAGTGATTCGAATGAAATGACTCGGACTAGTGATTCAAATAACCTTATTCAAACCACTATTCACATCGAATGATTTAGATGAGTGATTCAAATCAAAAGATTCTGATCAGTGATTTTGACCACTAATTCCTATCTAGTGATTTGAATTAGGAAATCAAGTTAAGTGATTCCAATTAAGTTATTTAGATCATTGATTGGAATGAAGTGATTTAAATCACTATATGAGTCAAGTGATTCAAATCAAGTGATTCCGATTACTATTTCTAATCATTCGAATCAAATGATTCCAATCACTTATTGAAATAAAGTAATTCAAATTACTGTAAGAATCATGAGTTTTAGATCACTGATTCGAATCTCGTGCTTCGATAATCTATGGAAGGGATTAAATCATTCTTTGAATCAATGATTCAAATGAAATGATTCAGATCAATGATTCGAATCAAGTGATTCAAATCAGTGATTCAAATCAGTGATTAAATCTTCATTCGAATCAAGTGATTCAGATCACTAGTTTGAATGACATGTTTAACGAATTATACGCGAATCACGCAATTCGAATCAAATGGTTCAAAACACTATTCAACTTAGATTCCAATTTCAGTTACCTTACCCAGTACACTTTTTCTCCTTACCAACTGTCGATTGAAAAAATGTTTTTAAAATTCGTTCATAAATAAATTAATATACTTATTATATCTTTCGCTTTATTATACAGTGAAACCTCTAGGAAAGATCAATTCTATGTAGCGACCTCCTCCAGTTACAACAACTCTTTTAGGCATGGAATTAATTACATAGACTTTGTGTTGAAGAAAACTTTTAGAAGACTCTCAAAACATATCCCAGTGACCGGAAAAGGTCAAATAAGGAAACACAAAAAAAAATATAAGAACAAAAAATGTTAACAAATAAATAAGTAGATTCAAATGTATTCAAAATAATTGTCAGTGGCTCTTATTTAGAGAGCTCTTTTTGACGATCTCTAAAAGAGATTGACAACCTTATGTTGCAGTCAAAGTGCACTAGTCAATGGAAGTCACTCCTTAGAGCGACCAATCTCCATTAGCGACCATTTTACTGTGGAACAGAGTGTGATCGCTGACGAGAGGTTTCAATGTAATATATATTGCAAAATGGTAAAAAATACTGTAAACTGTGGTAGTTTTGAAAAAACAACAAAGAAAATGCCGGACTATTTTTGCTTTTTGTTTTTTTTATATAGAATTCATTGCGATTATGGGAATTATATATAGCTGAATTAGATACGTGAGTTCTTTAAACGTAAAATCTTAATTTCCTAAATTAATGCATTAGAAACTAACTGTTTAACAAGAAGTTTTTGACTTTATATGATATAGCTTAACTGTGAAATAAAAGTAACTGAAATTTCAGAAACAATTATTCATTATAAATTAAATAATACCTATAAAATCAATTGATTCAAATCACCGAATCAGTTCCCATCCCTATTTTACGGAAGTGAGGTATGACTCATGATTTCTGCTCGCGCGGGCTGCCCGCTAAGGAGTTTTTATCAATTTTTTCTACCCAGAATAATTTAAAGCTTTTATTTATCAAATAAACAATTCTGCCGCGCTAGACTCCTGAATCCTATCTGTTAATATTAGACCTAATGATGATAAGATAAATAATATTCGATCTAACATTCGAACTTTAAAAATTATAGTGTATTATTTCCTTACTTTTGGTCTGGCGCCACTTTTTTATGAGAAAAGGCACCTTCTATTGATAATAAAAATTTATTTATGAAAAATTGAATTAATTAATATATTCCACAAAATACCAGTGAATAAAAGAAGAAAATAATAAGGAAAAAAGAAGCAAAAAATTGAATAAGTGACTGTGCTAATTAGTGAATCAACTTATTTATGGATAAGAGAATGATTGAATTAGTGATATAATTGTTACAGTCCCACAAGAGCTACACTAATGTGCTATTAGCCATGGTTTGTGATTCATCGGCATTAAATCGGCAACTGGCGTATCAGTAAAGCTGTTTTTGATTCAATTTCCTTTCTTTCCCAATTCCTTTCTTTATTTATTCACCCTTTGCAGCATGAACCATTTAAAGCAAGATAATGATTGCTAACAAGTGAACTCATGATAATATGTTTCTAAAATTAAAATTAAACTTATTGAACATTGAGTCGACGTTGAGTCGGTGATCGGCGTATCAATAAAGCTGTTTCTGATTCGATTTGCTTTCCTTCCTCATTCTTTTTCTTCATTTAAATGATTACTCACTAAATGATTTAAATGATAAAAGTGAGAGTAATTACGCTACCTTTATAGTCTGGATCAATCCAAGTAAAGTAATGATTGCCATTGCAATTGATTGCAATTCAAGATAATATATGCTTTAGAAATTAAAACTAAACTTAAAAGTAATAGTGTGTGAAATGAACTAATTATACAAACATGGTAGAAAATTAAAAAAAAAAGTCCTATAAATAATAAAAAATAATAATGCCTAAAAAAATTTTAAAAAAATCCTGCTGTTAAAAAACTAACGCTATTCAATAAAATTAGATAAATCAGTTACAATTCTTGTTCTTTAGACCATCGTTAGTTTTTACACCTATGAAAATTAAATATTTTGTGATCAATTTTTTTATAATAAAGCATAGACATTTTCCTGAAGGCTCCTCTAATTCAGGAGCTTTAATTTTCCAAAATGAATGCGATAAAGATTTTTTGCGCCCTTTAATTTTATTTTTTAAACTAAATAATTTTTATGCTCCTAGAGCTGTAATCTACTTAAAATATTATCATTAATATTAAATATTTCATCGCCATCAACCTATCACAAACTTAAAAATAATGAAAAATGAAAATACAGAACGATATTTTATTCCTCCAACTATAAGTCAGAACTTCATGTTACGGATCTAGTTCTGCCTTGATCCTACCGAATATTATTCTTCAACTTATGTCTTGGATTTTCAGTTGCTAAGCAACGAATTACGATAGAGTTGTTCAACAAAACTCGAGACTTAAGAGTACTTACTTACTTCAAAGTAAACTATCTTTACTGGATCGGAGTATAAAAACAGTTATATTTTGGATTTGGTTTTACTTATAAATTTTGTATAAAGTACCTTTCTACTACGCTCATGAGTCAAAGTTTACCACTTATTCCAGGGTATTCCTTTAGAGATCTTCTGGTAACAATTTAATTTTAATAAAATTATCCTTTCTTCATATATTGTTTCAAAAAATTAACGCCACATCTTTCGATGTTTTGCAATTTATGTCGATAACAAAGTTATATATTTTTTAATTGAATAATTTTTATAATTATAAAATTTTAAAAATTTACATACATATTATAAAACAGCATAGTTATTCAACATTTGTTATTGGGTTTATTATGATAATTTGTAATTATAAATTTGCTATTTGAACTTATTTAAAAAAAAATTCCTACTGATTTTAAATAGAAATCGTCTCCGTTTGTGTACAAATATATGCTTAAATAGTACCACCGATAAAATATGTAGGTATTTTCCATATTAATAACAAATGTGAAATAATAAGAAGTTATACTTTTCCATATTGCCCGGTAAAATTTTTTCAGAACCCTAATTATTAATACGCTGATCTAAAATTCATATTTAATGATTTTTTAACATTAAATTAAAAATATATTTAATAAAAACCTTTTTTTTTAATCAGGTGAAACCACTAAAAGAAATTGGTTCTTTGCTTTTCTGGTTTGGGCAAAAAGAACAAAATGTAAATAATCTTATGTTATAATCTTACATTATAATTTATACAGTATGTTCCGTGATAACTTCACTTAATATGTATTTTTAGAATCCTTGTCAAAAGAGAAATCAAAAAGTATTCTCGCTAACGTAAAAGTATTCTCGCTAACGTATCGTAAAAATAACTTTACTAACTCTTATGCGTGTTTTATCTTACTGTAATTATAAATTTAGCGTTCCTCAATACGAAAATTGGTGGCTGCTACTTAACACCAAGTAGTGTAAAAATTATTCTCTAGCAACAAGAACCAAAATTTATCTATTGTTGCTAGTACTTTACACCAAAATAGTGAAGTGAGACATTACGCGATTTTGTTTTTTTTTGGAAAATTGTGAAGGAAAATGTAAGTGAATATCAGCTGAATTACAGTAAGATAAAACACATATATAAAGTTCCCATATATTTCTTTTAATAATTTTATTTAATTGCGTGTACGCACAAATATGTCCGAAAACGTTCACCCAGTAAATCGACGATTTCAATTTCCCAGCACGGACTTCCGTACTGTCGGATATTCGGGAGTTTTAAGGAACCCTTAGATTTTGAAAGAAAATTTAAAAGGACCCTTAGATTTTTTGAAATAATATATATATTTAAGAATTTGCAATTAGAAATATGACTTTAAAAAATTGGATTTAATATAAATTCTCCGAATGCATCATTTCTCTTATATCTTTCAAATGAATTTTGTATACTAGCAAGATGGTTCAAGAAAACTATCAGTAGAGTCCCCTGACAGTTCTCTGTGTCATGCCAACAGCTCCTTG
Organism: Parasteatoda tepidariorum; assembly: GCF_043381705.1. Classification (NCBI taxonomy): domain Eukaryota; kingdom Metazoa; phylum Arthropoda; class Arachnida; order Araneae; family Theridiidae; genus Parasteatoda; species Parasteatoda tepidariorum. The sequence goes on from NC_092205.1 coordinate 30,943,350, forward strand.
ATTTCTAAATGGGGCCCTGAATGCTATCGATTTCCTGAGGAGGGATTGGAATCTTTTGCTTTCTACCAAGAATGATCAATACGGGGTTCCCTTCTTTCCTATAAGAAAAAAATACGAAATGTTGGCACAAATGTGTAAAAAGTCATATAAATGCGATTTATATGTGCACAGCAATGTATTCTGAGATTTACTATTTTTTTCGAACTTTAATGCTTTGCGATACTCAGTACTAGCTATTTAGCGAAATACAAAGTATTATGTAATGATCCGCTTTATTCTATATTTTAATCATCCTTCAGTAAAAAAAAAAAANAAAAAAAAAAAAAAAAAAAAAAAAAAAAAAAAAAAAAAAAAAAAACCTATGCATTGAGGATCTTAAATTAATATTTAAGCGATAAAAATAAAAATGTCATCAAAATCACTATTGAGGAAAATTGTAGGAAAAGCATAAAAAATCTGATTTCCGACAAAAGCAAAGATGAATTGATAAGTGATTTTGAGAAACGTCTCCGAATTTCATCAGGTGATCAAACTTTTTCAATGTGTTCTATCCCGCATTCTTCACTGGTGTTTGTATCGTTTCCCCCCTCCCCCCATCACTTGGATGATAATTGGTAACCCCTAATGTATTAGCTTATTTTCTTAAATTTTATTTTTGACAAGAATTCGGAGAAAAATAAAATATGATTGGTCATTTTAGAATATCCTGTATATTCACAATTCCTTTAATTAAAAAAAAAGAGACTGAATAATTGAATGAATAAATTATTATTGGTTATTATAGAATATCCTGTATATCCATAATTCCTTTCATAAAATTAACTAATTGATAAATTTGTATTTATTGAAAAAGTTAACTAAAAAAAGTATAAAGAACATTTCAGTTATGATGCATGTTTTATTATTAATTTAGTTCAGCAGTTAAAATTCAAATTAAAAGTTTATTTTTTAATCATGAAAAGTGTGTTTTCATGCGACTGCATATGAAAGATTTAGATAATTTTTGCCAATTTACCAAAATTGATAGTGAAATTTTGAGTGTTAAATAACGGAAATATCCACATTAAATGCCCACGTTAATCCTATGCCAGCTCCCATACATGTTTTTTTTTTTAAGAATCCATCTTAATGAAGATGAATCGTGTTTTCCAAAGTGAATCTATAAAAAGTTTTTTTTTATTTATTATTTTTTTTCTCATTTGATTAAAGTGGTATTGTAAAACACACATAAAAAATTTATTTCCACTTTTCAATGTTTTCTTATGGGTAATATTATACTTAAATTTAGAAAGATCGTTATGTATTTCCGAGTACCCTTGTGTACAGCAAAGGAGTTCCCTTATCAAAATCAAGTTTATCATCAACAAGCGAGACTGCTGCAGCGCTTCTTGAGGCCCAAAACAAAACATTAGACAGAGAGACATTAACCAGATTGACCTATGGACCTAAGAGAACAGAAACAACGGAAATTAAACTACCTAAGTACCTGGCAATGGACAAAAAGGTAATTCCCAATTTGATTTTTAAAAAAAATATTTCAACTTTTATAATCAATAATTGATATTTTTAGTGAAATAATTAAGGCACTAGCATTTTTTTTATTTATTAATTTTATTTATTTATTCTTAAATTTTTTTTGGGCCTTCTAAGGGATTTTTGAATCTTTAAAAGTTTTAATGAAAAAAAAATCTTAGTAAATCTGCGTTTGAATTTACCGTACTCTGTGAAAGTGCTCGTAAAGCATACAAGTACCTGTTTCTATTTCCTTTCCTTTCAAAAAATAATTATGCAAAATAAAATAAATAATAATAAATCTATGAAACATAATGTTTGTTGATTAGCAATTTTTCTAATCTATGTCAAAGCTTTGAATTTTGAGATGAAATTTCGTTTGTCTTGAAAGACAAATAATTAATTAAACTCTCGAAACTTAAACTAGATGAGCGCATGTACTTTAAAGAGATCTTCTTTCAGTGTAAGTAATTGAATTACTATATTGCAATTTATTTTGTTGTTGTAGTTTATTTACGTCGCACTAGAGCTGCATAATGGGCTATTGGAGACGATCAGGTAAACATCCCTGAGGATGATCCGAAGACATGCCATCACAATTTTGATCCTCTGCAGAGGGGATGGTACCTCCCCTTCGGTAGCCCGACGACCTGCCAGCGAAGTCAAGCACTTTAAGGTAGAGCAGTTTAACGAGGACCAATACCACACACCCTCGGTCCCTACTCAGACTGGTCCAAGTGGGTCACCCATCCGCACATTGACCGCAGCCAGTGATGCTTGATTTCGGTGATCTGCTGGGAACCGTGTCTTAACGATCAGTCCACTGCGGGACATATTTCAATGGCATAATCTAGAATCTAAGTAATATTTTTATTCTTATTTTTGTTGATATAAATGTTTTATTTCTCCTAGATAAATGGTAATAATAAAATGCCTTTTTATTTTTTCAAAGAAAAAAAAAGACCTTTTTTTTTAATAAAAGAGCACTAAATGTAATAAGGAAACTTAAATAAATTATTCTACTTATAAGAATATAATATAAATCGACATGGTAATTGAAGGTTATAAAAATGTACTTCTTTTTATGATTGTTCATAATACAAATTGCATAAAAATTATCTTTTAAATTTTGATTCTATTTATTTCTAGCAAAAATGTTTTCACTATTTTTAGGTGCTTCGTTTCGTCGGATATTTGCGAGAGGAAGTTGATGACTGGTCAAGAGAAAAGTATCGAATTCGACCAGTACATGTCCTGTATTATCTCCAAAATGATACAATGGAAGTTATTGAACCAAAAATTGCCAATAGTGGATTAGTTCAGGTAACTTTCCCGCTGTTTTTAGTTTAAAAGAATACAGAAACAAACGCTAGACCCTAGACCGGTTGGACATATACTAAACTTAAATTAATTATATTATTGCGACAATAAATTAAAAGTTCCCTGGCACAATTGTAAAACTTGTAACCAAATAGAAGACATTGGCTCGAATCTCAAGCAGGCCAATACATTGGCCTGCAACAAAGACATAAGGCACATTTCCAGTGGTACATGTTACATAGTTTAGTTTGATATTTATAGAATGTTTTCGTGTTTTTTTTCTTTCTCGAAAACAGATCTGGCACTTGTCTCTTTGTTTTTTCAATTAAATTCAAAATTATAAAGACACGGATGAGAATAAAATGTTTTTCCTTAACCATGTGGGATTTCAATTTTTAGACGATAAGTAAATAAAATAATGCCTGAGATGGTTCCGGGTAAGAATATTCCATTTTATAAAAACGACAGTGGTGTGAACCCACAGCTGTGTNTCCATACATTGAGCAGAAAAAGGAATTCCTGATTTCAGTTGAAAAATTTGCAGTGAGATGGCACAATGAATCTATTGACCATCGTTTTCCGTTGCGTTTTGATGCATGTGTTGGATTGTTTTAATGTTACATGAGTGTTTGATGGTGGGATTGAATATTGGTGAAGCGATTGTGGGTTCGAGTATTTGAGTGTCGCTCTTTATTCTCTTAGTTTTTTTGGATTATGGGTAATGGTGAACATTTTTAAAACAATGTGACATTTACTCATTGAAGTTTTCGAAATTTTATATTTGTTATTTTCAAATATTTTTCTTTGATTTAGACGTGCATTATGGACAGCGCCATCTGTTACAAAAAGAACTAAAATCAAGGATTCGTAGAGTAAAATTTTTGCCCTGAAAGAATTATTTTTTTTACCTTAATTGTTTTGCTGTAATAAAATTTTGAAAACTGTTAGCCTAATTTAGGATATCCTGTACCATATGTTGTAGTGCGAATTATGAGAAGGTTTTAGGGCTTAAGAAAATTATTTGTATGATTTCACGTAAAGAATGTATGTACTCGGTATATTACTCCAAAAAAAAGGGAGGGGAAAACACATTGATTAACTTTTGATCTAGTGATTGGATTTTCACGTTTTAGGACTTAATCTAAATGATTCGAGAGGGGGGACCTCAAATATGCTAATTAATTAGTGTAGACGATATTTTTAGTTATGAAATCAAACACAAAAACATACTTTCCGAAAAAACATATTTTTTCCATACTTTTTTGTCAACGGGTTCAGATTTCTGATCACCAAATTATAGAGGATCGCCGCAATCTGGGAAATACGGACCCCATAGTTTGGTCAAGATCCCAAAAGTTTGGACTTTAACGTTAATTTTACTTTCTGCGTATTTCACCATATCTCGAGAACTTTCAAAGCGAATTGGTAAACTTTCACACACAAATATAAATTTTGTTTACTCAAAGATAATTCCATACACAAAATAAATGTTAGTAAATATTTATTATTTTTTTATTAAATAAAACAGTCGAAAAAGTTTTGATTGAATTGTATAAAATTTTTAAATCATTTTTGTAATTTTATACAGCAAAGTACAAAATTTCAATGAAATTGGTATAATTAATTATAAGTATATTTAATATTCTATTTCTCAGGTACTATTCAACAAATTTCGCTCTAATTTTGTATTTTGCCATGTAAAATTACATACTCTAAAATGGCACAAAAAATTGTATATCAAAAGTTTAAAAATTTTGTTCGATTATTTTTTAAAAAAATAATAAAAATATAATAAACATGTACTCAAATTTATTTTTGGATAAACGAATCTTACACTTGTGTGCAAAAGCTTTTCAATTCGCTTAAAAAGTTCTCGAGATATGACGAAATACGCTAAAAGTGAAATTGACATTAAGTGTTCCTAACTTCGGATCTCTTTCCTGATTAACCTATGAGAACCATTCTTCCAAGATTGTGGATATGGGAACAATATTTTTAAGATTGTTACCCTCTACATTTTGGGGGTCAGAACTCCGAATCCATTGAGAAAAGGGTATGTTTATTTTGAGAAAGTACGTTTTAGTATCTGATTTCGTAACTTATAAATATCATCTGCCCTAATTAATTAGCATATTTGAGGTCACCCACTCGAACGATTAAGATTGAGTCCTAGAAAGTAAAGATCCGATTATTAGATCAAAAATTATTCAGGGTGGCCCGTTTTTTTTTTTGGCGCACTGTACATTAGTGCATATATCCCTTGAAATAATTTATCTATCAACTTATAATTTGTCTATCATTGATATGAATATTGGTAAATGTATTTTTCGAGGACTTCTCAGTCTTTACTAAGTTCAGTAAATTGCTCTAATTAAAAAATACAGATAGTGAACTCGAAATAAAAAAAAAGTCTTTTATTTATTTCTTCATTCTCATAGCTATTTAATGGGATTTATGTTTTATACAAGTTATAAATCTTTAGGGAACTTTATTGAAGCGTCAGGTATTTCCCCACCCAAAAGGCAGAGGACGTCGATATTTGTGGAAAGATTTGAACATTGGGATAGATGTTAGAGTTTTTGGCATCTCCATTCATCTCACTGATTGCGACGAATGGACAAGGGTAACGACGATTTAATGCTTAGTTTTATTTTATTATTTTTTAAAATTATATCATATTTGTAAATTTGTTTTTCTCTGTAAAATTATAAAGTGATGATTTGCGTAAATATTAATATCACGCGGATTGAAAATATCGTCAAAAATTTGCAAAAGATCATATTCTACAGCTACACAAATCATGTTTGATTCTGACATAGTAAGCGTGAATATTGTTAATACATGATCTTTTATAAATATATCAAAAATTTCTAAGATGCAATAAAGTTACTAAGATTTTTAATTAAATTGTAATGCGTGAGCATATTTGCCAACTTCTCTCGCTTTTCGTAGGAGGTTTTCCTTTAATATTTAAAGTAGTAATAAATTTCGTGATTTTACTATTTTATTTTTGATTTAAAAAATTTCAGTTACAATGATTTTTCGAAAAATTTTAACACGTATTCAAGAATAATAATCGTGCAATGTAATTTTTTAAATGATGGTTAAAAATTTAAAAAATTAAGCATAACTTTGGAGGTTCTTATTCCAGTTTTCGGTGGTTATGAAAGTTTTTGCTTGAGGAATTTACCCGCTGCCCGTAAATTTCGGCATTTTCTGAATTTACAGCTGCAGGAAAAAATAAACTGGTTAGTTATCCCCACATAATAGGAAAGAAACGCATGGCTGGGAAATTTCAGCACAATTTTGAGCAGTGAATTCAACGTTTGAAGAATTGAAGATATTATTGAGAAGCAAAATTTTTGTTTGTTTGTTTTGTTAAGCATTACACGTTGGGATATGTAAATAAGTTTCTCTCCTATTATTTTTTACCTTATATATGCATTTTTAAATAAATTTCAATGATGTGTCATGAATCCTTAAACTAAAAAGCAAAAGTATCAACCTGGAAAAGTTTAACTAAGCCAAAGCTATAAATACTGCTGCTCATATGTGCTTAAATTTCTAACACGTTGAATTTCAATATAATCTGAATAACTCATTTACTCTTTGTTAACTGGAAGGAGTACCTAATCGATGCTGGTCTTGAACTTAATGAACCAGAATCCATACCACCTGATCCATACATTGAGCAGAAAATAAATGCGCAAGGAAGACACGAAGTAATATCTAGAGACATTGACAACGATAAGTTATACAAGTTCCTTGTTAACGACAGAAAAGTTCTCAGATTCTATGGCATATGGAAAGATCTACTCAATGAACCGCCTGACATGAGACGAGTTATTGTCCAGGTACTTTTGATTTAAATACTTTGATGTTAAGTTGAATAACGTGCAAATATTCTAATTGCGTATTTAAAGTACTTTTTTTAATATTTTATTATATAATTATAAATTTCTGAAGCTAAAAGTCAGTCTTTGGAATTGTTTCGACTAGCTTTTTCAGTCAAAACAAAATAAATTCTATAAAATCCAATTAAAATCTTTTACCGGATTTAAGGCTAATTTTTGATAAAAATAGAACGAATATTGTATATTTTTCCCCCCGATATGATTGGTCTAGGAGGGGGGAAGCGAAATTTCGTGTCAAACATTTTACTAAGTTCTAAATATATTTTATAAGCTACAAAGTTGTAAATCAGTAGTTGTTTGTATCGATTGTATTTCATAAGTTTTCTAAAAAAACTTTTATGTGCTTTTGATTTTATTCGATTACATTGTTAAAATTTATTTTTATTGGGTTATATAATAAGATATACTCAATTTGCGGTTATATAATTTTTAATAAAAATTAAAATTTCATGTTTAAGATAGGTTTTTGAAGTCAAAGTAATTACAGGCGTTACTTTTTGGGAAAAAAAAGCTGCCATTTCATTATTCAGTTAAAAATTAGTGCACATTTCATAAGCTCACCGGACAAAAAAATTGGTCACTCCTAAAGAAATCATGAAAGCATAATTTTATATCATATGTAACCTAGGCCTCTGGATTTGACTGAAGTTCCTTCCATTTAATTTCGTTAGAGAGTTGCGACATATGTGAAACATTCTCTGATTGGTTGAGAGCCAAAATTTACCGAAATAAACTTTTTCTAAAAAAAAGTCAAAATTCAGATTACTGATAAATTTCACTTGACAATCTGAATTATGCGTATAAAGGTCAAGAAATAATTGAAATCTGTCAGTATTTAGTTAATTTAAGAACACTTTAACTAGTAGTCGAAATTCAGATTGAAGACAAATTCCTTTTGGTGATATGAAAAATCTTCCTGTAGAGATCAGGAGAAAATGAAAACTTGAGATGCAATCCATTACAGAGCTTAATTTAAAATGTAGGCCCTCTAGTTAATCAGACAGTTGTTGGAATTTCGATTGACTATGAATTTATTGTAGAAATAATATGACTATAAAATTTGCTTGTGACAAAGTTAGCAGGAAATAATTGTTATTTAATTTGTCATCGGTCTCAGATCTCTAGAACAGGTTTAAACACTCCATTTTTTCGGAAAGTGGACGAAATTCTAACCAGCACTCATGTGGTCAACTTTGCAATAATATGGTGATTAATTCTGATTGTTTTGGAAAGGATTGAAATACACATTTTCATCAGACTCTTCAAACGTAAGCACTCTAGTTAATCAGAAAGCGTTCGGAAATTCGACAAGTGATAAGTTTACCTTGGCAATAATTTCTGTTGATAAGGGTCGCGAAATGATTGCAAATAGTATTGTAATTGAACATAGAGCTTCAGTTTAAATTTGAGTGCTCTAGACAGTCTTAAAGCCGCCTGAAAAGTTTAATTGACGGAAAATTCTCTTTGACAGTAACAGCGTGATAAGTTCTGCTGGTAGCGGCGAAAAAATCATTGAATCTTGCATTGACATTGGGCACGTAGCTTTAGTACTGACTTAAGTGTTCTAGCTAGTCGGAAAGTGATCTAGCTTTTGACTGCAAGATTCCATCGATGCAAACGTTCATCTATCTAGATTCCATCGCAAAGACATCAAAATTAAATTAAGTTAACAAAAAACAAATAATTAAGTAAAAATGTTATTTATATTATGATGAAAATATTTATTTAAGTAACAAAAAATTATGCTGTTAAAAATAATAATAATAAAAAAAAACTTTTACCAATTTAATTTTTGTAAAGTTATGAAAAATTTACTCCTTTAATTCAAATGCTGTTAATTTCATTTTTATTTAAACATATCTTCGACTTAAACATCTCATGATACTAAAAAGGAAATTAAAATACCAATAGAAATCACAGAGAAAGTTAAATGTTCCCAACACAAGGGAAAAAAAAGAGATTGGGGAAAATGTAGAAAAGCGTCACCAAGTGTGATAACCATTTCATTATCTTTCTCAACGCAGCTGTTACGCACAATTTTGAAGCAATTGTCGTAACTCTCTAACTAAGAGTCAGATATCAGGAACTCAAGATTTGGTTAGGAAGGTTATGCAGCATCATCGCTGCCAGTTTGCCACACGCTGAGAATATGATCGCATGCTAAGCGGGATGTAAAATGGAGTGTAAGTGTCCACAAAACCAAACACATATAATTTCAGTTCGATAAACTTTGCAAGCGTTTTTTTGAAGAAAATCGAACTATCAACAGAAAACTTATTATGAAGAGGTAGACTAAAAAGCATCATCTGAACATATAGAATATGTTAAAAGTAGCAGGCTGGTTCATGTTAGCAGCCACTCCAGTAAGCGGTTCCAATTCATAATAATAATTTTTAAAAAAAAATTCTTCCAAAGTATCACGAAGTCATTTATAATAAAATATACGAAAAAGGATTAAATTTTTGTTCTGTGAACTTAGTGGAAATTAAAGATTTTTTTAAATAGAAGTTCTAATATTTTTAAAAATATAAATAATTTATTATTTTAATTTCAGTACTATTTAGCAGACGATACAATGGAGTTATTAGAAAACCATGCACCCAATAATGGTAGACTCCCCCTCAAAACAGTAGTCAAGAAACAAAAGATACCGATCGACAGGGATAAACTGTCAGGTAATCAATTAGAATTTAGCTCTCATGTAAGTTTATAGTTATAATGTAAGTTATTGTGTTATATTATCATGTAAGTTATTATAACTATGAGAAATACCTAAGAAGTTTTCTCACTCATTTTGTTGATTCGGATAGAATAAATAAATAAAAGGAAATTTTAGAATATCCCATCCTTCCGCTTTTTCAAAGGATTTGACCAAACGGTAATGTCAACTATTACTGTGAACAATTGTTAAACATTTGTTAATTTGATCGGTATAGCACATTCAAAGCTTCAAATTAAGCTCCTATGTCGATACCTTACTTCCGGCAACATTTCCAGGCATTTGAAGATACTTCTAGGCGTGCTAGATTACAGGACTTAGTCAACGTGGGAATTTTCAAGGGCAAGAATAAAGACAAAAAACTGGAGAGACAAATCCAGACTGAAAGGCGTTAGTAAATCGTTGATACCTTTGAATTGTTCAGGGACTTCGCAGCGAGAAAGGAAGAGTGGCAAGACATTTATTCACTTTTTTCATGAACAAGTTTATAACAATCTCGTGAACGGAACTTTCTGGAATGTTCAATATTTGTGCCATTAAACAAACCCTCAAATGATAGTCTCAGTTCAGTCAAACGCGTCAATTTTTTCTCTATCTTTGATGACTCACTTACTGGCTTCATTGCTGACTATTTTCAGATTTCAAAAAATGCCTTGTGTTGTCAGTAAGCTATGTGCACCGATAAAAATAGTACACAAAAATTAATCTCTTGTGGATCCAAAATCTGGAACAATAATCAAGTCAGTAGTGTTAACAGACTTAAAAAAAAAATAGAACGAGTTCCTCTTCTTTCCATAACAATTCGTCTTTGCATCTTTCTTTCTCGTGTTTTGAATGATTGTGGTGTTAAGCGAACTATCGATTTCCTTTTAATAGTTCAATTTAGTGGTCAGAATATAAAATTTAAACCACAAACGAGAATATTTATAGCTAAATATTTAAGGAATTTTAAATTAAAAGATTTAAATTTAATATAAAAGATAATAAATACCAATAAACTCCAATGTGTTTTAAGAGTTTTCGATTATTCAGTAAGAGATAAATGAGCAGTTGGATGATCAAAGCAAAGCAACCTGAAAACATCTACCACTTTCAAGTAAATGGGAGCAGAAACCTACCCTGCATTTATAGTAAGATCGGACAATAAACAAGGCTTAAGATGAGATGAGCTAGGGATACTTGAAAAGATGCAAGTAAGCAATTCTCAGGATTGGCAATTGAGCAGCCATTACAATCGGTTACCCGCAAGTGACGTAATAGTAGGTAAATTGTGGCATTTGTCAATTCAGATGCCAATCCAGTTCGACCCACACGATGACGTCGCCTACAGGTGTCCACTTAAATCTGATTTAAATCACATGATTAGGAAAAATAACTTTACTTTTTCTTGTAAATACCCAGTTGCATAACATCGATTACAGTTGTAATTGATAACAGAAAATGATAAAATTTTAATCTCTAACTTGATTACAAGTAACCACAGCATTAATGGTTTGACATCAAATTATATTTTTGGTATAAATTCTAATAATTATATGACTAAGATATTGCAATTGTAAGCAATTAACGTTATTGCGGCAATTTCTATTAAATGTTGTTCATCATCAATTACGATTACCTCTATGATCAAACTTATGATGATTAGTAATACTTGTTTAGCAACACTTTTAAATTTCTTTAAAATAAAAGTTTGTGAAATAGTCTCATTTGAAGAATAAACCTCTAACTAAGTATGGATTGAGAGTTATTTGTATGTTCAGTTAGCAGAAAATAATGTATAGTTGTTTTATTTCTATTGAAAATAACACTAAAAAAACTTGGCTTACAGAAAATTTTCCACTCGGTTATTTGGAAATCAAAGATGACGATCTCACATATTTTGATCCGAAAGATCTTCGCACAGGAAAAGATATAACCATTTTGGGAAAAAATATATTTCTCTACGATTGTGACGATTTCACCAGGTATTTCTACAAAGTTCAATATGGCATAGACGATATGCAGTCCATAAGGGTAGCAGAAAAGCCAAAGCCTCCAGTTCCAGTGGTAATTTTTACTCATTCTACTTTAACGAATAACACTTTTATAATTTAATATCTTCTACATACCGGGTGTTCTGTACTGACCACTCTTAGTTCATTGAATTCCTGTAGAAATTACGGAAAAAGTTATTTGGAATCGCAAACTAAGATATCAACAGTAAAAAAAGTATTCAAACTTTCACTATTAAGATCAATTGAAGAAGAATTAAAATAATCTTCAAAGAATTCATAGGAGGATAAAGCTTAAAGGCTGTTTCTAGAAAAGTTGAATGTGTACGGCACTCATAAAAAGTACATTGGTTTTATATATTTATTGATTCACATACATGGTTTCAAAGAGCGGCTTATAATATGTAATATTAAAAAACAGATTAAAGAAAAACGGCGCACAGATTCACCTGGAGGTACGGTCTGGTTCATATCCGTAATCTATACGATCCAAAGCGTTTGACGTCATTACAATCCTTCGGCCCAGGAGGCTTTCTATAAGTTTTGAATAGTTTTAATTCTTAATTTACTTTTAATGACTTTAATAATGAGAGGTCAGAGTTTGGATGAGATACACTTAAATATTAATTTGTAATTCTCAATAAGCACCTTCTTTTCTACAAGATTTCTAAAATTTAATGTTTAAGGACGGTCATTACGGAACACTATGTCTAATTAATTTTTTAATACAATTTTTCAATAAAAAATAGCCATTTTCAATTTCTTTATTTAAACTATTATGTTCGGAAGCTTCTTAGAAACTTTCTTAGTGATTTTCCTCTTCTTAAGAGTTTTTAGGAAGCTTCAGAAATTCTAATTTAAAAAGCTAATGAGAATGAAAATTTTCTTCATAAAAATTTGTATTAAATTTAGAGAGTCAAATTTTATCAGGAAGCTGCTAAAAATTTCTATTAATAGAAAATCGAGATAGGAATTTTCTCTCTTTATTAGAAATTCGTATGCTTAGCCGATGTTCCGGATGTTCACATTTTGTTTTGCTGCGCAAAACTTATAAAATTACGATGGTGCTTAGAAAAAAGTACAGGGAGTGAGATGGAATAACATCCAATAGTTAATTCGAGAATAATTAACAGTTAAACTTGCGGTAAAAAATACCATGCGGATTACTCTGCAGGCCGCAGAAATGCAATTACGGAGTTGAAATTTGACGTGCTGGAAAGTTCATTTTTGTTTATGAACATAATACGAGTATTTTTCTTTTCTTTCGAAATTCTAATTTTTTCGAAATGTTGTCAGATATAGATCTAAAAATTATTTTAATTATAAAGAAATTACTTTATTATTATTTTAATTATTAATTTTAAATTATCAAAATCAGTAATGATACATCAGAATTTACATCAGTAATGAATTTTCAGAAATTACATCTGTAATGATAACTCCGTTATTTAATTATATTTTTACAATTATATTTCATTAGTCTATAAACAAATTGCAAAATCAATTTTCATGACGTAACCTTGAAAAACATTGTATTTTTGAAACATATGTGAATGTCATCAGCGGGAGGTTCTAGGGAAAAAATGGTGGGAACGTAACCTGTACAGACCACAAAGCAATAAAAAAAGAACTGCTCTAACAGTTCCAGGCTTTTGGTGGCTATAGCTAACAGAGAAAGCCCCCATAAAAATACACTCCTTCATTTGGAAATGTCATAAACTCAAATTAGTTCATGAATAAAACTGTTCTTCTGTATTCATTTCGATGACACGGTTCATCACTCTCTAAGCTCCATTTTTATAAAGAAAATTAGCTTAACATTGAACCAATTTTAAATAAATTTGACAAATCAAATAGTACTGTAAAAAATAAAAATATCAGAGATTAATATCAAACATACAAACAAAATGGCTAACAATAACAATTATTTATTAGAATAGATCAATTACTATTTCAGTTGGCAAAAAAAGGGAAATTTCCTAATACAGATTTAGTCTTGAAATGGAACATTGCAATATTCAACTCTGTTATTAAAAAATAAATAGAATAAAGTAAGTAAGGTTTTTAACTAAATGCATTATTGTTTCGTGTAAATGTATTATTTATACATATTCTTTTAATAAATATATTGTAAATATTAATTTATGAATCCCTTTAAAAGATTGCTGTTTAATAATCTTTAATAGATTCATAAATGTCTTAGAAAAATGTGTTTTTCAGATATATCCACCTCATACTGGTATCGGTGGATGGGAGGACTCTTTACAAAATTGTTTATCAATTGTACCCAAGCCACCTAGAAAAGATTTCAAGAAAGAGGAGCATTATAGCGGAATCGCATTGCGTTATAAAGCTAAATTGGTAAGAAATTGGAATCTTCTTTTAGAATTGTGGAAGATATAGAAAAGAAACCTGTTGCATAATCATATTAAAAAAAAAACATTTGCTGTTTATCCAGACACAATGAAATCTGAAAATAATAACTACAGCTGGAGTTTATTAACAATTAATATACTTATCGAATGATCCTTATTAGATGTCCCAAAAAATAACTGACAATTTAAAAATCAATTCTAGATAAGTAAAAGGCGTTGCAGTGTTCTGTTTAGGGAACTAAGTTATTTATTCTCACAAAGATTTAAAAACTATCAAAAGGTGGCATTGTTGAATGGGGAAACAATAAAACAATGTTTCTACAGCATGTCAGATCATTCGAATCGGCTTAATTAGATCAGTGTTCCACTATCATTTAATCAATTACCGTTTACATTATTCCCATTGGACAATTCCTTACATTGCAATACATTACATTGTAATAGAAACGTATTCCTATTGGTTGTACCGATAGCTGATTTCCAGTGATGTTTTAGTCCTATTGTTTAGAAACTCGAATTTTTCAGAACTATCATATTGTCGTCACGTCGGTAAAAATGTCGACAAACCGAATTTCACTCAAGAAATGGATTAGGCGTTATTTACTCTCTAAATTGCACGTTTTTTTGTTGTAAATTTTCTAATTAAATTGTTTTTTTAGGGCCCGTCTGAAATATTTAGCCTCATCTTAAAATAATATTTACAAAATTATACGCATTTTTACAAATTCAACAATATGTAGCTTATTCTGGACTGCCAACTTTCTACGCTTTTTGGGTAAATTTCTTCTAGTGATAGCGAAGTTCATGATATCGCTGTTTTGTAAATTCGATTTAAAGTTATTTCTCACACCACTACATTTAAATGATTCAAAAGTTCACATGGAACCCCGATTTGTTCAGGCTCTCAGCTTCGAATTTATTCGATGAGAAGACAAGTATCTGATACGTATTGAATTTTCTTACCTCTGCACGAAGCCCTACAGCGAGCCTCAGACCTGCATCAACTGTAAAGGAGAGCACTCAGCCTGTTTTTCAGGCTAAACCCAAGAGGAAGATTGCCTAGAAGAAAAAGCAACACCGGAGTGCTGCCAATTCAGCTACACGATTCCTGCACATCTTCAGCGAGATGCGGGAACTCCTCAAAGACGAGGAGCTAGTTTCACTACTCCAATCCCTTCTCCCCTCTTCCAAGACAATCCACTCATGACGATCGCATAACCTTCTGTGGAATTTATTTATTCTTCACATCGTCAATATTCCAGGCGCCCACGGGCACACCTTCAGATGAAAGTACGGACAGGTGCACTGTACCAGACCCCAGTTCAAGTTCAGGCCTCTCGTGGTGAAGCTTTTAAAATGTTTGTAAAATTAACAAAACTTAATAATTAAATTGCCACCACTCTGTAAGATATTTCACAAAAAGCTCAGTAGTTGGCAGCCCTGCTTATTACACAAAAATGCCAAATATATAAGAATATTTTTTGTCATTTACTTTTCTGCTACATGGAAGTATTATAACTAATAGCTGTTATTTTTTAGATTGAATAAAAATATTTGGTTCCCATGTTTTTCATTTCCGTTAAAGATATNCTTTAAAAAATACAAAATACGCCCCAAAATTTAAAGAAAAATGCCCTATAAATCTAAAAAAATGCTCCAAAAAACAAAAAATGTCCAAAAATGCAAATGTCATCAAAATCCGGGCCTTAATTATAACTAATAGCTGTTATTTTTTAGATTGAATAAAAATATTTGGTTCCCATGTTTTTCATTTCCGTTAAAGATATTCACTCTTAAGTTTACTTCAATCTCACTTAACGCAATTTAGAACTTAAAAAGCTTTTGTATTTTATTTCAACAGATAACAAGCATAAAGGAAGACATTTCTCGAGAATTTGTAATAACGTTCTTTCCTTCTGACGACACAGTAACTATAAATGAAGAAGCAATACCAAACTCTGGCTTTCCTGGTGGAGCATTTTTGAAAAGGAATAAGCTACCCAAACAACATTCAAGTTCATCAGCACAACCTACGTATTACAAAGCTAATGATTTTTTTATTGGAGCAGAAATTCGAGCAGCTGGGAAATTTTTCAAACTTATGGATGCTGATAAATTTGTACTGGCATTTATGGAACAACATCCTGAAATTTATACAGGTTTACAAATACTTTCTGTATTTTTTTAATTGTAAGAAAACTGTTCACTGAAGCTCTATCGCCACGGGGGATACAGTTTGAGTGCTTTTGCCTTAGACCAGCCAGAAACAAAACCTATATTTCAAACCTGGAATTCTCCAGACTTAAATAACAGACAGATATTTAACTCAAGTCCAACAAAGATGCTATGTAGACTAAAGAAAAAAAAAAGTGAACAAGAAAAACAAGAGCCTTCCTCAGTGAACGTCAAAAGAAGTTAAAGAAATCAACTCTGTGTCAACTTCTTTACCCTTCATTTGACGTTTAGATACTGAGGAAGGTTCTTGCTTATGGAACTGAAACTATAGTATGTCAATTTATGTACTTTCATTTGTGCTCCTTTCACGTTTCTTTTTTCTTTAGTATGTAACTTAAATATTAAAAAAAAAAAATCACCACAGCTTTATATATATAAAAAAATAATACTGTAGAAAAATATCAGCAAATTTAAAAATCAACAAATTTGGTGATACCATTCCACCTAGATGATATTATTTAACCTAGATAAAATCAGGTGAGAGTGACAAGGGTTGTTAGTTTGTCCCATTTTTGGCGGTGGGTCTTGAAAGTAGTGACTAATACGCACGCAGTCCCTTTTTTACGTATGTCACAAAATTTATGATCAAAGAAAATATTCCATAAATCAATTTTTTTTTATTAAAATACAAATTTCCCTTTAGAGGGCTTATTTTGTTATTGTTAATTATAGATGGTTATTATTATAATAAAACCAGTTTAAGGTAATTTGCACTTTACCTTAAAAATATCAGTACTGGGCTATGGCATTCCTATTTCTTATTTAAAAAAATATATACTAATCACTGTAGGCTATACCGGGCAGAGGCACACACCTCTTCAACATATTATCCTGATTAATCCGATTACTAATAATAACTTCGTGACTAATAAATTAAATTTTTTACACCGATGTTTATTCTAAACTATCCTTAGGAAAAAAAAGAGAATAAATTAAAAAGAATATATATTTTGAAACCTAACTAGTTTATTTAGAACCGAATATGAAATTCTTGTCTTTAACAGGAATATTAACCGAAACCTTCCCTACCCTTTAAAATTAAACAAATTTTCGTCTATCACCTTAAACGTTAAAAACCTTTCAACTCCGTAGAAGTCTTTTTAATGGCCTTAGATGTTATTAAAACAGGTTTTCAAACTCGCTTGCGGTAATTTGTCACACACCCACTAGGGGCTAAGCCCCCTGTTCGCTACCACTCACCAACCCCGATGATTGCTTTGCAATAATTGTTGCTTCTAGGCAAAAAAGAGTTTTTCTAATAAAGTTAAAATTATTCACTTTACATATATGTACTAAAAGGAATTCTGTTTGCTTACGTTTGTGCCTCTACTTTTTACGTCTAAATATTATCTATTAGTATTATAACTATTTAAATCTATTGGTGAACAGAAGTAATTCTCTAAGTAATAATTTTTTAAAATAACATTTATATTGTTATAACATTGCATTGTTTAAATAAATTTGATGAGTTCGAAACCGTAATTTAATATTTTCGCTTACCAAACTGGTGGATATATTAAATATTATTTTTGCTTGCATCTCATTGTGTATGAAGCTGAACGTTAAGTTCTAAATCATTTAACACATCTCTTTAACTGTAATTTATAATAGTATATTAATGTTATTTGCACAAAAATAATGATTGCAAAACGTTTTATAAGATTAGACCACCTTTCTAAGCGCAGAATTAAATTATAATAAAAAACAACTATCTTCGTTTTGAACTCAAGAATTAAAAGCGAAATAATAGTAGTACATGAAAATAACTTTAAATATATTTATAGAAAAACAATACCTTTATGATTTTTATGCTGATGACAACCAAAACAATATGGAAATGAATGTGGAAAAATTGGATTCTACCACGTGATTTCCCTGCCAATAAAAACGCATGGACAATAATGGAAACTGCGACACCATTAGATTTTTATATATAGTAAGATATACGTATATGTATACTTTTTGACTAAACGCAATAAATAATTAAAATTCTTTTATTTTTAGAAGAGCAAATAGAAAGTCATAGAAAAATTCTTAATCTATCAAAACAAGTTTTAGGGCTGGAGTAAGTATGTTTTTCATTTGCTGAGTTAATTACTTAAATCCATTATAATTTAAGAATTAATCGGCGCTATAAAACTCTATTTTGTAGAAGTTTATAAAGTTATTAATTAAATTATTTTTAGATTTAATTACAGAAAAATACATTTTTAAGGAACTTTTAAGGGTGAAAAATGTTTATTTTTAACTCATAACGAAGGAAACAGGCAATGAATTAGTATTTTCAAGATCGAGATTTTGACACAACATTCTAACAATGTAATATTAAGCAGGGGTCCACAAAAATTTAAATATTCAAATCAAACGAGAAAAAAAAAGGTTATATTTTACATAAATTTGTGCTCAGGCAACGGTTTTTCAGACGCTGGTGATTTAATCTTGACACTAAGTATATTTAAAGCTATTTAAAATTTAAATCTTCAATTAAATTTTTTTTTTAATATTCAAAAGGAGAGTGAAGAAGATTAAAATGTTTCTTAAATTTTTTTTTCTATCTTCAACATTTCGGGGAAAAAAATCTTTTTTTTTTTTAAAAAAATGAAAAAGAATTTGTTACGAACTAAATATTTTAATGAAAATTTGCGGCAGTCAATCTGGTTATACCCGCAACTTCAGCTTTCTCGAGGGCGGTAAGGATTTTATTCAATACTGAAACATTCTCCATTCAAATATTATGAAAAGTTTAATCTGTAACTATGAGTTTTGCAATAAATTTTTGTTTTTCCGACATGGCGTGCAAAACTGTCAATAAACATCCATGAACATTTGTAAGTCGCAGAAAATATGTAGTCAAGTTACAAGATTTATTCGAAAAGAAATGTCACTGAGTTGATTAAGAAACGTGTTGATCGGATAGTTGTAACAAATTAAAATGACTTTAAACAGCTTTACAAAACGGATCCAGTGAAATTTCCAGGTATCGAAGGAGTTACAGTATGTACCTTTAGAAAGGTGTTTAAAGCCTGGGAGCAAGTCAAGCTCATCTCAAGGATAGTAACAAGACTTCGCCACGTGGAGACTAAAGAGAGGTTGGGAAATAGTCTGCATCGGACGAAATATGGTCAAGAAGGCCAAGGTTATGTTTCCAATCATCCGTGATGCGTAGTTGGGACTTTTTCGCATGTTTACTGACCGTCTCATTAAGCGCACAATCTTATGTCGGATTGAATTAAAGAACTTAATCACATGTGTTACAATTTCGTTGATTACCTTCCGGTGCGAGCCTCTTAACTGTCTTTAGAAAAGCTTTATATCACCGGTAGACGTTATGAATAAGATCCTTGATCACCCGAGACCCAATGCGGTTGCTGCTTTTAGGTTGGAAACCGGACACGACTGCCTTGCAGCTCACCTCCATAGACTTAAGATCTTTCCCGATCCAAACTGTGTCTTATGCGGGGAAGACTCCCCATTGAATGCTGGGCATCTTAGGGTTTGACCCGCAGTTGCTGGCAACATCTATGACAGATACTGGAATGCTAGGGAACAGCTGCAGACACTACTAACTTACTGTTTATATTTCTATTGTTAATATTCTATTTAATGTAGTTTTGTATTTCGAATGTTTTAATGATTTTACACTTTTTTTATTTATTTGTTGTTATTCCTTGTGGGTCTGTGCGGATTGTTTATACACTGCAGCGAATGATCTACACATCATGTGGTGCTGCTAGGAAAAGAAATAGAAAACATTATAAACAAGCATCACCAAAATGCCACCTTTAGCACGGAAAAGTTTCCACCGTTGTTTCACACAAAGCTTGAATGAAATCCATCGTGTGCAGCATGCCGGATGGCCAAGAACACTGCTGACTTTTTCAGACTGATTTATCCCTAATTTTTGTAACCGTTAGCTTCGGTTACGCCATATTCGTAAACAGAAAAAATATTACAAAGCACTTATTGCTATTCGAGTGGAAAATAAACAATATATTTTTTTATAAGTCCAATATTCGATTTTAAGGACCTCAAACTGATTTTTCTACATGAAAAAAATTTCCAGACTTTTTCCAGTTTTGTGCCACCTTGTGTTTGGTAACTTGCAGAGAAAAACACGAAAATACATGTTCTCTTTCTTTGGATGGTCAGCGATGACTAACAACTACCTTTAGTGATTACAACTGGCATGAGTGAGCTGAACGCGTACAAGCTTCACAACAAAATCAGTGACATTACTTTTTCAGCAGTTCCGAAACACTGCCTTAAATATATATTAAATATTGTGTCAAAAAGTCTGTACCTAAAGTCACAAATCAGTCTGTACATAAAGTCACAAAGAAGGGAAAAATTATTGAAAAGTAATTAATTACTACTTAAGGAAGGCCAGAATGAAAATATCAAAATCAGTTTAATTGCCCAATGAAAGGGAAAAGCGTTTCTAATTAACATTTCTCCATTAGTCAAAATAATTCTGGTGTTATTAAGTTTCGCTATCCACGGTAGCGACTCTAAAAATTTCGACGACGTTGTTTTTTTTCCTCGCACTAAATCATAAATTTGCGACCCATAATGTGTACTTTTCATTAACAGAGGTCCCGCAGTGGACTGATCGTTAAGACACGGTTCCCAGCAGATCACCGAAGTCATGCATCACTGGCTGCGGTCAGTGTGCGGCCACTTGGATCAGTCTGCGTAGGGACTGAGGGTGTGCGGAATTGGTTCTCGTTAAACTCTTCTACCGTAAAGTGCTCGACTTCGCGTGCAGGTCGTTGGGCTACCGAAGCGGGGGTGCCATCCCCTTTGCAGAGGATTAAATTTGTGATGGCTTGTCTTCGGATCATCCTTAGGGATGTTTTCCAGACTGTCGCCTATAGCCCATTGTGCAGCTCTAGTGCGACATTAAATTAACTACTACTACTTGTGTACAGAGAAAATATTAAAGATCAAAACTTTGTTTTTAGGTATTAATTTGACGAAGAAAATTAGTATTAAATATTTGGAAAGTAAAATAAATCCATCTACATTAATTTTTTACAGGTCTGAAAAAAACGAATTCATGAAAAAGAATGTCATAGAAAACTATGGGTCAACGCCATATCCATTACCAAACTGCTTATACCCAGCATCTGATGTGCAACAAAAAGAAATAATTAAGGACGAATGCCATTGTTCTGGTATGCCAGTAGAACAAGTATTTTAGTGTGAGTATGCACGCTAATAATTTCTCTTTTGATAGCAATATAAACATAATAAAAATTTAAACTGAAAAATATGAGAAATTAACCTTCATAAAAGAATGCAAGACATCTCTTCACTAGGTAAATTGATTTTAAGTTTTCAAAATTATTCACTTTTAATTATAGCATTTTATAAGTGAATTTTTTTCGTTTGCACGCGAAAAGAGAAATACTGTTGCATAAAAAATTTAGTTTAAATTTTATTCCTAGGTAAAAAAAACTGTTTCAAATTCGAAATCTTTAATTCAGAATTGCTGTTAATCAAGGTAGCAGGATGAAATCTGATAACTTAATATTTAGTTTTAATTACAGCAAGGGTGAATGTTGTAGTTTATAATTTTGGACCAATTACAGAGTTGACAAGATTTTAACCTTCACGTCAAAAACCCCTTTTTGACAGTTGTCAAAAAAAGCCAAATTTTGGTGTAAAACATAATCATGATAAATATGAAGTAATCACATAAACGCAAAAAGTAATCGCATAAATTTTTCATAAAATGTTATTTTTATAAATAAAGTGGTAGCAAAACGGAAGTTTTATCTACTCATATTTCGAATTTATAAATTTAATTTAAGATTATTTTGACCATCACAACCATAAATAAATTGAACTTATGTATAAATGTAAAATAATATGGTGAAGAAACTTAAGAAAATAATATTGGAAAGAGTAAAATTTGGCAGGTATTTTAAAAGTTAGAAAATTCACTTTTTTTTTAATTAAAACTTTTACAGCTATTGGACATGTGCACAGATTGCAACAACAAAACCACATGAATGGAGTGAGAAAGGTGCTTTTACCAGCATTTGGATATTTATTCATGAATGATTTTTTTTACTCAATTCTTTTTGTTTGAACTCTTGATTTATAAAAGTCATAAATGTTAATTCTTTTTTTAAATGTATAATAAAAATTGTCTAACAACTGTATGATGCTGTTATTTTACTTTTATAATCTAGTACATAATAGACATGGGTCATTATTACTGCATCTGATGTTTTGCACAATGGGCTATTGGCGATGGTCGGGGAAACATCCCCGAGGATGATCCGAAGACATGCCATCACAATTTTGATCCTTTGCAGAGAGGATGGCACCCTCGCTTCGGTAGCCCGACGACCTGCACGCGAAGTCGAGCACTTTACGGTAGAACAGTTTAACGAGGACCAATATCGCTCACCCTCGGTCCCTTCACCGACTAATCCAAGTGGTCACCCACCCGCACACTGACCGCAGCCAGTGATGCTTGACTTCGGTGATATGCTGATCACCGAAGTCAAGGAACCGTGTCTTAATGATCAGTCCACTGCGGGACAAAAATATTTTCGGATGAATTGAAGAAGTTTTATTTTTTTGCCAGCTAAAATTATCAGGAAATAAACTTTAATATATTTAATTCATTTGCTATTAATATATGAAATAATGATTGTTATACCTGAGGATTTTTTATATTTTAACAACTTCACTGAAAGTAACGATAATGAATACATGTTAATTTTTTAGAAAAATACTTGCAATTTTAAATTTAATTTAAATGAATTTCTGTTTTATTTTACAACCAAAATTATATTTTAAGCCTGGAATTTAAGCAAATTCAATATAGATTTGAGCTCAAATAGAACAGTTCACTTAATTTTTCAACCCAACCTTTAAGATGTAAATAATAAGTATATCCGATACCAAAATATTCGTACCTATTTATCTCTAGCACATAATATGCCATACAAGTACACATCAAAATTTATGTAAAACAGATATCATGAAAATACTGATTAATAAATTCCTTCCAATAAATTCAAATTATAATTTAAATTTATATAGTTATTTAAAATGCTTTACATTGATTTTTTTGGATAACACACCAGCATATTGTGTCAAATATGAAATTTTTATTGGAGATCTTTCATTGTGAAAAATATGTCATGAGATTTTATTGGAAAAAAACAATTATGGATGAATAAGCTTTTTATAACGAGATTAAATAAAGTTGTACAAAATCAAGAAACACTTCAATACTAATAAATTTTTTTTTTAATATTCTAAAAAAATACTTAAAGAATCATTTTATAAATTTAGATCGTGCGACTACTTACATATATCAATGAAGTTAAAGGCTTTTTAAGGTTTGAGGGACCAACAATAAATTATAATTGGGAAAAAATGCTTTTGAACACCCTATGCCATAAAATGTAGAAATAAATCTGTAACTCACAACTATGATTTTATCTATTATCTGCAATAATTGGACAACTTTTCGTAATTCTAACTTAAATATTTGAGGAGAGATGGACATTTTTATAAAAATCGAATTTTTTTTTGCTATAAGTGAAAATTTAAAATTAATCAATTTTAAATGGATCCAAAAGTTTTCTTTGAGACAAAAAAATTAATGTTGTATAAAAATGTCCATATCACCATAAATATTTAAGCTGGGTTTACAAAATTTTGTGCAATTATTACATAAAATAATAACCAAAATAAAAGTAATAAGTTAAATTTTTTTACAACATTTTACTAAAAGCTTTTAACTTCATTGATAACTATGAAAAATCATACAATCTCATCACTTCTAAATTTATAAACTGATTTTCTAATTATTTTTTGAGAAATATTAAAATATATGTTAGTATTGAAGTGCTTTCATTACTTGGCCCAACCACTATACTTCTAATTTTGTGTATATAACAATGTATAGCATGAAAACTGCTTTTGTAATGTAAATATGTGTATCACGCAGGTGTGCAGAATATGCTTGATCACATGAACAAGGATTGGGAGAAATTTAGACAGTCCTGCAATAATTTTTGGTCTAATTAAAAAAAATTCATTGGTGTGCACAATTTTTCGCTATAAAAAAACTCATAAGAAGGGAAGTTGCTTTTTATGAATGATAAAAAATAAGTATTTATTTTAAACAACATAAGAATGTTTAAAACTGATTTTTTTTTTAATCAAAACAAAATAGATTGAATGATTGATTTTCTGACTATTTTAAAATCTGATTGCTAAATTAAAAATGTAGTATTTGGACAAATAAGGCATAAGAAAGATGGGAAAAGTATCTAACTATTAAAGTATACATTCCTAAAGTTTTCTTCAACATATTTTTTATTTCTTATGCCACATCAACCAACTGTCCAAAAAAAAAAAAAAAAAAAAAAAAAAAAAAAAAAAAAAAAAAAAAAAAAACTGGTATAATTTTGGAAGATATTTCAAACCAAAAAAACTGTATTCTAGGGAAATATTTGGTTTTGAGATTTCTCTGTACCCTTGGTGTAATATTAATACATACATGATACATCTAACCTCAAGTAGATATAGAACACTGTACTTCATGAAAACTGTCCCTTGTACGAAAATCAGTTTTTCTGAAATATATTTGGCTGAATATAACAAATCCATAATTATTTTTTGCTTACCAAACACCATTTTCGTAATTTACTTGAACTTATGTAGTTTGATTTTTTTCAGGTAGAAAATAAAAACAAACTTAATACTTGAAAAGGAATAAATAAAAAGAATTCAAATATTTTTTTAAAAATATGAATTTTCATCTTTTATTTCCAAACAAACACATAAAATTATAGTTTCATTTTGAATTTTTTTTAACCTTTTAATGTTACTCTAATTTTAGAACAGTTAAAATAAGCGAGCAAAGCATTTATAAAAAAAAAACTATGTGGGTAGTTTAAAAAATTTAGGTCATTAATATAGTTTAAAGGGAACAAAATGTATGAAATTAATTAAATTGTAAACCTGTGGTTTTTAGTAAAGGAATATCAATCCACATTTATAGCTTAATTTTCTTTATTAGTAATCCATCCCAGATTGTGAATTATTTTTTCAGAAATTATATCTGTAACGATAACTCCGTTATTTAATTATATTTTTACAATTATATTTTATTAGTCTATAAACAAATTGCAAAATCACTTTTTATAATGTAACTTTAAAAAACCATTGTAGTTTTGAAACATATGTGAAAATCATCAGTAGGAGGTTCTAGGGAAGAAATGGTGAGAGCGTAACCAGTACAGATCACAAAGCAATAAAAAAAAGAACTGCTCACACAGTTCCAAGCTTTTGGTGGCTATAGCTAACACAGAAAGCCCCCATAAAAATACACTCCTTCATTTTGAAATTTCATAAACTGAAATTAGTTCATGAATAAAACTGTTCTTCCGTATTCATTTTGATGACACAATTCATCAATCTCTAAGCTCTATTTTTATAAAGAAAATTAGCTTAACATTGAACAAATTTTAAATAAATATGACAAATCAAATAGTACTGTAAAAAATAAAAATATCAGAGATTAATATCAAACATACAAACAAGAAATGGCTAACAATAACAATTATTTATCAGAATAGCTCAATTAGTATTTCAATTGGAAAAAAAATAGAAATTTCCTAACACAGATTTAGTAAAACAAATATTTTAGGATGCAAGTATCTTTGCGCTCAATCTAAGGATTCAATCAAAAAGGGCAAATATGCATTTATAGGAATCAAATAGTAGGAGAGGCAAGCAGTTCCTCTAAAAATGCTTAGGGACAACACTATTATTTTAAAGATATTTAAAAATTTTATGGAGTTAACATGGTTCATGGTATATTGAAATTTATTAAATTTTTATTTTCTTTAAAGCTTACAACCACGTAATATTAAAGGTAGTAAATTTATTGCTGGAAAAGATTACAATCTAAATTCAAATAAAAAATATTATAAATATTTAATTGCAAAAAGTAATAGACTAATTAAAACCAATAACTTTAATAAAGCAAATAACCAATTTTAAGAAACATTAATTGATAGCAATCATAATTTTTTGAGTTTGTTAAACTTATAAGTTATTAGAGTGATAACTTTTAGGAGCGACCACTCTCTGTTCAACTGCAAAATGGCCGTTAATGGAGGTGTGAAATTCCTAAGGGTTACCTCCACTGACTTCAAAATGTTATCAAGGTGCGTGATTTTTTGCAAATGACTTTAATTTCAGTTAACGCAATTTTCTTGGTGCGGAAATGCCACTTTGTAGACGTTGTGATAACCAGATTGATGAATAGAATTTAGCATCAACAAAAATGATCCCTATTGATATAATTGTAAAAACAAATTTACTAATTACGAATGATAGAACTAATTTTAAATAAAAAATTGTTTTTGGTTTAAGTTTGCATTTAATTTTCTATCATAAAAATTAGTTAGCTTTTAAAGATGAGGTTTCTTTGTTTGAGATACTTAGTTTTTTCTAATTTAACTTTTAAATCTAAAAATAAATCATTGATAGAATAATCTTTAGTGCACTCTGACTACAACATATGGTTGTAAATATAATTCGGAGATCATAAAAAAAAGCCTCATAA
Source organism: Parasteatoda tepidariorum (assembly GCF_043381705.1). Lineage (NCBI taxonomy): Eukaryota > Metazoa > Arthropoda > Arachnida > Araneae > Theridiidae > Parasteatoda > Parasteatoda tepidariorum. Next base: position 30,970,022 of record NC_092205.1, read on the forward strand.
ATATTTTGAATACATTTTAATCTACTGATTTGTTTTGTTAATATTTTTTCGTAATTGTTTGGCCTTTTCCTCATTTGGTTCAGAGGTTCTGAAGGACTCTCTTAAAGGGTTTCTTTAACACAAAGTGCGTGGAAAAAATTCCGTTCCTTTCAAAAATGGTCATAAATAGAGGAGGTTTCTACACAGAAGTGGTCTTTCAACAGAGGTTTCACAGTATATTATGCTTTTCATTTGAAAATCAACATAATTAAAAAAAAAAAACTGATTTGAATAAAAAAAATAAAGTTCTTTTTTTTCATTAAAAAAGTTGATCAAATCAATAATCTAAGCTACAGTATAGCAATAAATCACAAAGAAAAGGGATATTCGCTCTTCTGTACCTTTTAGCGCAAATTGAAACTGTCTAAGTGCTATTTCCCAGTTTTTATACTTGCAATAATTTTTTTTTATCAGTACCTGCTAGACAGTAGGACACAATTAACTAAAATGATTACATGATGGAGCAAACTTTAAAGGTAAAACGTGTAGTTATACTTCGTCAAGCTGTTATATATTTTAACATTTATTCCAAGGATAACATACCATTTTCACTGTTACCAATACAGAAAGGAAGCTCCAAATGATGTCCGAACATCTTTTGGCTAACTAGGGTGAGGATATGAATCATAATTCGTACCCATTCTTTTTTGTGAATTTTTAATGCAGTTTCTCATGTCACAAATTGGGTTTTTAAAAAATTTAGTGACTAGACTAGCACAGATACATTTATATCCATAATTTTTATTTTATTTTAAACAAAACACACCATATTTTCAAATACCAAATTGTTATTACACTTGTGAAAATAGAACTCCACATTTTTATCTCTAAAGTATAAAGTTTGTCCCTTCACTACCAACAGGACACATGCAAACTTTTCCCAGTTTTTAAAGGGGAAGATTTTTGTAGTGTGATCTGTGGTAGAACAATCTCCACATCTTCGCAACTTCTGGGTAGCCCTCCGTGAGAAAGTGAAAAAAAAATTCACAGAAACAGGGGTGATTGTGAGCCAAAGTCAAAATTCCGGAAAATTTCTTGAGTTTAAAAAAGTTTAAACAAGGTTTTTTTCCTTTTTCCCAATATTTCTTAGTTCACTCAAAATATATTTAAAATTTTACACATACCTACACCATTTACACATACCTATGATGACCTGGAGAAGTAATTAAAATTTACAAATATGTCTTTATTTCTTGAGTTTATGATTATAACAACTATTTCCTGATAAAAAATGAATATTTATCATGAATATAAGCTTATAAAGTATATCTCTGGCTCTCCCTTACAAACAAATATAATAAACAGTGTTTTTAAGCTCCACATTTGAAAATTTGATTTCCGGAAACTTCTGTGATCAGTGATTTTTTGAAACGTCTGGATCTTTGATCTCCGGGAACTTCCGGATCACTGTTAGCGACAATTCTGGAAATCCGGAGCACAATCAGCCCTACAGAAAGGTGCCACCTCGAAAGGTATAACTCGTTGTCCCCCCAAGTAAATTTCTACATGTCTTTTTTGAGCTTGGCACCTTGATGACTATAGTTGGCGCAACGGATCACGATACGGAAATATCCTTCTAAAGATACTTCTGTGTTTTGAATCCCCATAATTTACAAAAACAAACAAACATCGTAAGATTGTAAGTAATAATTTAATTGTAAAATTTGTCAATTGAAAAAGAGTTCAAAATAATAAATTTTTGAACAATAAATTTAAATGTTTCGAATTCATTATTGCTTGTTTACTAAAATTGTGATGTAAGTTGTGTCCATAAAATAAGTTGAAAAATAAAACAAATCGGTAAGTTACCTAATTTTATTACACTTACCTAGCAGTTCAAAACTGGATAATAACGTAAAATTTCTTCTAGCATTTTCATAAGCTACAATAACATAATTATAATAAATACAAAAGTAGAATTTAGGCGTAAACAGACTATTTTAAAATCATATCAAGACAAATAGTGGTAAAACAGTTATACAAAGATATAGTTTCCATTACAAGAGTATTTCATATAAAACTAATTTTTTTTTGTCTATCTCATCATTATTAAACAAAACGAATTATTTAGAATAAATGTACTAATTAGTGAAATATTTGCTCCCATTTCCTCTCTTCATATTTAACAAACGAAGCATCAATATTTAAATACTATTAATTGGAAGACAAGCTCCGTTGCTAAAAAGTAAACACTAAACAAGATAATCTTTAATTTAATTATACACAACTTTGTCTGCTTGACACTATCCAAAACTATTACAATTTGGAACAAATGTCACTTCTTTATAATATTTAACTAATTTAAATAGTTATTTCACATAACAATTTCATTAACAATAAGATTAAATTACAGTACATCATAAATTTAACAACATAACAACAATGAAGTACGATTTCATATCTTGAATGATTTTGAGTGATACAACGCCTCTGATTGGTTGCCTCTCATGACATCATACTGCTTCTCGCCCTCTCGTGACGGTTAAAATTTCTGAACTCTAGAATTTCCAAGGTAAAGATTTTCCGCCCGTAAAAGTTTGGATTATTTTCCAATGATACTTCCGATTTTCAAGTAAGTATTATTGATGAATATTAAATTTAAGCATTGTTATGAATTTTTGCAAACATAAAGTTGTGATAATTTGCAAATGTATATTATTTAATTGTTATGAGTACACATACTTCTAAACATGTCTGCTGCTGTTTTAGCCAACATGGTCTTCTTCTTGGAGGGCGCCACCAAATTTAAAAATAATTTTTTGTAACAGATGGCAATTATAAATCAAATTTTTTTTTCGTTTTCAAGATTTTAGAAAAAAAGAAATTTAAAAATTCCCAAAATTTAGTACATATTAACAATAATACTGACACTAATATTATCTATTTATATTGAATTAACAGCGTAAGCTGATTTTAAGCCTAATATGGCGAAATTATTTACGTTTTAGAAAAATAATTTTAATCCGGAAAACAAACTGATCGGATATGATTTCGATTAGGCATGACCTTAATATTTGTTTTGTTTTCTAATGTTTCAAAAAGAAGCATTATTATGGATACTATTACCAAAAACAAATCTTTTGTTTTGTTTATTTTGTTCTACAGAAAAATTATATATTTATCAATATCCGGTTTATTTAAACAAAACCATTCGAGCTCCCGCTCTTTTTAACGATTAAAAAAATGAATTTAAAATTCTGTTGAATTCATCGTTTTATCTCCATTAACTTTTGTTGATAAAAGTTGCTAGAAAACAACTTAAACTGACACTTCTACGGATTAGTAATTCCAAATGCTGGCGCGTTTTGTAAAAATGAATATTTAATGAACTAATTCCATTCAGAAATTACTTTGGTCATGTCAACTAATGTTTTTGACTGTCACTTACTTACAGAAAGTAAAATAGGGAGGATATCTTGACTGTAACATAATTATTTAATCAAATTAAAATATTTTTTGTTCTAAATTTCGTTTAATCGAGATTTTTTACTTAATATTTCCCTTTCACTTAGCATGGGAATTAATTAACGGAATATTTGTAGATAAATTTTAAAAGTTATTGAGTTATTGTATATTTTAATGGTGATATTTTTATTTTCTTAGTGTTAGAAAGAATAATTGTATTTTATACATTTTTTTAAAAATGTTTATTAAAAAGAATTTTTAAGAAGAAACTACAAAACTATCTTCGAGTAATACAGATTTTAGAATTTAAAAACCGAAGTTTTTTTTGTTCATTATTATTTTGAAATTAAATTAAAAAAAAATTAATTTTTATGAAATTGTGTATGAAGGTTTTAAGTCTCATTTTAACCTCACAATTTGAAATTATTTAATTGCTAATTAACATCAAATAGCTAAAAGTTTGAATTGAAGATTTATGATGACTTCTTCATATCCATTTAAATTGCAAAGGTGAGAATGTAACTTATATTGCTGGCTCAAATTCGCATGTTAAGCTGTTTTATAGATGAAGTTTTAAGTGTTATTAAGACAAGAGGTTTGTTTGTTAAAGATTGCCAATTTCTCTTTGCCTATATCCTAATATATAAATTTCATAAAAAGAATTTTATGCAATTTGTGTTGAGTTTTACTAGTATTATCCATCTTATGGGAGAGAGAGTAAAATACTTTAAAATATTTATAGTTTGAGTTTAGATTAAAATGGACTAACCCTATTAAGCCTTTAGATAAAATAGATGAATGTGTGCACGCCACGTGTGTTTACATTGGCAAAGGTTTTTCAATTTTGCAGACAATTTTTTAATATTTATTGTTAGATAGAAAAAAGTATCCACAAAAAATAGTTTGCCTGTAAAAAAATAAAATAGTTAGACGACAACATAATCAAGAGAGAAGAAAGTTGTTAAATTGTATGAGTGCTACTGTCAAAGAGAAAAGATAAGTAATTTAGTCTAAAAATTAGTGATCACATTCTCACATTGTAAGAGGACAAGCAAACAACTAGACACATCTATCGCTTAACAACAAAGGTAAACAATTACGGTAACAGCTGGAAATCTTTGAATGTAATTCGTTTGTTAATAAAAGTGAAACAGTGGCCCATGTTTAATAGGAAAAGTTAAAATATGTATTTCATGATGAAGAATTATGAGAGAAAAATCATTAATATAATACCTAATTCTTAATAAGATAATAATGACTTAATATGAATGCAATTCTTTAATTTCATTTTTATTTGTAACTGTTTATATTAATCTTCCTCTAATATTCTTAATGTTATTGTGCATATATATATTTATATGTTTTTTTTTTTTGTCGGGAATAAATATTTTAAATAATTAAATGTTTTATGTAATGTAATAAAATCATTCTGTACTCGAAAACTTTTGAGAGCTTGCAGATACTTCTTGATTGTGTGCACAGAATTTTTTTTTTTTTTAATCTTACTATATTATTACCTAAATCCTATTACATTAAGGTATTTTGCTTGTTGATGTATAGATAATGTATTTAAAAGAAATAAGTTTAACTATAAAAATGATGGTTTAAGATTTTATTATTTTTTAAAAATGCTACTTTATTTTGGAAACAAATTTAATTTCACTAATATAGTATTTTTTTAGAATAGTATATTCCACATTTAATTAGTAATTATATGATAGCTTTTTATGGAGTGTTTAATCGTAATTGGCATAGATATTCTTCAAATTTTAGTGACAGGTTTTGTTGTTAAACAAATATTTGTTTTATTGGATCTGTTAAGTGCCTGGTACAACCTTTTTTAATCAGTGGATCCATTTTTATATATCACACAAAGTATTGTCAAATCACGCTAACTTGAACCCCAATTTTATGAATTTTCAATAACTGGATTGGATAAATTTTTCTCTCATATTCTTATCAACTTAATGCTAAAAAAATTTTTTTTCTTCTTCCCCAATAACTTGAATTTTTTACTACAAAAAAATTTTAATTAGTAAAAATAAAGTAATTTATCATATATGTTTTGAAAGAGAATAATTTATCTTCCAAACAGCTGCTACACAAAGTGAAAGGAACAACATATGAATGCATCCCTGTGTCTCTCACTTTCGAGGTATCTATCAAGGTATTCCCCTTAGCAAAACCCCCCTTGGATACCTGGAAAAATTCATCCGGTCCTGGTACCCTGAACCCGGACTAAAATATAACAAAGTATAGCAGTACCAGGTATTAATTTACAATCCACCAGCCTTTAAACATATGCTCTCTTTTTTGGAAATTTTAAACTTAACTGCAGGTGGTTCCTATTATAATACAAGCTTTTATTTCTTTTAAAATTTGTTTCTGGGTTGTCAAACAGCAATGGAATAAAAAATTGCTACCGGGGCTTGAGATTAAAAAACCGTGTCCGGGTAATAAAATTCTTTTGCAGTGTAGAAATCTGGCAGAGTACTGGATAATTGCCGTATACCCCGTAGATCTCTAATTAAAAACAAGAAAAAGGTAAAACTAATTAATTTTTTTGCCCCTGGTAGATCTCTAACTAAAAACAAGAAAAAGGTAAAACTTATTAATTTTTTTGCTGATATTTAGCAGATTTGAGAAATTTTTATTTGTAAAATTTAAAGGTTGTAAAATGAAGTTTATCTTGCCTTATAATAATAAATGCCCATTGAAAAAATAAAAAAAATTGGTAAAAGAGTACTTTAATAAAAAACCATTTGTTTACAGTTATCATCTTTTTATATGAAATATTGGTACTTGTCAGAGTCTTGTTATAAATTCAAGTATTACAATTGATTTTCTGATCCTATCTGTATTTTTTTTCTGCATTGGGATTCTTTCTTTTAAATTTGAAATGAAATTAATGATTGCTTTTATATTCTACATTTTTAGGTGCGCCAGTTAGTTAATATTACAATGGCAAACGAAAATGAGTTTGAAGAACCAGCCTCTGCTGCTGATGAAAAAGAAGTTAAGCCAAATTTGAATGGTATGTTGGTCATTTTGATAGGTTTTAGATTTTGTTAATGAAATTTCTGATTATTTATATTTCTTTTTTGTTATGTGATTGATTTAAAGTGATGTTAATATTTTCATATGTATATATGTATTTTTGTACAGTAATTATCTGTAAAATTTTCTGTCACTAAATAAATTAAATAATATCTCTAATTTAAGCATACACATATCCGGCTTAATTATTTATGTTCTTTTAGTTTTGTGTTGCTGAGTAATGTAATACAATATATATTAATTGTTTGAGTGTTGTTCTTTTTATTATTTTTAGATATTCTGAGATGTGGTGCTTGTGAAAAGATATTTTTTAATTTGGATGATTTTGTTGCCCACAAAAGTGAAGAATGTGTGCCTGCTACAAAAAAGCAGACTTCTGAGGATGATGACGATGATGAAAGTGAAATTGAAGTTATTCGTCATTCTCCTAGTAAATGATTTTTTTATATTGTTACTTTTTTTTGGTTTTGGAAGAAATTTCTTAAATTTTTAGATTTACATCTGTTTTGCATGACATGGTAATTTAGTTATTGAAGTATTGATTGTTAAATTTTATTAATTTAATTCTGGTATTGTTTTTTTTCTTCTTTTAACTGTATTGCAACTTGAATTGCTGCCTGCAATATTAGTATTTGCTGCCTGCTTAAATAATATTTCCCATTTAAGGGACATCTAACTGTCTGTTAGATGTCCCTTAAGATTAGATAGATTAGAGACAGCACTGCTCGAAAATGCATTTTTTAAATTTTTGTTGTTGATTTTTTTTGATAACTTGATTTTTTTAAAATAAAATTTTAGTGATTTTTTTAATTTATTATTTTGAAAAGATAGATGTCATTAGTTTGAGGCTTGAAAAAAAATCCTTGATTTCCCATGGAACTAATTACTAATAAACAAACACAAAAACTTAAAAGGTTACTATTTTTCCAGATGATATACCAAAATATAAAATTTTTATTTTTTAGTAATTAATTCGACTTGAAACAATCGAATAGAAAATGAATAAATGAAATAAACATTTTAAAATTGAAAAAAAAAGAATAAACTGGTTTTTTTTATCACTAATCTTTATTTCTCTTGGTTGTACTATTATTTATTTTCTGTACAGTAGTTTTGTAACTTGCATTTAATTTCGATTCACTCTTTAAAACTAAGTGAGTTAGGTATATATTAAGTAACTGTTTTTAAAAAAGTACTTTTAAGCTGCATACTTTGGTGTTAATTTTAAGCTTAAAACCTAACATTAATTTTAAACTGCTGAGCTTTCAAGTTATTGGCCTGAAAGACTTGCTTATTTTTCAAATACCTAACTATTCTTGCTATAATTATTCTTTTATTTTCATCTGAGTTCTGGCTATTCATTAAGTAATACCAAGAAATTACTTCAGACAAATTATGAGTTTGTTTTATTATTTGTATTTGTTTTAGTTTTAGATTTCAAAAATTTATAATATAATGTTTTTGGTTTAAAGAACAATAATTTAAAGTCAAACTTAAAAAATAGGATTTTCACAAAAATTACAGCATAAAAATAAAAAAACTAACAAAATCCTAAAAACAATCAAAATGGACCCTGCAACAAATTTTAAATAGCATTTATATAAATGTTTTTGCATTTAAAAGTTTATGTATTCTTATATTGTAGTTTTTCTTAAAATTATCCATTTCATAGAAGTGTTGCTTTAGTTTTTAAGACTTGGCTAACAATAGTAGGTAAATAAAATTCTAGTAAGAAATGTTTGAATTGATCTTTTTATTTATTTCATTTTAAAATGTTTGTATTGTTTATACTTTTCTTTTTTAAATTTATTAATTTGCTACTATAAATCTTAATATTGTTTATCATTTTCAGGGTTGGGTTTTTGACATGACAGTGGTAAAAACCATGTTTTTACCGGTAAAAGCTGTGAAAAACCTACTGTATTCTTTAATTTATGGCATATAGCGGACAATATATTATTTTCACTTAATTGCCTTTATAAATGAATGTTGTAAACAATTGCTATTGATTTTGCAACTATATACATGCATTCTTATAGAAGGATATACATTCATACAGAAATATTGTAATATACTTATTGAAAATAGTGATACTTAACTTTTATCATTATAGCTTGATTTGCAAAGGATTAAAAATTTTGCACTTCTTAATTGTTAGAAGTAAACAAACAAAAAAACTTGGTACTATTAATAAATTCAAGAACTAAAAAGAAGAATTTAAAATTTGGCATTTCTTAAATATTAGAAATAAGCTAAACAAAACTTTCAAAACTTGTAACTACTAACAAACTCTAAGTCAGGAATGACTTGACATTCTTCAGTAATGTAATATGCCAAACAAAATGATGCTTGGAAATGTTGAAAATTTTGTTTAGTATCCTAATATTTTACTTCAAATAGTATGATTTGATATAATCATGTTGGGAAAATGCAAAAATCTGTTCTTAAATATCTTTTAGCAACTTTTTTTCTAATTTTATTGCCCAAAAATGAATTAATTTTAAATCATAAGCAGTTAAACTCAAATTTAAATTCAGTTTTCTCAAAACTATGGGTTTTTGACATTTTTGACAGAGGGTTTTTTGACATGACGGTAAAAACCATGGTATAAAACGGTAAAAACCGTCATGTGTCAAAAACTTGCCAACCCTGATCATTTTATGAAGTTTTTCAAATATTATGTTCACTTTTACTTCCACTTCTTACCATGTTTTGTTATATATCAATCTGAGGTATCCCTCATTTAATTAATTGTTTGATTTTGTAGTATTTTGTATGAATATTCATTTATATTATAATCACTTTTCATACTACTAAGCATATCCAAAAAAAATTATTTTTCAATGAAATTTTTTAAAACTTATACTTTTTAGCAGTTATTAATTATTAAGCCTTAATAACTACAAAGCATTAAATTTGTCATAGTTCTAATATTTGTTTTAAAATAAGATTTTTGTTATTTTGTAGGTAAAGGGAAGAAACATGGGAAACATTCTAAAAAATATGATGAGCTCCAAGAATATGAAAAGTACCTCAGTCACAAGCATAAAAAAAAGTCAAAGTATCGAGATTATTACTTATCTTCTAAGGTAATAACTTTTATCTATCATATTCAAGATTTACTTTGAAGTTTGGGGTCCATTTATCTACTTTTCTTATAATATTTTATTCTACAAAAAGACTGCTCAACATTTTTCAGTTTCAGCTCCTTCTCAAAATTCTTTTAGAGTTTGAATCCTTTTTAAAATCTTACTTTCAAAAATGGAGTTGATGACATAAATTCATAAATTTAAAACTACTACAATTTTTTAAAGGCATAGTCTTCAAGTTTTTTTCTTTCTTCACAAAAGCAAGTCCTTATTTTCATATCTTTACGAAAATGGATTATTGACAGAAAAAAATTCGATTCTTTGCTAATTTTAGATCTAGTAAATTTATAGAATTTTCACAAGTTTGCAAAAACAGGACTTAACCACAAAAAGTACACTTGTTTCTGAGATTTTAAGAAAACTGGAAATCATCACAAAGTCTCAAAATTTTAAGTAGATTTTTTCACAAAAGATTGTTAAAAAAAAAAGATCAGAAATGATTTCTGGTATTTTAACTTTCATAATATAATATAAAAAATATTTCTGAGAAAGGAGATAAAGTATTGTGGTTTTATGCTACTTTTTCTTTTTTGTTTTACATGAATCTATTGATTTTTGCTAGTGTTTCAAGCAAATAATATTCAAGCAAAAAATATAGTTATTGATTCTTTATCAGATTGCTTTATTTTTCTGTTTTATCAGAATTTTTCCGAGGAATAAAAAAAGTTTGGGTGCTTCTTCTCAGAAAAGGGCACTTGAAGTTTTGAAAGGACACTCACTTAACTATTTAAAAATTTATTGAATTGTGTGATATCATGTAATAACTGGATTTGATCCTTAACACTTTTTAAGTTACCATTTTATGTGTTTATTTAAAAAAGTAATTTTCGCTCATTATCTAAATGGAAGAAAAAATTTTAGTTAATAAATAATAGTTAAAGGTATGCTAAGAGACAATTTCTGTGCATACATTTTTTCAAAAAAACAAACAAAAACAATTTAGCTAAAAAATTAATTATTTTTTTGATTAACTGCTTAGAAGATATTTTTCTATAATTTATACGGAAAATTATTTAAGAATGAACATTTAAAGGTGCATTGTTTCTTTAAAAAAGAAGGTATTTATTTAAAAAAAAATTTTAAAGTTTCAAATCAATAAAAAAAATGGTAATCGGAATTAAAATGGTAATCGGAATTAAGCCTATAAACGTAGATAATTTTTGTGTGTAGTTATTTTAACAATGAATTTTTAAAAAAAAGTGGAATATGAATAAGAGGGCAGTGTTTTTAAGGAATGGCTGCTTGTTTTTACAAAAAGGAAAAGGAGGGCACAGTCATCAAAGGCTTGCAGGACAAGCCGTCAATCTAAACACATTTAGGGCGAACACTGATTTCATCAGAGAAAGAATTTTTGATAAAAATATCAAGTTATAAATACTTTTTAAATTGGCCATAAATCTTCGTATTCAGTAAGAAATAATTTACTTAATAAAGAAGTTTCTTTATTTTTGAGTATTTCTAGGTTCAAAGTTGTCCTGATTTTCCTGAAACTCAATATTTTGTCCTAACTTGTTCTATATTCCTGATTTTTGTGAATGTTAAGATCCTGTAATCTATAATTTGATAAATCAAAAGATTTGGATAATTGATCTAAAATCTTGTTATTTTTATTTATAAAGCTGATAAAAATATTCAAATTCGATTCTTTAAATTTACGGACTGATGTTTAAGTTGCTCTCTTTGTACCCCAAAGACATTTGTCATTTACATTTAGATATTTGTCGTGCTCTCTCGATAGAAAAGGTTTTGCATTTATAACTTCAAGGGTTAACATCAGCTTTGGTTGTCATATTTTTCATTGTTTTTTTTATTCTTTTTTTTTATTTCAATTTCCTTTTGAAATTTCTGCTGCATTGCACATTTTTCCACTGTAAGTGTAGTTTCTAATTACTTTAATTATTTTGATTTCTTTTCTTACTATTTTATCTAACTGTCACATCTTTCAGTGATATTAATCAATTCATTATTTTAGGAAAAAAAGTATAGATATAAGGACAAGAGCTACTATGGAGGTATCAAAATTAAAAATGAACCTATGGATACTTATGAAGATGCTACATTTTGTGGAATTTGTGAAAACTGCATCAGAACAGAAGATTGTGAAGAGTGTGAAGTTTGTTTGGTATGTCTAAGTTTTTTTTAAAAGGCAAATGCCAATTTCGATTCATTATCTTATCTTACGTTTTCAATTTTTCTAATTAGAATCTTTATAGTTTTTTATATATGTTATGCGCATTTCTATTATAGCTTTTTTCCAAGTTGCATTTTCTGTAAACTTAATGTTCCTTAATGTTAGTTCATAATTTTAAAATAATCTGTTAATGTAATTATAAACAATCTTACGATTATTTTATTCTCCCGTTACTGATTCATATATTTTTTCCTGTTTTCTCAGTAGTATTTTTTAATTGTTTCAAAAATGTATAATTTTCTAACTTATGAATCTAAATTGCTAATTGCTTATCTTATGAATGTAAATTGCTTTTTTTTGTTTGTAATAATATTTTAAATTTTCTTGTATTAATTATTTTAATTAGTATATTTGATATCTTACAATATCAACTTCATAATGCCCTAGTGTCAGACCTAAAGAATGAGCAAAAAGAATCAGGAAAATTTTTCCCCCATATGTGAATTACTTTATAAAATTCAGAATGTCACCTATTATAACAGTCCAGCAATTTCATTAGTGTAAGGCGTAACAAATGAATAAAAATTGCTTAGAAAAAATTAAATTTACTAAATTAAAATTTAAAATTAAGTTAAATTTAAAATAAAATTTGGATTGATAAAAAATTAGTTAATCAATATCTATCTAAAAGTAATAAATTTATTAAATAAATAATTCAAGAATTTCAAATGAAATAAATGAAACAGTTGGTGTTGGTTATGAATCACTCAAAAGTAAAAAATATTACTTGTTTGCAAATCCTCTTAATTCTGTGAAAGTCTGAAATTGACTTTTAAAATCTAACTAATATGAATTTTATCTTGCTTACTAAAATATGTCATTTTGCCATAATAAAATTTCATTTATTATTTAGTGCTTATTAAAAAGGAATCACCAAGTATGGATTTTAAATGAATGATAAACAGTAAATCTGCAATCAAAAAGTAATTGTTCCGTTTAAAAACATCTTTAATGTACAATTAGCTTTAATTTGAAAAAAACAAAAACAATTATATACTTTATCAATTTAAATATCAATTTAATCTTGGTTGGCATCTTCTGCTTCGTTTTTTTTTAAAAAAAAAATTTCTAATTATTTGTTTTTTGTGCATAAAGTAAATAACTTTTATTAGGTAAACAGAATTTGAAGTTTTGAAAATACGTAATACAGAAGTATATTTAGTTTGCATTTTGCGTATTCAATAATCATCATAAATAAAAACCAAAATGTGTGGGAGAAATATTTGAAAGTACGTAATGAAAAAAAAAAAAGCAATGATGTCAAACATGAATAGTTATTAGATTTAAAAGTAATATTTAATAATTATTAATTTTCAATAGAATTTAATATATAAGATTTAAATACTGTATTCTAATTTATGTATGAGAATAATAATAAAATTTGAGTTCAGTTATACCAATAAGATGTAGAACTTGGCTTTGAATTTGGAAAATGTGTCAAAAACTTGCCAACCCTGTTCATAACGTTTCAAGTATGTTTATTGTCNTCAGGGGTCTGTCCAGGTCGAATTTACTACCATTTAGCGGTATCTTCACAAATTTATTTTTAGGAAAAACGGTAGTTTCACAAATTCAACTTTAGAAAAAACGATAGTTTCACAAAATACTTTTTCCTTAAAAGAAAGGATAAATCAATATTTTTGTGTTGATTTTGTAATATAATTTTTAATTTTTCACAAATTACGTCTTAATTTTCACATAATAGGTACCTCTCAGAAAAACCTTGACAGACCCCTGCACTTATAATTATGGTAGAAATTATGAATGTTTTTGAACAGTTAAAGTTTTTCATTATTCTCTATATTTGTGCAAGATAATCTGTCTCTAAGTGTACTTAAGAACTATATCATTTCTCAATTCTAGACCATTCAAATAATATTGCCTTTCTCTTAACAGCTAGTAGTTTAACAGAAAATGCATGCATTAAATTAAAAATTATTATTTTTTAAAATTTTTTTAGACTTTTGCATTTAAAATGTTACTTTATTCTCTTAGAAATATTAACTTTTAAATTTTCGTCGCTTGGTTGATCTTACCATAAAATTGCCCAGTTATTGCTTCTTAAAAATTTTGAATAGTTTACTTTTAATAAAATAACATTTATTTTTTCCCGTTTGTTGATTTTAAGGTTCGAAACTAATTCAAATTCATTTTTACCATAATTTACTAGAATAATCTCATTCATATGCTTGTTAATTCTATTATCTTATGTCAATACTAATTATATCTTTGTGTCTGTCTAGAAAAAGAAGTCTGGTTCTTGGAAACATGCAAAAAAACGGTGTCTTTTACGACAATGCATTGAAGAAATTGTAAGTTCTAGTTTTAATTTAGTGTATTTGCTTATTTCCATGAAAAACATTTATATTGCTGCTCTAATATGTGATAATAGAAACAGAGTTGAGACATTTTTTTTAGGTCCGTCTTTCAATTATTTTAAAGTTAATAAGAAAACATGCACTTTAAACTGGAAGTATAGGAATTTGTATGAATGCATTTATTTTGCTAGAAACCTAAGTGGTCACCTGCTAACAAAACAGTGATGACATGCAATTCTCAAAAGATTTTAAAGCATAATTGAAAAACTTGAAATTAAGAACATTTTTGGTATTTGTTGTCCTGAAGTTAAGTGATTGTCTTTTCAGGAGTCACACGGAGCTTTGTGAAATGTTTCAATCTGTTACTAGCCATAAAGGATATTTTATATAGAGTAAAAAGTGATTTATTGTCATCTGTATAGTTTTTTGTAACCATGCATTTGCACTATCATTTATTTTTCTCGTCACCAGTATTATTTTAGTAAATTATTCAGTTCTAAATTTTGAATAATTCCAATCAGTTTTGTTATTTCCATAGCTGCCAACCCTTCAGCATTTTTACTTATTTTAGCCATTTTTTCCGCTTTTACGCGCAGAAGATAAGATCTTCCGCTTTTTACCCGTCAGCTCGATAAGTAGTATTTTCTTTAAGTCAGACGTCGATGCTCCTCTAGTAATGGCCTTAGGAAGCCGTTTGCGGTGATCCTCCCTTTCCTTCCATTTACGTTACATTGTTCAATGTGACGTAATAGATTTCTCCTCTCTTCTACCAATGAGAGAGAAAATACAGCTTACTTTGCGAGAGCGTTTCCCGTTATCACTGGACTTCCTGTTTGCCAGCGCGAAAGCAAACTTAAAAAGAAAATGGCTTGTGTCAAAGCAAAACAGCAATTGGTTTATGGCGATATTTATTTGCTCATTAGATTAATCGTGTTAATTTATTATGTCTGAACGAAAACAATACAAACTAACCTTAAAGGTGTCTTATTCTCTTGAATGACTATTTATTTCTAGATCAAATTTTGGAGTACATGATGTACGTTGCAACGTATGGAAAAATGACTTTAGCACCATGCGTGGTGGTAAAACTGATATAGTCAGAAGAACAAATTTTTTTTAATGTAGCAGGGTTGCCACAGACTACTAAAATGCGACTATTTGCTACTATTTTCAGCCTTAGGCGACTATGGCTACTTTTTTTGCCTGAAAAGGCTAAAAATGCAACTATTTTCTGGAATAGGCAACTATTAAGAGACTTTTTTACTCCTAGCAAAGTTCTTTCGCAAAAATGAACTTTACTTTTCAATCTCCTCACTAACATGTACTTATTGTCGCCTACCATGCGCGTAGTACAGTTAAAACAAAAAATTTTTTAAAAAATTTAATATAAGAATTTAGTAATGTTTTGATGCTTTTTAATAATTTAACATTAGTTCTTAAAGTATTTTGTTTTGAATTTTTATAAAAATTCTTTCAATACTTGTTTGTTGTATAATTTTTTAGATAGTCAGTATCATTTTTAAACAAATAAATCTTTAGTCGATTTTATTTTCAAAAAAGAAAATAATAAAGAAAAAATATTTTTGCATTTCTTAAGTGCAGAATTTGACCATTAGTCAATACTACTTTTTATTATTTTAAATAAAAGAGGGTCTAATGATGTTTCAAAAGCATGATTTTTTTTTCAACAAATAATTTTTAAAAAAAATATTTTTTTTCTAAAGTGAACATTTCTTTGGTTTGTTTTCTACTTTCGTTTTTTTTTCTTTTAATTTTTAATGCATGTATGTAAAATATTTTGTTATAGTGTTATTTTTAAACCAATAAATCATAAATCATTTTTAATTTAAGAATAATGAAGTGAAACTTGGGTTTGCTTTTACTTTGACTTCTTTATTATTTTAATTGAAAATATTAAGCAATGATATTGATGTCATAGTGGAATATGTTTAGAATTGGTATTTTCTTTTGTAATAGATTAATTTCTTTTTATTTATTTTTGATTGATTTAAAGATTTGCCAAAGGTAATTTTTGAACATATGCTAAATTCGCTATATCGCGATGTATAACGATTTAAAATTTCTGACATCACCCAGTCCTAATCATAATATACAACAAATAAGCTATAATTTAAGTTATTTGGCTACTATTTTTGATAAATTTTTGACTCTGTTCAGGCAACTATTTTCGTAGTTTTAGGCAACTATTTTCCTTCTTGAGGCTACTAAAGGCAACTATTTTTGTTCCTTTTTTGCTGTGGCAACCCTGTGTAGATCTTTTTCCATAATTTCTATGAAGTTTATATATAGTGCATACTATTATATTGTAATTAAACAAATTTTAATATAAGTCTTAATATATTACATATTTCCCTTTAATCAAGAATTAATAAATGAATATTGTACCATCAAGTAGCTGGTCAAAAGTTTTCTTTAAAATATTTTTCCTTTTCTTGTTTTTTTAAAAAAGGAGAGTATATTGCTTTTTTATGCTCATATTATAGTGGATTTATAAATAAATAATTAAAATCAGCTTTTTTTAAAAATAGATTTATTAGTAATTAGTATGCAGTTGCGAATCTTATGCATTTTTAGGCATTTCTTCTGCATTTTTATAACTAGAGGTTGGCAGCTATGTATTTCTACTTTTCATTAATAAGCCTTTGATGAATGCCCACTTTTACTTCCACTTTTGCACAAGTTCTCCCACCAACAAGATTCATATTTATTTGATTTAAAAATTGTGCTTCATAATTTAAAGATCAGGCTTTACTATTCATAATCATCCAATTTAAACATTACAGATCAGGATTTGTATTTTAAGTGTTTAAAATCGCTCATCATGATTCATATTCAGGTTATTTAAAAAATCCAGCATCACATTTCTTATTTCTGCGATTTAAAAGTTGCACTTTGGGATTGACATTTACATGATTTATTTTTAAGAGTTGAGAATACTAATTTATGAAGAAATTGTAAAAAAGAATGCTTTGTATCTAGACTACTTATAACATATTTGTAGCATTTATTTTCAATGTTCATGCGAATAATTAACAAGCCGTAATTTAATTTTTTTAAAAATCATTTTCCTGAGGCTATTTTTATTATTGCTTTTTATTGTTATTTTTTTTACTCAAGGATCTTCCAAATCTGTGTCAAGAATTGAAATTTCTTTTATTATGATTAATATTGAAGTGTAGGTATTTTAGTTCTTTAAAATAATTTAATTCATGAAATGAGAATTTCATGAAATTCTCATTTATGAAAATTATATTCTTTTAATAGCAGAATTGGCCACAATGAACGTTAAATAGGCCTCTTATAAAAATATGAATACATATTTTTGTCTAACAAAAATTTGGGGTATTTTTTTTTTTATTTACATGTCTCACTATCACTAAAATAATTGAGTACATATGTTTGTAATAAGTTATTGGTATTTTTGACCTTTTTTTTTTTGGATAATATTTTTCTTCATTTATGTAATGAAACATTTAATTTTTTTCTGTATCTCCAGGTTTTTGAAAAATTTCTCTAGATTTTTTAGTTTGGGGGGTGACAAGTCTGTATTTCTTTTAACTCTTTAATATGTCACTATTACGAGCATTTTTAAAAAGCAATTTATAATAAAGCAATTAAAAGCAATAAAATGAATTTATTAAAAAAATATTCTTTTTATTTCATGTAATAAAGTTTATAGACATGGCATAAAAAATATAATTAAATAAAATTTTAGGGAGCCTTTATGTATACATTTTTACTGTGTAATCAGAAACATTTTGATATGAATTCTTATGATTATTTTTTAATTATGATAAAAATTACACTCATTTAAATTTACAAAACATATAAAATATTTTTTTCTGAAAATATCGAGATTCCTTGAAAATCGCCAATCCGAAAACTGATTAAAAAAGATTCGATATAACTGCAAAACTGTTGTGGAATTAGAAAGTGTGGATAAAAGTGAATTTTTTAAAAAGAATGTGTTGCTCACTGAAACATTTGAATGAGGGAAACCGCATGTTTAGTATTTTATATAGAAAAAATATTTTTTAAATGTTAATTTTTATTTATTAGGTGTGATTCTGATTTTTTTCCACTCCATATCTTGTAATTTTTTCAGTCACTTTATTAACTGTGTAAGAGAGTATCTTTTTTGACTGTGTAAAATAATCATAAATAAATGAAGGATCTTCCCCAAATTAAAATGATGCAGATTTGAAACTACGGCTACAAATCTGATATAGCATTGCTCAATGTTGTAATTTCATGTTAATTTGAATTCTTATATATTTTTAAAAATTTATTTCATTTGATCTTTGGTACATTTTCCTCAATTTCTTAAATATGAATTAACCATANACATTTTGATATGAATTCTTATGTTTATTTTTTAATTATCGTTGTAATTTCATGTTAATTTGAATTCTTATATATTTTTAAAAATTTATTTCATTTGATCTTTGGTACATTTTCCTCAATTTCTTAAATATGAATTAACCATATGATTTGTAATGACTTTTTTAATACACAATTTCGTATTAAATTTTAAAAAATTATTAAGAAAGAGCCTGTTAGTAACTTTATAATTTGTTTTATGTTCTGAGAAATATTTGACATTTGGAAAATGACTTTTATTATTTTAGAATGGCCAGGTTTATCAAGTGGAGAAAGTTTTAGATAAAAGAATAGTTGATGGAAGAGTTGAATATTTTTTGAAATGGAAAGGCTATCCTGAGTAAGAACTTTTTAAATTATTCAATTTTGTGGTGCTATAATAATGCATTGTTAACATATAGAGTACATTTTGTTTCTTTCTAATTAAATAAGTTTTCTGCATTTCTTTTTCTTGGTAAACTTGAAGTAAATTGTGGATTATTTTTTTTTATTTTTAAATTTAGCTCTCAGAATGGATGGGAGCCTGAGGAAAATATCTATAGTAAAGATCTCATTTATGAATATGAAAGAAGACAAGAACTAGAGGAGAAACAACGCCTTGCAGCCGTCAAACGTTCTCTAGCAGATGCTAGTTCTTTCTCACCTGCCAAAAGAATAAAGTTGGGATCAGTAAGTTTTGATTATTAAATAATTATATTTTTATCATTATTAAATTAAATAAATTAATAATTATATTTTTGTTATTACTAAATTAATTTTTTATGTGCAACATAATTTCTGCTTCTTTGTTATGAATCGAATTTTTTACATTTTATTTTATAATACTTAAAACCATATATAGTTGCCAGATGTGCATACACAAATCTATGAGTTAAGAAAATATATGCCATAAGCAAAGTGTCTTATATAAACATGTAATATATATTAAAATACTACAGTGAAACCCCGATTTTACGTTTTCGGTCGGACTTGCGATAAAAAACGCTAGAAGTGGAATAACGTAAAATCGGGATTAAGAAAAATCTATGCATATTTTTAAAAATGGACACCTAGCAGGTAAATTAATGGAAAAGATTAGTAATCTTCACTTCCTCTTTGTTTTTAGCTACAATTTCATCTACAACTCGTTCGATACTAACAGTTTTTTGCAAATTTGCTTCTTGATTTACATTTGCAAGTAAAAATTGCATTAGAGTTTTTATGCTATGAAGTTTTTATGCTTGTTACCTACCCTCCTATTGACAAATGGAAAAGAAAGAATGCAAGAATTGCTCCATATAGCTGAAAAGCAAGTTTTTCTGGTTCAAAAAACTAGAAAAAATTTTGTGTGAGAGTTGTAGAATAAAAAAAATTAATTTGATCTGTTGGTAGAAAAACGCATCAAGCGGGATTTTCATAAAAGGGGTAACGAAAAATCCGGGATTTTTTAACATTATCGGTATACGCAATTTTCACGGATCAGCAGAAAATGACGCAAGAAGCGGGATAACCTACGAAACGAACAACGTAAAATTGAGGTTCCACTGTATTTCTTTTCGTGTATGTGTGTGTGAAGAGTTATGTTATGATATATAAGATAAATCACACTTGCAGAAAACAATGTTGTTTGATGTATACCATGATATCTGTCGAATATTTATTTCAGGGTAGGTTTAAACAAATATTCTTTTTTTTAAAAATTAGGAAACTTATTTTTGTAATTTTATTATCTTTTTAATTAAAATACTTTTAGTTTAAATATAACTGAATAAAGTGAATGTTTCCTTAAATATCTTGCTAATTTTGAGTTCAATTGCTAATGTAAGTGTGTGTTACTTTAAGTAAACATTAATATGTAATTTTTAAATCTTTATGCTGTGCTTTTACTAAAATTTCTTTTACTCTAGTTTATTTTGTCACAAATTATGTAAGGCATTGTTCTTGCTATAATCAGAATTGAAAGAGAAATATATCACCCAGGCCTAAAAAAAACTCAGAAATTTTACCCATCCTCGAGGACGGCTTGCCCAACAATGTACCCATCCTCCTTTGAAACTAACTCGTAGCTTCTAAGTAAATAAAAATATAATTTTCTCTTATTAATTACAAACATTTATATAAATTGCACATTGAATTAGTAGTTACTAGCATTGCAAATACTAGGATTATATTATACAGTAATAAAAGAAACACTAGGTTACTGATAGTAACCTAGTAATTCTTTTATAAAATAATTTAAATGACAAAGGTCAAGTTATCTAAATGTCAATTTATCCGAGTGTACTGCGTTTTTTAAATGAATCAAATATGACGTTTGTCCGTTCCGCAATCAAACCAATGATTTACAGAGGTTTCTGCACAGAAATCTGAAAGGGGTTTTCCAATTAGGTAGATGTTCATAATCGCGTNCGTTTTTTAAATGAATCAAATATGACGTTTGCCCGTTCCGCAATCAAACCAATGATTTACAGAGGTTTCTGCACAGAAATCTGAAAGGGGTTTTCCATTTAGGTAGATGTTCATAATCGCGTTTAACGCTTCTTGTTTAAGACCAATACGTAATGTGTTTTTTTGTAAGTTCATTGCTGAAAAGTCCCTTTCAACCTCTGCAGTACTCCCTGACAGAGAAAACATCAATTTCACCATGTGCAGTATGTTGCTCTATTTCCAGATTAGAGGGTCATTTTAGAAGTGAGGCGCAAGACTCTTGTAAGATAATGAAAATTTATCACGAATATTTGCGGAAAAATGGCCGTCCGCGCTGACGTCAGATTCGAGAAATTTGTTGTCTGCGGGGTATGTTTGACGGGCGGTTTTTCGAGCCCTGACATCACCATAAATTTTTGATGCTTTTTCATAATTAAATTGGTTTTAGAAAGTAAATTTTTTTTATAAAGTAAGAAAGAAGGAAGAAAGAAATTTAAATTAGGTATAGTCAAAGCATATATAAGATAAAGTTATTTTTAAATTTTCTATTTAGGTCATGCTGCAAAATAAACAATGAGGTTAGTTTTTTTAAATAAAAAACATCAGATATTAAAATATCTGATAAATATTAAAATGTCTGACAACTATCAAAATATCTGACAAATATCAAAATATCTGATGTTTCGCCATCTTTTACAAAACACTGCCTTTTTATTCATATTCCATTTTGAAGAAAACTAATTCACTGTTTAAACAATAATTACACACTGGTAAAATTATCTGTGTTTATAGGTTTAATTCTGATTCACATTAAAAATAACTACATATAAATAAACTGCAAATTTTTCTCTAATTTTCATAATAGAAGAAAATTACTTTTTGAAATATACACATAAAATAGTAAAAAAGAGTAATTAAAAATTGTTGAGGATAAAATTCAGTTATTACATTATGTTACACATTTTGATAAATTTTTTATGTAGTTAGTGTCCTTTCAAAACTCAAAATGCCTTTTTCTGAGAGGAAAAGCCCTGCTATTTTTTATTCTTAGAGAGAACTCTGTAATCATTTCAGATCGGTTATCAGTTTTTTCTATATGTCTTTGAATTATTTTGTTGTGATAAATATAATATTAGTGTAATTCAAATTTGAAATATAGAGGGTGCTATTACTTTAAATATATAGGAAAAATATCTTATTTAAAACAGGGAAATAACCAGATTTGCAGAAGCCATTTCATTTCAAAACATTGGAACATCTATTTCACAGAAATGAAGTTGCATTTATCACACTGTGAATAATGTAGAATTAAAAATTTAATTGCATTTAGCTTTCAACTTTATTTGGTATTATGCTTTTTAAATAAATCATAACATAAATATATGTATTTCATATGTACAATAAAATTTTTTTGTGCATTTTACAAAATTTATTTCAAATGTTCTTTTACTAAAACTACTTTTTTCTCAGGATTTAGTATCAGGAACAGTAGTTGCTACTGAAACACTTCTTGAAGCTTTGGGCCTTAATCAAGATTTGGATGAAAGTGAAGGAAATAAAAGTTCCTCCTCCAAAGTAAAAGTTATTAATGATGAAAATAAAATGTGGGGAGCTTTAAACCGTTCACAAGGCTCCAGGAAAGAGGGACCCTCAGCAATTTATTTACCTAAACCTGGAGAGCCAGGAAAATATATATTAGTGATGGGAGAACAAAATCAACTTAATTTACTGGATCAATCCAATTTTGAGCCCAAAATGTCAGGTTCTAAAAAATATCAAGAAATTATCCTAAACAAAGGAAGTAACAGAGAAATCAACTTTCTTCCTGGTATAAAAGTTGAGGCAGATGATGATGATATTCAAGTTTTATCACATACGATGAAAAAACAACCCTCAAGTCTGTATGGCTACATGCAGTCTGGCACAAATAGAAAAAGGCCTGGGCGACCTAAAAAGCCAAAAACAGTTGATCCACCTAGCTTTCTTCATGATGATACCACCAATGATTCACAGCTAAATGCGCGAGATAGTACTTATTCTGAAGACACTTCAGGAAAGAGACGAAGAAGTAAATTACCTTCCCGTTGGAATGATTATATTGTTGAGAATTTTGACGAAGCTATTACATCATCAGCTCCCAAACCAAAACTTGGAAAGTTTTCAGAATCTGAAGCAGATCTTTCTAATGATAGTAATTTCGAAGAAGATTTGTCAGGCACATATGATGACGACGATGATATTCTTTCTGATGGTCCGACACGTCGTGCGAAACCAGCATCTGCAAAATTACCTCGCCCTATTATGATAGGATTTGGTGGTGAAACGTCACAATCATCTGGTATTACCCCAGAGCAAATGTGGAAATTATCATCAAAGAAACGAGGTAGACCACGAAAATTTGAGCCTCAGCGCCACATTATTGTTCAAGGCATGTCTTCAAGTCCATCTTTTTCATCATCTGGTGCAAAACCAGAAGTACGACAAAGAACTTTAACTGTTACTCCTATATTCAAGACAAATACTGTGCTTTCTAGACCTATTCAGTCTCGTCCAGAACCTGGAATGAAAACTGTTCAAACAGTTGGAGGTGAAAGAATATTAGTACCTGAGTCTGGGGATGAAAATTCTATGAGTATAGATGGAAATGTGACAACAGCCAACAACTCTTCATATGAAGATAGTATTAATTTCAGAGAATTAATACAAGATCCAAATTTTAGTCCTATTAGAAAGGGACCAAAAAAATCGTCAGTGTTTCAATTCAGTCCTGAATTCATGCAGAGAATCCCTTCAGGAAGAGGTAGAGGTGGTGCACAAATGATTAAACGGCGACCTGGTCGTCCTCGTAAAGAAGATCAGCTAAGTAGATTGACTAATGGTGGTTATTTAGGTACCACTCTGAGTGAACTTATGACAAGGAAGAGCTCTATTGTTAGTAGGAAGATAAAAGAAGAGCGGGAAATTAAGAAGAATCGTGTTTTTGTTGTTATGCAGGATGGAACTATGGTGGAAGTGAGTGGAAATGATCGTCAAAAAGCTGTTCAGAAAGCTACAGCTAAAGTTGAAGCGATTCGTCGAAGTGTTGGAAGAATTAGAGAAATTGAAAAATCAAAATACATGGAAGATGATGATGAGGACTATGACGATCCTAAAAAATCTGGGGCAAGATATGCTTATGGAGTAAGTTCAGTTGAAGTTTGTAAAAGTTATTCATTAATTATTTCTGTCTTATTTATATTTCTTTTTCTTAACTAAATATATAAGTTTTCTTTCAGAACTTTTCTAATCTAAACTCTATCCTGTTTTGTATTTAGATGAAAAAACGAGGAGATACAAGACCAGCTCTTGAAGACTGCACTCTTGAAACTATTGATGATTTGAATGCAATGATTTTGCCCAATTCTGTTCAGCTTGTTGAAAGTGAACTTCCTCTTAGTGAAGCTGATAACTGTGATAAGTTATCTGGCATGTTTTTGTTTCGTCAGATATTTTCTTCTTATGATACTACTTTGCAGTGTTTATTCTGTCGAAACAAATATTCTCTCAGATTTCCTGCTGATTTGGAGAAACATTATCATGTAATTCATGAATTGGCTGTACATACCAGTAAAGCTGAGTTCAATGAAAATATTGTATTTGTATGTGTCCCAGCTGATGTTAATGAAGAAACTACTCTGAATTCTGGATGTCGGTTTTGTGAAACTACCTTAAAAACACTGGCTGAAGTTAGAGACCACTATCCAAATGCACATAACAAGACAGTACGGTTGGTTCCAGAGGCTGATGTTACTGAAATTGGTAACTTTTTCTATTGTGGTCTTTGTGGTCATTCATCTGCTGATTTTACCTCTCATCATCAACACATGAAAACAATGCATCGCATGCAAACTTATGTTTGTCGTTATTGTAACTATTGTACTTCTAGGCCTAGTCGTTTAAGGACTCATGTTAAACAGAGACATTTACAAGATCAACCTGGTCCACATTTGCAGTGTTCAGTGTGTTCTGTCTATGTTCATGGAAAGGATAGACTAACAAAACACATCATGCTCTCACATGCTGTCCAAACAGGTTAGTAGTTAAGTTTATGGCTCAAATTTTATTATTTTGTTTGAAATTACAGAATTTTTATTTAGATACTTAACAAGAAGGTATGATACTGTTATAGAAAGAAAATATAAAATTTTATTTTTTACCACCCAATTTGTCCTTAGTTTTGATTAAAATGTAGTATAAAATAAAATGACCTTCAATCAAAAAAATATATTATCAAGTGTATTGTGCATGAAACTGAAAATGATATATTCTCAAAAATATTTATTGCAATTAGAATTAATGTTTGAATATAATTTAAAATTTTTAGTGAACTAAATATAATTCTTCACTTTTAAAAAATATTTTTTATGATCAAAAAGTTCTGGAGATATAGCGAAATACACCAAAAGAAAAAAATTAATATTAAGTAAGGGATCCAAATTTTCAACTGCTCTGCTATCTGGTTGCTAAAACCTTAATTCCTAGTTTGCGGCTATCCCCTTTATTTTGATGGTTTGAAATCATGATTAGTTGAGAGAAAGATAATTAAATAGAGAAATAACATTTTTGTGTCTGATTTCGTAATTTAAAATATAGTTTTCACTAACTAATTAGCATATTTGAGGTCACTTCCTCAAATCCTAAGGATTGAATACTGGTACATGAAAATCCAATTCGTAGCTAAAAAATTATTCAGGGTGGTTCATTTTGTTGGTGCACTGTATAATAGTTTTATAGTTTCTGTTACAGATTTTGTTGATAAGAGGAAAATAAATGGAAATTTAAAATTCACACTGGACATTTAAAATGTAATCAAACTCTTAATATGTTATGCATTAAAGTTATGTTATAGAAAACTTAGAAGACTTTTTCTTTTTCTATACCTTTTTAAAATTTTTTTGGGCGAAAAATATATTTAAATGTGAGAAACAATTGCTCAAGAACATTGGAATTCTTTTGGATTTTTTTTTGTACGAGTTACTAAAATCAAATATTGTTAATTACTAGTTATTTTTTGTTTATTTTATGTTAAACTGTTGAAGCAGTCTCTTTCAGCCGACAACACCTATCACATAAATAATATTTTTAGTTTTATTTAATTTTTTACTTATAAAATTTCTTTTAGTCTCTTAGATCATTATAGCAGACATATCTTTCCAATGATTTCACTCAAAATATTTCAGTGCCACAATAAAATTATTAATATATTTTTAACTTTTTAATTTAATGATTGTATACTGATTATTTAATTGATTGTTTAGGCCCCAAAACCTGGTCTTGTGCAAAGTGCCTTTATCCATATGGTGATCCTCATGAACTTATGAATCATATACCAACTTGTCCCAAATTGCAACCTATGCATGAATCAAAAACACTTGATGCTTGTGGTAATTCTAATGCTGTATTCTTCAAATGCAATCATTGCTCTCTTACATTCTCTGACAAGACTGAAATTGAAGTAAGTTTTTTTGCATGTATTTCGTTATTAGAAATATTCTGGAAATTATATTTTACGGAAAATAATAGTTTATTTTAAAAGTAGTTTGCGTTAAATTTGGTAAACCCTCTTAAGTGATACTCTTAGCACTTTTAAGTTATGTTTGTTATTACTGATTGAATATCAATGTATTGTCATAAGCATTATATTCAAATATAAGTGTTATGACAAAATTATGAATGCATAGAATTATGATTTTTAAGAGGAACGTGATCATTAGCACACTTGGATTCAAGAGTTCCTTTCGTTCAAAGATTTGCTTTTGTTTAAAAACATGTTTCTGAGCCCTGATGTATCATGATGATCTTTTTCTTTTTTTTTTTCCTACAAGACTTGGTTTTTTTTTAAACAAATTTCATTACTTTGGATGCATGATATATTGTAACTTGATGTAGCAAATTTCTGCTCTTTAGCTACGAATTTTGATGTTGCATTCTTATATAAAATAAAGTAAATTATTAATCGAAGTAAATTGTAAGTATCATTTTTATTTATTATTTTGTTGCAAAGTATTAAAAAAGTATTAAAATGAAGTTTTAAAAATTACAAGCTTACAAAATTGTTACAAGCCACTGAAAGTTCATTTTTATCACAGTTGGTAAATTATAAGACTAAAAATTTTATTTAAATTTAATAAAAAGTAATGTTCATTTTACTAAACTAAGAACAAAATCACCTAATAACTTAAAATATATTTTTTGCTGCTAAAAGTATGTTGAAAGCTTAAAATTTTGAAAACTGAAAACACTTGCTAAAACTAAGCATAAAATAAAACAATCGTTGTAGTTTTAAAATAGTTTAAATTTTTTTCTTTTGTTTCTGTGAGAATATCCACTAAATAACCTGATACAGCTTAGTAGTTCATTTTTATTTTTGGGAAATTCATGTATTGTTTATGTATTGATCTTTGTTTGCTTAAACATATTGTTTGTTTTATTTTAGAAACACATGTGTGATGTTCATTCTGGACTTGAAGAAATTAGTATTCCTGCAGATGTCACTCACCAAGAACATTATGATCCTTCTAATTTAGATCGTAACACATGCTTTTTGTGTTGTATGAGATTTCCTACTGTTGAATTATGCAGAAAACATCAGCATCATGTCCATATGCGATGGGTTAGCAAAGATTTGCCTGATTATTCTAAAGTCGAATATTCTGGTAAGATGTGTTTAAGTAATACATTATTTCAAAATTTTTATTTGTAGTTTCTCACTAATCAATATTTAAAAGGCCAATAGTTTGCTATAGCTACCTAAATGTATATACAAACTTCCTAACTCCTATGCTTTTGGCATAAGTATAGTGTGTACGCAATAGTTATATAGTGTACTAAATCATTAGAAATTTTTTATATTAACTATATACAGGGCTGGTTGTGCTCCGGAAAAATGTTTAAAGAACTCATTGATCACAGAGGTTTCCGGAAATCAAATTTTCAAATGTGGCACTTAAAAACACAGTTTATTTTATTTCATTTTTTATCAGTAAATAGTTATAGACATAAACTCAAGAAAGAAAGACATATTTGAAAATTTTAATTTTTTCTCCAGGTCATCGTAGGTATGTGTAAATGGTATAGGTATGTGCAAAATTCTAAATATATTTTAAGTAAATTAAGAAATATTGAGAAAAAGGAAGAAAAAACCTTGTTTAAATTTTTTTCTAATTTTTCAATTTAAACTTCTTTTTTTTTAACTCAAGAAAGTTTCCGGAATTTTGACTTGGGTTCACAATCACCTCTGCTATATAGTAACTTTTGAATGTAATGAATTAATTTAATTTTACAAATATGTGAATTTATTTCTTATTTTCATTATTATTTTGCCTATCAGGCTAAGGATTTGTTGCAGACTTTTTAAAATTCTGAAAGTTTAATGGTTAGTTAATATTTATTGTTTGAAATGAATGAGTTTATATGATTTGGGATAGTTCTTAGTAAATACATTTACTGTATTTATTTATTTTTTAAAAAATCTGATTTAGTGCTGCATTCTCTTTTAAAAAATGAACTAAGGTTTCTCCTCCTGCAATAACACTTTCTCAAGCTTATGATTAGTGAGAATGTCTTGTGTTGGTGCTTTTGATCTAGATTAAGTGATTTGTACTGAATAGAATTCCGGAAACAAATTTATGTTTGAATAAAATATTGAACGAAATTTTTATCATTATAGCTTGACTTCTTGCTGAATATGCATTTCCCCCTTAAGCAAAAGACTTAAACTTTTATCATTTTCTAAAGACTATCCTTAAAATGATTTTTCTCTAAAATAATTTAATAAAAATGAATTATAAAGCTTAGGAAAGTGCTGCATTTTCTTTAAACCCTCCCAATTTTTAGTACCATAAGTATAATTGTGTGTTAATATTCATTGTTTGCAATGTTAAGGTTGAGTTTTTTTTTAACTAGTCAAAGTAAACAAATTTTATTTATTTTTTAAAATTAAGGTATATAGATCAAGGGCTTTTTTTAGTGCTTAAATTAAAATATTGAATGTATCTTCCTTGATTCTCATTTCTAAGCAAAAAAGATCATTAATTAAAGACTGTTGATTAAAAAAAAAGTAACAATTATCACTTTTTAAATAGGTATTTCTGCTGAGCATGAAGGAGAAATTGGTCAAGCTATTCAAGAAATTCAGTCTAACTCAATTCTTGAAATTCCTCTCAACCAAAATGATACCGCATCAATAATTAGCAATCTTGAACAGTTTGAACTAAATGTAAAATCTCAAATGAATGGACAGCAAATATTTGCTCAAAGCACAAGTGAAACTTCTGAGGGTGAGTCGGCTGTCACTGTTTCAATTAAGGATTCTCTTCTTGATCAACAATCTGGATCAGAATTTATGTCAACAGACTTGAATGATTCAAGCAAAGAAACTAAACATTTTGAAACTATTGATTTCTTGGACTTAACTGATGATAAACCAGTTAATGAGAAAATGAATACAGATTTTGGTAGTAACCAGCAAAAAGAAGAATCTGACATAAGTAAAGAATACAAAAGACTTGGTGATTTTGATGTTTCCCTGGATGATTTACCAGGTGATCAAGAACTGGTTGAAATTGGTTTTCCCAGTAAGGTCGGACATTTTTGTCACCTGTGTGATGCTGTCATTAAGAGCTACCGTTTGTATTATCTTCATATGCATAACTTGCATCAAATGGAAAAACGTTTCCAGTGTATAATTACTGCATGTGGTAGAACTTTCTCTCAAACTTTGGCATTCCAGAAACATGCCTTAAATCACAATCAGAAGAGTGAGCATTATTGTAGTATGTGCGATAATGTTTTTGGAGATGATGAAGAACTGCAAGATCATCTGATAAGCTCTGACCATGCAAATAAATACATGCAAGTACAGGTAATATGTTGTTTGTTATATTATATTTTATTGTTGCCTTGTGTTTCTGCCTGAAAGTTTAAATTTTCAATTATTAGACAGTGTTTGGTAGACTTCATTAACTCAGTATCCACTTTTCCGTCAAACTTAATGAATTTGTGGCCAATATCGAGTCCTTTTAAATTAATAGCCACTTTTTGTTAACCTCTTCCTTGGATTAAATTATATTAAAAAAAATAAAATAATATATTCATTTGGCTGTAAAAAGTTTCAGCAATAAAAATAATATGAAATATGTGACAAAATTTAGTTAAACATACTGATTTTAAAGAACTTAATTTAAAAATATTTGGAATATCAAAATATATTTTATGTACATTACAACTTTGAAATTATTGAATTTTTAAAGTACTTTCCTTCCACATGCATTCTTCCACCACAAATTGATGGATTCTGAAGGATTAAATTTTTTAATAGAGACGGACATTTTATTTTAAGGAATATTATGTTTCAACTTTTTTTTGCCACACCAAGTGGCGAATGATTATATTGATGTTTACTTCTGCCATTTTCTCCCAGTGTTTGAAAATTGGTACAGTGCAGAACCCGTTATCCGGAAATCAGAAAACCGGAACAAAATTCGATGAATTTTCCCTCCATTAAGAAATTTTTTTTTTTCCTCATAAGATTTTTGGATTTTTCTTTCTTTTTTGAAAGATGTTCACCTTACCATCATTTTAGAAATAATCATTAGTGTATTACTTCATTATTTTTTCTTTTTAAGATTATTTCAAATTTTTTTTTTTAGCTGTGTTTAACGATAAAAAAACGGCTTTTTGTAGCGATTCAGAAAACCGGAAAAATCAGTTATCCGGAATAGCGATGGTCCCGATCGTTCCGGATAATCGGTTCCCTACTGTACTTGTATTTTAAAAATGTGTGTTATTTATTTTATTCAAAGTTTGAAAGGTTATATTAAAATTAAAATATTTATCTAGTCAAAATGTGCAACAATAACAAATTTTTATTATTACAAACTTAGCCTTTTATTCTTCAATTACTATTGTTTATTTTATTAAATTCAAATATTTCTTACAACTTATTTAAAAAAATGCTTAAAGCATTTTGCCTTAAATTTTATTTTTAAGTGCAACTGATTAAAATTGGCTTTCTTAATAAGGTTGGTCATTTTTGTCTTTTTCTCAGAAGCTAAAGCTGCCGCTTAGATTATATTTCTATACATAACACGTATCAGACCGTAAAAACACTTTATTTATTGCTGCAAGTGAACTTTACTTCTATCACTGGTGTTATCTGAATCATTTCATATATTTTAATTTCATTTCTGACTAAAAATTAAACTTTTGATAATTTAGATTTTAATAATTTAAAAAGGCAGATTGTTGATTGCCAGAAATGACAAGTTATGGCATAAATTAATGTTTTTTTTAATTTTATTATTTAAGATATTTTTGGAAATTATTTTGTGAAACCAACCTTTTTTCTTAATTGCAGTTATTATTCTTGACTTAGTAATTGTATTGGTAAATTTAAATCTTCAATATTTTTCTTAACTTGAATACTTTTCTTATCTGAAATATTTTTCTCAGATTTTATAATTTGTTGGGAAATTTATGCAAAAGTATATGTAGTAGTTAAAATTCTTAATCTGATATGTTTGATATTGTAAATTTTAAAAGTCAGTTTATATTCTGGTTTCAATTAAGTTGGTTATATTAATTTTAAATTGTCATGCAGTGATGAATATTAAGTTATATTTTAAACACTATTCTTTTGTTTTCTTTCTATTTTTTTTCATTTTAAGATTGATGAGTATTTCAAACTTTTTTTTTTTATGAATTATTTAGTTGTGATTATATTTTGAATTTTATTGTAGGAAAAATATAATAGGACAGAACCTCGGAATCATCGATGTAAAGTCTGCCACAGTTGGTTTGGTTTGTTTGCTACATTTGTCAAACATATGGAGACTGAAGGTCATAGTTATCAGTGTCGAGAATGTGGTTTACTCTTTGTACAGCCAGGTCCCAGACGTAATCATATTCAAAGTGTTCATCCTGAAATTGCTAATATTTGTGAGGTAAAAATAAATTATTATTTGCATTTTAACGTTTTTGAAATGTTTTTCTCTTTCTAATTTTTTTTTCTCCTGAATATTTATGCTTTGAATAATCTATTGCTATTTTTCGATATTATTCTAAATGTGTACATGTGAAAATTGTTGGATTGAACAACTTATATCAGAAATATTTTTATTGTAGACCAGCTTTTTTAACATTTTGTTTAAAGTGTTAATTCATTTTAGATTTTTAATAAATTAATCTTTAATCTAATTTTATCACTGTTGTATAGTTAAATTAGACTAGAATAAATTTCAAAGATATCTAAATTTTTTCAAAAATGTTTTGTGCAACCTTTTTTTACTTAGCTCTTCCCAGGGTTGGAGTTTTTGCCGGCAAAAAGGTTTTTTTGCCAGGACAGTGGCAAAAACCTGGTAAAAACCAGCAAAAACTGGTTAAAACCGGCAAAAACCAAATTATCTAAATTGCTGATTAAATATTATTACAAAATACTTGAAACAAATTTAAATNGTTTAAAGTGTTAATTCATTTTAGATTTTTAATAAATTAATCTTTAATCTACTTTTATCACTGTTGTATAGTTAAATTAGACTAAAATAAATTTCAAAGATATCTACATTTTTTCAAAAATGTTTCTTACAACCTTTTTTTACTTAGCTCTTCCATATTTAATAAATCAATAAAAAAATCACATACAAGTTGAATTATAATTTTTTATTAAATGGTTGTAGTATAAATAAAATAAATGTTTTCTTTTTAAAATTTAATTTACAAATTTAATTTGTATTATTTGTATATATTTTAGATATGTAGTGTAAAATTAAACAATTCTCAAGCTTTGTGGAGTCATCTTTCCATCCATAATATTGTACATGAATGTCCTAAATGTCATAGGAGGTTCCTACAAAAGGAACAGTTAGTTGCTCATTCAGAAGTGCATGCGTAAGTATTTAATTTGAAAAAAATAAATATTTCTAATTATAAATGAAGTTTTATAAAAGACTGTTTTAATAACTATGCTTGGCTAGTCGTTACTATATTTTTATTTTTAAGTATAACTANAATGTCATAGGAGGTTCCTACAAAAAGAACAGTTAGTTGCTCATTCTGAAGTGCATGCGTAAGTATTTAATTTGAAAAAAA
Source organism: Parasteatoda tepidariorum (assembly GCF_043381705.1). NCBI lineage: Eukaryota > Metazoa > Arthropoda > Arachnida > Araneae > Theridiidae > Parasteatoda > Parasteatoda tepidariorum. The sequence goes on from NC_092205.1 coordinate 31,003,114, forward strand.
TAAATATTTCTAATTATAAATGAAGTTTTATAAAAGACTGTTTTTTAATAACTATGCTTGGCTAGTCATTACTATATTTTTATTTTTAAGTATAACTAATTTTTAATTTTGATAATTCTTATTTTCATTTATATAGAAATTATCTTTTTTTTTATTTAAACTATCTAATTTTTGTAATCGCATAAAGTGTTTTTAATCTATAATATGATACTTATGTTTATTAATTATTTCATTTGTTTAACAAGTTTTGTTGTAATTTCTACTCTATTCTTTATTAATTTTGCTAGATAACCAAATAGCATAAAAAGGTTAAAAATTATTATAGGCTGATTATGGGATTTTTACCGAAATAGCAATTCTTTTTTTTTAATTTTTATTAATTATTATGTAAGACTAAAAAGTTAATATTCAAATTATTATGAAATAAATAAAATAAGAGTAGAAACTTATGTTTTTATGTTAATATGAATTTTGAAAGGTTTTTTAAGATTAAAATGAATTATTGGTTAAGCATTAAGTGCTTAATTATTTTAGTCAGTAGAAGTGGCTTTTGAATTAGTAATTTTTTTAAAAATTCTGTGGGCTATATTAGGTTTAATTAGTCTTTAACACAATTTTGATTTGCTATGAAAAAATGTACTCAAACCACTGAACTTCAAGTAGGGAAAACTTTTAACTTAATTATTTCTTCATAACAAAATTACTTCCATAATTTTAATGATGTGTTTTATGAAACAGTGTTTTATAATTTTGCTTAGGGGACAATTTCCTGCATAAAATGTAATCCATGGCTATCAAAAAATTTTGCTTTCTTCTGTATTTACCAAGCATAATTTGTTACTTTTTTTATTGTTAAAAGAAGCTGCTGAAAATGAATTTTTATTCAGTTCTTTCTAATTATTTGTGCTAATTTTCTTTAAGTCCACCTACACCCTGTCCTTGGGAAGGATGTAACCGAAAACTTGCCACAAAAGTTGGTCTTTTCAACCATTTACGAATGCATAGAGGTGATACAGACTTTAAATGTACAATATGCAATAAAGGTTTGTATTTGCTTGTACTTTCATGTGTTATTGTGTATAATTGATTTGCATCTTTTTTTTAAAATTTTTTTTTAATGGAGTGACTGTCAGCAAATGAGAACGGGGGAAATGTTTAATAAAACCAGCTTTAAAATGTTGCTGCCTACTGATCAGATTTTCAAGTACTAAGTTGGATTCTTATGAAATAGTTTGAGGTAGATCTAAAAAATATAAAAAGTAATTATAGCAGATAATATTTTTAGCTAAAAAAACATCACTAAGATGTACTCTTTGGATATACATTAATTTTTTTAAAAGCTATCTTGTGCATCAAAAAGAGATTCTTTAAATCAGGGATTTAAAAGTCTCTTTATTTAACAATGTGGCATTAAAAAGTGGATTTTCAAGAAATCTGAAAAAAGTAACTAACAAAAATGTGATAAATTTAACCTTGTAGGTTTAAGAGTAAATCGTCAATAATTGAACGTGCGTAAAAGTGATTCCTCAAATGCCCGATTGATATTAAAATAGTGAGATTCTAGATTATTTTAAAATATTGACATTTTTAAAAGTCCGTATAAATAAATACTCAGAAGACAGTCGATAAAAGTGTGAATTCACTGATTCACCGTGGAAGTGTCGATAATCGAATGGGATAAAAATGTGATTACTCAAATGCGAGATTCTAAATTCGCAGTATGTTGTAGTATTGTATCAAAACATTTTTATTTTAAAAATCAAAGAGAAATATGTAGTAATAACTACCAAAATGTAGATTGTCAAGCTATTTGGAATTATGATTAAAATTTTGTAAATTGAGTGGGTCAAAAAGTGATTACTGAAATGTGTGTTTAGAATTAAGAGTTCGTTATGTGAGTTGAAATATGAGAGTTCGTTTTAATAATGTATTAAACATCGACATTTTAAAAACCTTGTAGAAATCTGTAGCAATAATTGCCAAAAACACTCTTGGGAAAAAAAAAATGTAGAACTTAAATTAAAATACATGAAAATTGACTTAGCTCAATGCCATGCATACACTAAGTATTACTAGTGCATTTAAGTAAAATTTCTCTTAATTCAAAAAAAAAAGATTAATAATAATAATAAATAAATAAAATAAAATTAATACTTAATAATAATAATAATGTAATAATAAAATTTTTTTTAAAGCAGTCAAAAGGTTATAATAAATGAGTTTTTATTTCCTGTGTTGTTGATTGTAAAAATCAAAATTTCTAATTCCGTTAAATATTTTATTCAGATTTTTTTTTTTATAAAATTGGATGTTCTCATACCTAAGATTTAGATTCCCATACCAATAGTGTAAAAGGAAAATTGCAATAATTTGTAAAGTATCATATTTTACAAGGGATTCAGGATTAAAGGGGGATTAAAATTACATATTGTTTTATTACATACAAGGGATTAAAATTACATATTGTGTTATTTTGCAAATTAAAATTTTTTGCATTGCTTGCACAAAAATAATTAATTTAACAGTAATCCAAAAAATGTGTTATTGAAATGTATGACAATTTTTATTACATGTTGAATTACAATTTGAATGCCAAATTCTTAAAACTTTTTTTAAAAAAAGGAAGAAAAAAATAAGCTTGATTAGTTGGACTTTAGAAAAAATATGTTTGATTAAAGGACTGAAATTTTTTAACTGTTTCTTAATAGCAAGTGTTTATCTGAAACAAAGTTTTCGAAGCCATGATTATCAATTTATTAATTATTAAGAGTTGTTTCATTTCAAGCTTTTATTTCAGGAAAATTAAAAATAAGTTTTAATTAACTTCAATTTGTATGCTTTTAGGTTTCTTCAAGAAAAAAACACTTGAAAGCCATATGAAAATTCATGATGAGAAACCAATGCAAGTTCCAGCTAACAGAGGTAATGTTTTGAAAGACAATTTATTGAAATGATATATAGCAAATTTTTTTGTTTTTATATACTTTAGTGCAGTTGTCAGGATGCATAGCGGTTTTACAAAGTGCTTAGAGGTGCTTATTTTTGATTTACATTTCTTAAAAGTCCTTAAAGATGCTTTTTTATTCAAAGTTGGTAAAAAGTGCTTAATTTTCTATCTCTTAAAAAGAGATTTTTTTCTTTGTGTCAAAAGTCCTTTTTAATTACAAAAAATGCATGATTTTTCCAATTTTCTCTGCTATATTTATCAGAAACTAGTTATTTTATCATGTTTATGTAAAGTTTTAAAAAATGTTTTTGAATTTTACTGATTTTATGTTAATAAATTGGCAGAATATTTGAAGATAACTAAACTATACTATGCGATTTAATTTAGTCTTTTTTTTTAAATTTCAACCATTCTTTATTTTCCAAAGCTTTTCCAGCTATTAAAATTAGTTTAGTTATCCTTATATAGCTCGCACATAAGCTCAGTGATTGTGTGGTTCGTCTCAGTATATTGTATTTCAGTATTTCCGGCTTGTCTGAGATCTGATCGTTATTAAGTTGAACTAATCTGTTTTTCTCCATCTGCTTGTTTTTCCTTTCTTTTTTTTTTAAACAATCTTGTTTTCAGACAATTTACACTAATTGAATTCTAATGTATGAGCATACGCGAGTGCAGTCGCAGTTGAAGCTCGCTTTAGAGAATTCCAAGGAACTGAAGCAATCACTATGCAATAATGAAGATTCATTATTTGACCGATATTACAAATTTTAACAGTAACCTTAATTATTTTGTTACATTAGAGTTTTTTGTCAAAAACAATTAATAAATACCTTACCTTACTGTTTTAATATATTTGTACTCTACATTTGGTAAAATATCTATGTAATAAAAATTTTTTCTAATTTCAAAAATATATTTTTTTTGTGACAGGACGCAAGTCTGTGTCTCATATAATGGGTGGACGAAATATTCCAATGGATATGAATCAACATGTTGAGGAGGTTCAAATTGAGCAAGCTGAAGAATCTATTGATTCCAACCAAGCTGATGTCATTCAATTAGTTTGTGCAGGATGTATGAGGCCTTTTGAATCTGAAGATCATTTCCAGGCGCACATATGTACTGGACAAGCTACGTAAGTATTTTACTATTTTTTCTAATATTACCTCCTTATATCAGTGGTAATATGTAATCATAATGGTTAGAGGGCAGTTAATTCAATTAATTTATGGTATGGAGATAGAATTGGAACTGTATTAACATTCAAATAGATGATCACATTTGAAATAGATAGTAAATTGGGGTTAAGAAAAAGTTGAAAAAAAGTTCTTCAAATAGTTTCAGAGAGTGCTTTGACCAATGAATGAAAACACAAATATTCCTGAAGAATCAAAAACTTTTCTGTGCAGTTGATATTCAACCCTGTGAAAATCCTAGTTATCTTTTCTTAACAGTAGACAGTAATTTTGCAGAACTTAGCAATGTAAAGAATGTTACCACTATGTAGCTATTTGTGAAAAATCTTTAATCTTTGGCTAAGTTCACACATGACATAAATTGGCATATCGTTAAAATAAATGTTAACACTTATGAGCAGGACCAAAAAAAAGGATTGCTACTCTGCAAACAAATGAACTTGGATGTGTGCATGAAAGATGCAGAAGTGGTTCAAGATTATTGCTGAGGTAAATAAGGAGAAAAATTGTTTCATAAAAAATATGGACTGCCCTGTACAGTATCTGATTAGATGCCTGAAGTGTTAAATTTTCATTTTATACTGCAGCAGTTCTGTGTAAAACTATAATGAACTGAAAAATTTTCTACTGAAATTTTTATAGAAAATATTAAGTTATATTTTTAATTTGAATTTGAGAAGAAAATGGTAGGCTTACTAAAGAATGGCTTTTACACATTATTTTTTTTTAATGTTTGGGTTTAGTTTTCTAATTTAACTAATTGTATAACCTTTTTATAATCTTTGGCTAAATAATATTAACTTCTGGTATCTTTGTCTTAAGTCTATGATTTATTGAATTGCTGTCTCTGTGAATTTTTACTTACTGTTCAGCTCTTTATTTCCTCCCCTTGTCTTTTAATATATTCTTAATTTAGTAATTTTTTTCATCAATGTGTTAAAAAAGAATGAACAAAATCTTCTCATAAAACTGTTTTGCATTCATGTTAATTTTTGTTTTAATTTTTTAATTTAGCTTTATATATTATATTTATTAGTTACATATTTTGATCTGAAGCTTTACCTAAATTTTCTTAAGTTTTCTGCTGCATGTATGCTTGTAAAGCTGTAAATTAGAAAGTGCTTATTTATTCTTAGTAAACTGATTAGCTTTGAATTATTTTTCTAAATTTATTTAAATTAACCTGATACATGACTTAATATCTATCTAGGATAACTTATTTTTGTAACATCTCTTATAGCACTGATGCACAAGGTCAAGTAGTTGTCACTGCTGGACAATCAATTTTTGGACAGGACCACCAAATTATTGTACAAACAGCTGGAAATGGTACTGAAACCACTATAGATGCCGATCAGTTTGCATCTGCTCACCAAACACTTGCCAATTCACTTAATCTGACTTCACAAGAATTTGCTGAACAACTTGCAAGAGTAGTTGCAGAAGCAACTGGTCCTGGTGGAGTTCCTGGACAAGTGACTGTATCAATTGCTCCCAATGCGAAATTAGATGAATCTGGGACTGTATCAGTTAGTATTCCAGAGTTTGAAGACTCTGCTGGATCTACTGTTTTGTCAGAAGAAGCTACAGTTGTATTCAATCAGAATGATAATACTGGTACCATCATGACGCCTCATCAACTTGTTGAGGCCGTGGAACAATCTCAACTGCAGATTCACGCAAATGAAATCGTTACTGATGAACAAGGCAATCAGTCTATTCTAATTCAAAAGGATGGCGAAGAAACGTTGATGATACAAGAGTCTTCCGATATTCTCAATCAGATCCAAATAAAAGCAGAACCTCAGCAGTCTCAAGAGCAAACTGTCTATACCGTGGATTCTGAAAACCAGCAGGTTCTCGTATCTGTCGGTGAAAACATTGCGACCGAAGAGCACTCCAACATAGATTTCCAAGCAGACCACAGCCAGCAAGGTACCACTCAGGATTTTGAAAATGCTGAAGCAGAGCAAGTTCCCATCCAATTGCCTGGAGATCAGTCATATACAAGTGCAGCTGTTCTCAAGATACCTACTGCAGATGGTGGCCACCAGATGCTAATAATTCCTATTAACTCAACTGAAAATGGAAACACTGTTTTGACCCTACCACCGGGTTATTCCTTAGGAGATGATTCTGGAGATGGCAACATAACTTTAGCTTTAGATCCAAGTACATTAGGTGCATTAGGAGAAGGGGGAGAGCATCAACAATTGATGTTACCAGTTGATGCTGATGGACAGATCAACATTGAAAGTTTACTTCAGAATGCATCCATTGATACTTTGCAAACAGAAAGTTAAATTTATTGTTATTGTATATTTGGACATACTTCAAAAAGATGTTATTATATATTATAGTGTGGCATCCACTCTTTATCCTTAAAAATCCATCTGTTAAAAGAATATTTTCATTCCGGTTGTTTTGTTAATGAACTATTCATATTGTATTATAGTCATGTGAGGACATATTCTATTTAAAAGCGAAAAATTTTCTCCTTTGCATTTTTATCCCTTTATTATATTATTATTATTGCAATTTATATCTTAGATTATTCTAAATGCATAATATTTCTTTAGTAAAGAGAGACAGCTTTTTTGGACTATTTATTTATTTTAGATGTCTTTTGTTTAATTATTCTGGTTTACTTAACACCTGGAAATGTTTGTTCAATATTAACCCACGCACAATATATACAATAAAAAATATTGCCTTTTTATTTCCTCATAAATTATTTCTGTATGTATTGCAAAATAACTCTTTTTTAAATTTCATTTCAATATGTAGAATTAAAATATTTCCTATTATTAATGAACTTGTTTACATTATTTTATTGACTTACCTGCTTTGTATTACAAAATAAATCATTTGTAAATATTGTCCATGGATCTTTTGCTTTTACAGTCTGCCTTTATTTGAGATTCCACCTGGTTACTTTCTTTAACCCACTGACGGTTCTGCACGTAAAAAGTCGCAAGTTAACCTGCAGTCTTCTCTGCATAGCAAAACCGGTTTTCCCATGTTAACTGATAGGGGAACTGTGTGTAGGGGAGAAACATTCTCCCAATTTTGCCCATTTCCTTAACCGCCAGTGGGTTAATCACATCTAGTTCAATTTAAGTTAGTTCTATTGTGCTTTCACGGAAAAGATGGACTGAAAGTAAACAAACTAATTTGCCTGATTCTTGATCAGGTTTGTCACCTTTGGAGATTTTCTCTGCATTTTTTATTTTTACAGAATTATTCTAAAAATGAATAATAATGCAGTTTGTTATAAATGCAGGATTCATTAGGAATACAGTACTCTTTTTTAATGAATGAAGTGTAATAAACATTGAATTTTTATTCAAGTGGTATTAAACCACTTGCTTCCAAACTGATCATTATCTTGCTTTATATTATCATGCTTGCTAATTGAACTGGAACTCCTTTGATATATATAAATAAATAAAATTATAATGTAAAATTCAGCCATAAATTGTAACAATATTATTAACCGCTATAGCAACATGCAGAGATGATTGTGCTCCGGAAAAATCCAGATTTTTTTGCTAACCGCTACCCGGAACTTTCCAGAGATCCAAGATCCGGAAGTTTTAAGAAATCATCAATCACATTTATGTATATAAATTCTATTATATTTTATTTACAAATATTAGAACTAGAATTTGTACTTGGCATCTGTTTTATTTTTGGAAATATTTTTACTGGTAGAATAAATGGGATTAGAGATAAAAGTAAACTTTTACATGATTATTTATTTAAATTATGCTGCAGCATTTAATTAATTTAGAATTTCATGTTGTGAAAATATCAATGGTTTAAATTTATAAAGACATTAATTTTTTGAAATGCGTCATTAATGATTTTACTCAAGAAATTTTCAGGATTTTTGAGTTGGGCTCTCAATTACCCATGAACATATTAAAGGTAAAATAAAAATATTGGTAAATTTTATTGTATTGAACAATAGCCAATTTTTTTTTATGAATGCAATTAATTGATTTTTAATAAAAGAAATTAAAGCATAAAATGTAAGATAAGTACTTATCTTAATCACTAATTGAATTTGACGAATGGATGTTAGAATGTGCATTAACGAACTAATCACAATAAAAAACACAACAAATATTCCCAGTCTGCTTAACCTCATGTAAAATAGTGAATTACATGATTGAGGCAACCAAATGATGTATTTTTTAAAAATTTACATCTAGTTTATCTATTTGCTGAACGGACTGTATAAATTTTTATATGATTAATTTTTAAACTGCCCAATCAAAAAGAACAATTTTTAAACGAACTGTAACTGAAAAAGGAATTGAATGGAAGTCTTGTCTTAAAATATTTCTTGACAATTCCATTTTTATAAGCAATATGTTAATTTTTTATTAGTTTCTGATTTGATATCTATTTTCACAACTTTTTCTTGCTTAAGCTTTTATAATTGATAGAAAAGTTTTCAAATTAGATTTTGCATGAAGGTTTTTAACTTAGTTTTAACACTTAATTACAAGTCTGTACTTATGTTGAGATTTCTGGAAATGGAATCTTATGCCCAATTGTATTGTAGTTAGCTATTAATGGAAGCCCCGAAAACATAAGTAGTTTTTTTAGTATTTTTTAACTTAAAACGCAAGGATTTAAAATTTTTATTTTGCTTTAAACTGTTAATTAAAATTAGAAATGCAATAAAGATGTCCTTTTCTCTTATTTAGCGATCGAATAATAATTTTTTGTTTCCCTTTTATTGCGAATTTTAAGAAGTCAAGCGAAAATTTCAAAATACTGACTTAAATTTACAATATTAACTGGAAAAATTTATTCAAAATAAAATTAATTATTCATTGTATTTGGCACGACAACCCATGGTAGGCCAAGTTCTTTTGAAGATAGTTACAGGATAAACTACAAGGGTTTAACAAAATTATGGAAACACTTCTGTACTGGCTAATTTTTTCATACTTTTTTAGGAATACTTAGAGAATCAATTTTTAAAACTTAAGAAAAAAAATTGCGAATGATAGAGAGTGTTTTTGAACACTATGCAAAAAATTTAATGATAAGCTTGTAATTTGTATTAATTACTTTGGCTATTGTATGTAATAACTGCTTAAAATTTTGCAAACCTAGCCGGTATTCATGGATATATAGACATTTATAAAAATAAAATTTTATAAAAAAACAATTTTTTATTTATTTAAAATATTTTAAAATTTGAAGAAAAAATAATTTTTGAAAGTTGTGCAAGATATGAGCTTTAAATTAGCCCTTTCATGCTGCACATACACGGAAAGCTTAGATTTTTTTCCGCCTAGTTGGTTTTGAATCGTATTTGCTAACTTATGAAAAAAGTTTTATTTAAGTACCTTGAAAGTGTAAAAAGTTTTTAGAAATTTTTTAAGTAGCTTTTGTATCTTTTTATTGAAAACTCCAAATGATAAGGGGCTTCCCAAAAATTTAATTTTGTATCATAAACAAAATTTAATACATTATTATTAAAATGATGGGATTGGGAAAGTAAACTTGAAATAAAACATAATTTAATAGGGGTGGTCCTATATAATGCTGATGTCATTTTTAATAAATCTTGTTTTAATAATACAGAATAAATTTGTGAAAACTCCTTACTATTAAAAGCTTTCTTTCCAAATTTACAAAAACTGCTTAGAAAATTGCTAGTAACTTTTTAAATTTTCAAAATATACAAATAAGATTTTTGTTCATATGTAAATACAATTCAGAAAAAAATTCTTAAAAAAAATGTCTGTTTTTTGTGCATTCGCAGTACTAAAGGATGTCTTTACATGTTCATATCTTGTAAAATTTTTTAACCATACATGTTTTTCTGAAGCTTAAAATGATATTTTTGTTATTAGTTAAAAAGTACGCTAAAATTTTGTTTTAATTTAAAATTTTGTTGTTTGCTCTCTAAACACTTTTTAAGTTAAAAAAATAATTCTCTGAGTATTTCATAAGTGTCCAACCTGTATCTTCTACCCTAATCACTTTAAAATCTGATTCCACAGAATCGAGCCATATTCGTTTTGGCTTACCTCTTTCAGCTGATGACAGGGTTTGCTGTAAAAATTTTCCCGATAGGATTATTTTCATCCATTTTAGCAATATGAGCCGCCCAATTCATTCTTTCGATTTTATACTTTTGATGATAGTGGGTTTCTGTAGAGTTCTGTATTATTTTAAATAAATATAATTCTTATTTACTTAAAATTTTTATGGTTTGGCTTTGTTTTAAAAAAGATTTTAACAATGAGCAAAAACAATGTTTTCAAAACACCGATTTATTCCTTATTTTTTTTCTTTACATATACTGAGACATATGAAAAACAGTAAGAAACACGTCTTAACTTGAAAGCTTCAAAAGTAACAAACTTCATTGTAACAAAATTAGAACTTATGAATCTCAGCTTTATCTCCTGATAGATAATAACTGCTATACATCATAAGGAAACAAGAAAAGTAGACTTTGTGCAATATTTAGACACATATAATCTCTGGATTGGTGACTCTTTCATTAATTATTCAATAAAATTCCTCCACATTTTAAAAAATACCTGTTTATGATATTTAAAAAGTTTGTGCTCTTTTCAATAATACCATGTATTTTAAAGGAGTTAAGATGCAAAGTTTCATTTTGATTATTCGAAGTTTATTATTGTTTCTAAAGACTCTTGCACAAGTCAAGCGAACCAGCCATTGGCCTTCGAATTAAGTCAGGACTGTGCGCATTTCGTTTGACAAGATAGCGCGGCAAGGGGGAAAGTATGTCTTGGCTCAGAACCCCACTTATAGATGGCAGCACCATTCATCCATGGCGCCATTTTCTCAATTTAAACTTAAATCTGATTAGAAGGAATTTTTCTCCTGATTCTTGTGCCCATGATAGGCTCTCTACATGATACTGCTCAGCAACCGACTACAGGACTTTCGATTCTACGGATTTTACGAGCTCGTATATCGCATTTACTCGGTGGGTCTTAGTAAAGTCAAAGAATGGACCTCGGCCCTCAAAGTTTGTTTCAATTCTTAGAACAAATATTTAGAATAATTTTAAGAACTAGTATTGTAGTCTACTATCTATTAGATAATGTGTAATATATTAAATAATACCGTATTAATATTTTTAAGAACAGCTTATACCACATGTAATCAATTATTAACTAGAGGGAAGCAGTTCCTTTTTGCAGAATTATTTTAAGTTTAATTCGCACCAGGTATAATTATAATAATTAATCATAATTAATTGCATATTTATGATTAAATTAATTCAAAAATGTGACAATAGAGAGAAAAAAAATTATTTTTGCTGCTATTGGACACAGTATTCGACAATATTAACACATAACGGACTTTTGTGGTTATATAACAGCATCTCACTTTAATTTACTGTGTCCAATGACTGCAAAAATAATTTTAATGTTTTTTTTTCTTTCTTATTGTCATATTTTTCAATTCATTTAATCATAAATCGGTAATTAATTATTATAATTATACCTGGTAGGGATTAAACTTAAAATACTTCCTTATCGTTAATGGTTAAAGCTATTACTTTGCTCTTTGAAAAGTATTTCAAAATAAGTTTAAAAAACAAAAAATTTAATTTGACCAAATAAGTAGCCAGTTCTAGGAATTTTTAAAAAAAAAATACTTCAACTTTGATTTTTGAATAAAATATGGAAACACTTAAATTATAAATTGAAGCGTATAAAATTGGAACTAATAAAGATTAGGAATGTAGACTTTGCATAGAGTTCAATATTTCGGTACGACAGTGCGCAATTTAATAACATTAATTTTGCGCAAATTATACTAATAACTAGAAACCAGTTGATTATTTGTACTATAAGAGAAAGAATTTGTAGAGTGAAGCACATTTTAGTGTTCAAAACATGATACTCGGATGAAAGAACTAATTTATTTGTATGGCTAAACAAAATTTTAAAGAAATTGTAATTTATTTTTCACTGAAATTTATGTGTTTTCATTTTGTTTCAAATTTTTGATTTAAACAGTATTTTTAGTTTATGGTTTTCAAATGCCTGCCCGGCTCTAAGAGAATGTCGAGAATTCCCTTTCGTATCCTTCACTCTAGTTTGCTTCATTTGGTTTTCATTTTGTTTTAAATTTCCGAATCAAAATACATTTTTAATTTTTGGCTTTCAAATATCTGCCTAAGAGAATGTAAATGGATTCCCTTTCTTATCAATTACTCCTTCCCTTGGCTTTATTTTGCTTTAAATTTCCTAATTAAAATATACTTTTAGTTTATGGTTTTCAAGTACCTGCCTCTTTTTAAGAAAATGAAGACTGATTTTTTTTCGTATCCATCACTCTAATTTCCTCGAACTCATTGACATTGATTTGGGCTGATGTTGCATAAAGAATGCACACTATATTTCTTTATACCTTTTGTTAGCAAAAGTAAGCAATTTACGAACTCCTCCTTTAAGTGCTTACGCATTTTTTAAAAGCCCTCTAAATGACTAAAATATAATTACTTAATAAAAGCATCCTTAAAGCGGAAAAATAGAATTAAATTTCAAAGGACACCTAAAAGCAATAAAAATCGAAATTAAAAAAAAAAATTATAATTTCTTTACATTTTAGTTTTTTTTCGAAATAGATTAACGAAAATCAATTTCTCAAAAACTTATATTCTTTTTTTTATTACTGCCGCATGTATTTCGTTAAGTATTTATGTAGAGCTCTTAGGCGTCTAAAAAACGGTTAAACAAAAAAAGGTGATATCCTTTGAATCTGTTGATAGAAAATTCAAATGAGCTAACTTCATGAATAAAACATTTGTTTCAGTTTAAACATTTGCTATTGTTGAATTATAGAACGGAGGGTGGTTAAATCGTTTGGCTTTCCTCCAATTTCAAGGCGGTTGTAGATTAGAACATTTTCCTTTTTATCTTTATTAAATTTTTTAAAAACAAAGTGCAGCGAACCATGTGTTAAATATGTTAAATGATACTGCATTATTTTCTTTTAGAATTGTCGCTTGCTGATAACATTTAAAAATGCTATTATTGTAGGCGTGCTAGAAATTTTTAGTGAATATTTTTTTCTCTCTGCCTATTTAAGACGTGGTAGTGGGGGGAAAATACAGTTTAAGCTTTTAACATTCAAGTTTTTTAATTTTTGATGTGGTTTTTATTGCAGAATTCTTTATGACTTTTATAATGTTTTTAGTTGTGACTACATCATGACTACATGCATCGTTTATTTTAAAAAGTATTAAAAAAGGGAGGAGATTGATATAGGCGTTTATTTTAATTTCGTTACTGAAAAGTGAACTAAAGAAAACTAAAAAAAAGGAAAATGATTTCATGTAATTTTCATAATCCGAATTTGTTACGTTACCTTTGATGAAACAAATTCTCGCACTACCATTCAAAAAGAAAATTTTAGAAAAATTATTAAAATTCTTTATAATTAAAATGATTTAATTATTAAAATAAAAAAATCTGATAAAAAAGTGTTATTTTGTAAAAAAACATATCTTTTTTATTTTTAAAAAGGAGTAAAGTAAGATTTTAATTATTTTGAAAGCATCTGAATTTACTATTCCGTTTTTCTTTTTAAATGTTTAAAAATGAAAATAAATTTTTAAAAGTTTATTTAAATCTTATCCCAGGAGAAAATTTTACAGCTTTTAAAAAAACATATAGGTTTTTCAATCATTTCGATGAGATTGAAAAATACGGTATTTTAGAAAAAACAGGGTTAAATGTTAAATGCCACCGTTAGATTATTAAATAAGCCATTGATTTTGTCATCTATTTATCATTCCTCCTTGATAACATCATACACCTTAGTTTTATATTTATTAATATCTGTCAAGTATTTTATTTTTTAAAGCTTTTAGGTACTTTTTTTTAGGTATGTTATAGCTTCCAGCTTGACCAAATATTTCAATTTTGATCTTTCGAAACTCAGTTATACTTCAGAAGCAGTTTCTTTTGCGATGCTAGGGAAACATCAATTAAATCAACCTTGTAATTAAACTATATTTTTGAACTGTATTATTATTAAATTGATAGTAAAAGAAATGGTATTTTTAATCAGATTATAATTATCTTTATTTGATCTAACCCTTTTTTCGTAAATGTGCATAACTTCAGAATATCATCTTTCAATTATTCAACAATATCCGAATTTCATGGAAGTGTTTATTGGATTAATGAAAGATAGTCACCGTGGTCAATGTATTTGTTCCCATGTATATGACACAATATGAAACATTACATTAAAGTCAGTATCAAAATTATAAAAGTAACAAAACTATGAGCGAGCAAAAGACAACAGCTGTATAAACTTTGTGCAAGGAATTCTTAAAAATGTGTGAGTTATTACAGAACATTCCATGTAAAACAATTCACTCACATCTGACATGGTTGATGGATATGTCCACAGTTCCATTATTAGAAAGAGCAACTTAGAAAATATTTATGTCTATCCCAACTTATGAGTAACTTTACGATAGTGGAAAGTGAGAAAGAGCGTTCACAATATTACTTGATTAAAAACTTCATTCGTTTAAAAAAGTATACAGTTCACATATTTCAAGAAATCAAAAATAAACTCCCATTTTCAAGATTTGCCAGAAATTACTTAGAAACAAAAGTGATTTAAAATATAAAACGTAAAATTGTCAACGAAAAATCGAAAACTAATGAAGAGAAACGAAACTTGAGAAACCACAGTAGCTGAGACAAGAAAAAAGAAAGAAAAAAAAAAGAAAATGATACCCAGGACAGGAAGAAAAAAAACAGAGGAGGGGGGGGATTAGGGTAAAGAGCATTTCCATGCGCTATGAAGAGTTGGCGAGGAACTAATGTCGTTCACAAGGGAATCAGCATTCATATGAAAAATTAAGATTCTAGAGCATCAAGATTGAATATGTCGATTGTTATTTCCAATTTGTATATTTTGGAAACGAAGAAAGTTTTTAATCAAGTAATATCTTACCTCTTCAGTTTTTTAGGATCACATAAGCACGTATCTTCATTCAGTTCTATGTAGAATAAAAATATCGATACAAAGGGTATCTTGTATCGATAAAAATATCGATACAAGTTCAAACAATTCATTTTACCTTTTATTTGATATTTTGGTCGAGAGAAATTGACAGACAGACTGAATGGGAAATAAGGAAAAAGGGCACATTAAAACTAAGGTTTAAACTTAATCAATTTATCATAATTTTTTTTCTAAGTTGCTTTTTCTTCTATTTCATTATCTTTCACAAATGGAAGATAAGCTACAAGGAAAGCACACCTCGTGCTTCATTAAAGGTTATTTTAAGTGCCAAAATAACAGCACTTCTGTATCAAGGAAGACCTAGTCATTAACAAATACATTCATAGTTTCATCTAAACTTATTTACAATTTGGCATTTGATTTTAATTCCAATCAAACTTTATGGAATGTCGTTAAAATTATTCTGCTTAAAACATAAAACACCTGAAAACGTTACCAATTAAAAACAGCAAGTGTTGAACTCAATTTAAATATTGGTCCAATTTGTTCGATTTTCTTGTTCCGACATGATACAAAATGCGTTGAATAAGCAATAAATATTTTCTCTTAATTGATATTTTATCTGTATGACAGGATTTTTTAATTACAGTTCTAAATTGTTAAATTAAATTGCTTTAAATAGATCAGGCATGAAAAATAAAAATAACTCTGCAATACTCGTTTAACAATTTGCTGTTGCACGAGACTACAAAATGTTATTTTAAGCCTCATTCATTGTCATCCCAGAATCGAGCGTCAATTATAAAAATCAATTATAACTCTGTTAATTAAGATAAGGATTGCACTATAATCAATTGCTCATAATTTTGATTGGGTAATCACATGTCATGATTACTATAATAATTATGATCATATGCCGCGATTACTATTTGTAATTGTGATCAATGATTACAAGAAATAATAATTACCATGCTCGTAATTGTATAGTCATGCACCGCGATTATAACTGAATTGATTACTTATTATAGCGATTTAAAGTATTAAGATTTCTGTTGAAAATTATTTTTACATAAAACTATATTTCCTGTTACATAGAATAAATGTCATGTTACATAGAATAAATTTCAATAAAAGTAATATTTTAGTAAAATAATCGAAGTAAAATTTAAATAATAGTAAGATTTGATAAGAATAGTAAAATAAAAGTAAAATTTTAGTAAATACACAATTTTGACTTTGCAATGCCAAGTAATTAGTGTTACTGTAATAGTGACTTATGATTACTTGATTGCTAGCAATCACAGATTCTTAGCATGATTGCTACAAATCTTTAATCATAATTACTTGCAATGAAGTGTGTTCATATCGAAGTGTTGTTCATAATTACTCATAATGGAGACTATAATTGAAATCCAAATTATGATTGGTTGTAATCACAATTAAAAGCAATTGATTACTCGTAATTCTTATCTGTAATCAATCAGCTTTGGAATTAGATAATCATTTTAAGATATTAAAATATTAAAGGAATAGTCATCTTTTTAACATTCAGACAGTGACAGTAAGAATGTTAAAAAGATGACTGTTTCTTTAATATCCTATATACCGTTGAGAGTAGATTGTAAATACCTGAGAAAAAAGATGGAAAACCAAATCATTGTGAATTTCTTGTCACACCAAGCTGGTCGTAGGAAAGTTACGTGTTAAAAGTTAGGAAGGTACATTTATAACATCAGGCAGCAACATTTTCTTTCTTACATTTATGATACTCTGATCATAGACAAACGAAAATTTATAACATAAATTTGTAAAAATCACACCGATAATTTTAACGAGTATAACAATAATATCCTTTAATATTCAAATAACATCAAAGCGTAGCGTGTCTCAGAAATGACAACAATTTGTTTGTTTGTTAATGTTTGATTTTGATAACAATTTCGTAGCGATTTAATTAACAAGATAATAATAAAATGCTTTATATTCTTTTTGTATATAAAACTTTACTTAACTTTCTCCAATAACTTACCAATAATTTTTTGAAAGACTTTTTTAATCTGAATGATAAGAGTAATGAAGAATCTAAATTTTTAAAAATTTTGACATCAAGAAAAAAGAAAACTTGTAAGTTCTAAAATCATCATTTAACATTTACATTGTTCATTTTTGATCGTTTCAGCAATGAAGTGAACGTATATTTTTATTCAATGTGATTTTGTCGTGCTGCAGTGTCCTCAGGCGCTAAAAGCTGTACCTGTTGCTGTTGTTGTAGCTGTTGTTGCTTCTTGACATCCCATGGGGCATCATACCCATCACCAGGATTCAAGATACCTACAATGGACGTCGAAGTAACAACACCTCGTCGACTGGAGGGAGGGCTGTATGTTGGAGGACGAATATATCCGTCACGATGTAGGGTTAATTGACCATCAGGAAGATGCCCGGCAAGTTGTTGCTGAAGGACTGTAATATAAACAGATGTTTCAATTGAACACATACTGGTTCAGAAAGTAGATAAATATAACCAAGCATAGGTTTTTCGAGAAACTATACTAAATTGGAAAATGGTAAAAGTAGTTAAGTCGAAAAAAACCATTCCACTATAATATGTTATCGCAATCAGCACCATCATTTATACACAAGTTACATTAATAACTTTAGATTACTTTCTTATGAGCGAAGATTGTGGCTAATGAATATTGTTAACATTGACTTATGTTACAAACCTGTTATTAATATAGATTTTTAGAATCAATTCGATTTAAGAAGTATATAAATTACATTGAAAGTATATGAATTGAATTGGATTATTGAATATTGAATAACATTAAAATATTACAATTGAATACTGACTAAGGTGAACTTGGGCATCGTTCAGTGCCTTTTTTGGAAATGAAGAAATGGCCTTTAATTACTTTCAAATTAAAAAAGTTTGAATTAGAAAAAAGTCTATTTTTTTTAAAAATTCCAAAATGTTCATTAACTTGTATAATTTTTATTTAAATATTATCTCTTTCTGCAATAAATAAATTCTAAAGAATAAATCTTGTATAGAATACTAATAATATTTTATGAAAATAGGTAAGAATATCGAATTCTAAATTAATTATTCATATGAATATAGCATCAGTATGGAAACTGAAAGATTTTTTTTATTAAAGTAATAATAATAAACCTTGAGACTGATTTCCTTACTCTAAAGGAGAAAAACTGGTGAACAAGTGTCAAAAGTAGAGAGAAGTGGATTCGAATTCAAAGGAAGGCACTGGCCCACCCTGGGCTGTCTAGCCAGATATGATGATGAATAATAATAAACCAAACTAATCGTATTTAACAAAATGTAGACTACAACATTAGAAAATAGTTGTAGTTTTCCTGTAGATACATCAGAAAATAAACTTCTGAAACAATGACTGTATAATTACTTCAAATTTACTACAGCATCACCCACCGATTCTAAGTTTCACTATTTCTTAAATTTATGATTTGAAAATGACCTCATATGAACTACAACGAATCAAATAGCTAAAAACTTATTTCCAATAAATTACTTAAATATTACTTCACATTAGTTGCAACATGACTGAAGTATTTTTGCAATTAAGATTGCACTAAAATATTACCGTTGTCTGTAAAATGACTTCAAAAATATTTGAATTCTGTAGAAAAACTGCATTTTATATTAAGCTAGGCCGACCGACCAGTGTAAGGGTCAGGGAACTGACCCTGCATCAGAAAGGTTCTGGGTTCGAATTCCGGGCAAGGCATGGATGTTCTTTCCATCTCTGTACTATGTGTTCTTACCATAGGAGCAACGTTGGCCCACCTAATATGGTGCCCCAGAAAGAGTGCCCAACAAATCTGCTCTTCACATGCCTGTATGACGAAAGGTCATTCTCCAGGTGGGCATTAAAAAATAAATATTTAGCTACGTGTGCCTAGGTCTCAATTTAATATATTTAAAATTTTTACTAACTATGCTAAATTTAGATTATTACAGGATTTTAGAAAGAATTATGTACTTAAGAAGCCTTTTAATTACCATGAGGGGTTATTTATACTTAAAAAATACTTATTATTCGCATAATGTTTTAATTTCAGAGCTATTTTCATAATGTGCGACATTCAATTCATTCGTTTTATGAACGAACTCGTTCAAGTGATAGAAGATTTTTATTACACTAGAGTCACTATTATCCGAGTTTCCACTTTAACCGAGCTATCAAATATTTCAAGGATTTTTTGTGGTTGTTCCAGTTTACCTTTTATTTTTAAAACTATCTCCGAAAAAAATTCCTAATTTT
This sequence comes from Parasteatoda tepidariorum, assembly GCF_043381705.1. Classification (NCBI taxonomy): domain Eukaryota; kingdom Metazoa; phylum Arthropoda; class Arachnida; order Araneae; family Theridiidae; genus Parasteatoda; species Parasteatoda tepidariorum. The sequence continues at coordinate 31,022,568 of NC_092205.1, forward strand.
ATCTTCCAAACACTCAGGAAAACGAAATCCAACAGCTTGATCGGATGAAATGATCGTTATTATCGTCAACAATGAAAAAAATTCTATCGAAGATGATAAAGACAGTGACGATTGAAATCAACATACAAAAATCTCTCATACATATGGACTAAAAGCTATCGAAAGCGCTATTGAATATATAGAACAACAAGAAGAGGTGACATCAGCATTCCAGTTATCCCTAAAAAAGTAGCGAAACATTGTTGCAGAAAAACGTTAAAGTAATGTAAAACAAAAAACGATCAAGGATTTTTTAAAGTAAAAACTCTTTCCTTCTCGGAAAGTATGCTCTTTAAGTAAGCTTTTTAATTATAAGATGAATTGTACGTGGTGTACTCGTATAAATTTGGTATTTGTTAAGTATATTACTTTTAAACTTACTCTTTTTCTTTCTCTTTTTATACTTTTCGCTTTAACCGAGTTTTTCGGTTATCCGAGTTAGTCGTGGTCATCATTAACTCGGATAATCGGGACCCTACTATATTTTTGAATTCCATGAGCAACTTACCCAGGTGCCTGTGTTGTCTGAATACAACCCTTTTGTAGCAGACCCAGGCGAATACAATTGTAGTGACGATGACGACTACGGAGGCTGCTACAGGAAGCACAAAATAATGTCTAAAATAGAAAGGAATATCTTCTTCTGATGATCGGAAGCCGATGTTGGTTTCTGGGGGAAAAGAATTAAAATTAGTAGGTTGTTAGTTAAAGTTTATAATTTAGTCCTCAAAAGATAGGTGTTATACAGAATTCTTTGCCCTGATGTGATAGTGATACCAAGAATATTAAGAAGAGAAAATAGAAAAAATTAGATGTAAAATAGCCGTCTGATAAGCAAATTTCTTTAAAAAAAAAAGTGATGTAATTGTAAATATAACGTAGTTAGATCCATAATTCTTTTTCTTTATTAATTTAAATACAACACGGGCCATTCAAAAATCATAACATTGTATTATTTTTTACAAATCTCTGGTGAAAGTTTTTATTGCATTAATTACGCTATGTGGACAATAAATCAGAAGAAAGCCAAATTTAGCCACTGCAAAAAATGTATAGTAATTGTAAATATGTTGTAGTAAGATACACAAAATATATTTTTCATTAGTTAAAGTACAACAATAGCCACTCAAAAATTATGCCATTATATTATTTTTTAGAAATCTCAGGTGAAAGTTTTTATTATATCAGCTACGCTATTGTGGAAAATGAAATAAGAAGAAAATTAAATTTAGCCACTGTAAAAAAATGTTAACATGGAAATAATTATAGAAAGCCTGGCTTTAATTTAAAAGTTTTGTTTTGTTTTGATCCAATAGGAACATCTGATATTCGCCCTCATTTTGAACTTTAGCAGCCATTCCTTATTAGTAAAAAGATGACAGATAAAGCTCATCTTGGGTGTTGATATCTTCACATTAGATCTAACCTAAATCATTAAAAACAATTCTTAGCTTTTTCCTAATTCAACTATTTTAGGAAATGAACTATAATTATTAAAAATTATTTTATTCGTACTCATTCAAATATATATATATTTTTTCTAATTCCACTAATCGGTTATAATGATGGGAGTTATGAAAGAAAGGAAGGAAGTTATAATGTATGAAGGAGGGGATATGAAAGTTGGGTATTAATAAAATAAATACCTCGCTCTGTTGTGGTGAATGATAAAGTAGAAGAAAACTCCCCTCGTCCATGTTCGTTGTAAGCTGCCAATCGTACTTCATATGTCATGGAATTTTCTAGACGACTGAGCTGGAAGAACGATTTATCTCGGGGTACGTGAACGGGATTCCAATCTTCATTGTGACGACGATATTCTACAATATATTCTGTAATAAACATGCATGATTAGAGTTTCTTACTTTCAGTTAAAGGGGAAAAAAAGAATTATTAATGTATGAAACTGAAAACGATATATATTTTTTATCTTTTAAGAAAGGGTTCGCGTGATATGTTATTCAGTTTAATTTAATGATACAAGCAGCTAAAATATTATTATTGAATGGAACTAAATTTACCAAAATTACCAGTTTTGAATAGACCTAAATTTACAAATAGACTATGGGCATCTTTTATTTAAAAAGATTAAGTTAGAACTAACTTTTTGTTAATTTTTAATTGTCTGCATTCTCTTAGAGCAAATTAATTCTTAGCTTTTTAACATCATTGAATCCTTAAATTTCAAGATAACCATGAAACGTAACGTGTTCTTTTTTTATATTTTTCCAAATATTTAAATACCTTGACCTCAATTAGTACTTGGCTTAATTTTCAATCAACAGCCAAAAAAAAAAAAAAAAAAAAAAAANAAAAAAAAAAAAAATGCATTTCTCCCTAATTTTAATGCTAATTGTTTTTCCTACACTATTTAATTAAATTTTGATCTGAGAGATCATGGGTAGTTTTAAGGCACTCCAATGGCTTACCTTTCTGATGCTGATTTTTTTTAAAATTAATCAATAATAATAATAATAATAATAATAGTTCAGATGAAATGCCTTTGTGTTAGACAACTCGCGGATAATTTCATATAATAATATAGTATAATAAAATAAGATTTGAGTTATAAACAGAGGATTTTGCGTTTTTAAAACACTAAAGGAATTTTCTATTCAATTGGATATTTTTCATATCCTAAAAACTAATAATTCTGCTCAACTGTCTTTCAAGACGAAGAAAATAATGTAACGATTCATATCAACTGTAGTCTTCTACGTTAATTTTCCTCCAACACTCTTTCTTTAACTAACTACTTCGATAAAATATGTGCAGTGTGCAAAATAAAAAGCGGACCAACCTGAATGATTTTTGATCTAGTTATCGGATCTTCACGTTCTAGGATTCTATCTTAATCATTTGAGGGGTGACTTCAAATATGCTAATTAATTAATGAAGGAGCTATTTTAAGTTACGAAATCAGACACAAAAACGTACTTTATCTGAATAAGCATTGCTTTTTTTTCCCGACGGATTAGGATTTCTGACCCCCAAAATATGATCCCCATAGTTTGATCAGGAGAGAGGTTCAAAGTTAGGACCTCTTAATAAAAATTTTATTTTTTTGCAAATTTTGTCATATCTGAAGATTTTTTAAGTGCATTAAAATATTTTTGCATACAATTTTAAATTTAGTTTACCCAAATATAATTCTGTGCAAAATAGAGCTATTTATAAATATTTATTATTTTTTTTAATAATGCTCAAGAAATTTTGAATTATAAGGTGGATAATATTTTGCATAATTTTAAATAACATAATTTTATAAGATAAAATACAAATATTGAGCGAAATCGGTAGAATAGTTCCAGAGATCTCAAATTTTAAAACTCAGGAACTATTCGACCGATTTTGCTCAAACTTTGTATTTTGCCATGTAAAATTACATTGTACATTACATTATGAAAAAAATGATAGGTTTTACAATTTAAAATTTTTTGATCATTATTAAATAAAATAATTAAAAATGATAATTATTTATTAAAAGTTATATTTTTCATGAAGTTATCTTTGGATAAACGATTATTATAACTGTGTGCAAAAAATTTTCAATTCGCTTAAAAAGTTCTTGAGATAGGCGAAATACGCAAAAAATAAAATTAACTTTAAGGGTTCCAAAGTTTGAACCTTTCTCCTGACCAAGCTATGGGAACCATATTTCCCAGAATTCCCCTGTATTTTGGGGGTCAGAAATTCAAATTCGTAAAAAAAAAAAAAAAAAAANAAAAAAAAAAAAAAAAAAAAAAAAAAAAAAAAAAAAAAAGCATTTTTATTTAGAGAAGGTACGTTTTTATGTCTGATTTTGTAACTTAAAATATCGTTTGCACTAATTAATCAGCATATTTAAGGTCACCGCCTCAAACTAATACGATTGAGTCCTCCACATTACATCAAAAGTTATTCAGTGTGGTCTATTTCTTATTTTGCGCACTGTACTATTTAAACATTCTACTGTCACGTAGTTTCTCTTTGAATTTTAAGAAAATATTTTGAAATGACTTAAATAAGACTATAAAAAGCAAGAAAATTATGAAGGATTGAATTTGTCGACTTTTAAATGGATTTAAATTTTCGAAAAAAATTTATGATCAATGATTTAAAAAAAAAAAAAAAATAACAGAAATATTATTTCTATACAGTATGGTAATTTTACAAGAGTTTTTTTTCCTTCTACTATCGTATAATCAAGTTTAAGAAGGATTAGTTGGCACGATGATATGGTTCAACCTAAGACCATAAAAATATAGTACCAAATTTAAAAGATATTATGCTTCATCATGACCATATTAATAAAATATTCCGGATCTAAAATTTCCGAGTTTGTATTCATGATTATTGTTATTTCCAAGAAAGTATCATACAAAACGAATGAAAATACTTCATGAAGATATTAAAAGAGAAAAGAAACAAAAAAACTTTGCAAGAAAAGAGAGGTATGAATTGAAGGAGAAAAGAAAATGGGTTTACGTAAAACTGGAGACATTTCTTCCGATTTCATTTGAACTATAGCTCCGGATGATGTAACGTCTGTAATTATGAAACTAGGAGGATATGGTGGATCTGAAAGGAAGAAGTTATGATGAAAATAATGCAATAAATTAATGAAGAGAATATTACGAAATTGTATTTACTGCGCATAAGCAGCAAGTACATGAAAACTCATAAAATAAGTTAAAAATATACAGAAAACAAGAAATAAGATTTAAAAAATTTTTAAAGGAGAAGAAAAAAATTATTATAAAATGTTTTTAAGGAATATTCACAAATTTAAAAACTAAAAAAAAAAGAATAAAGTAATTTTGGTGCTCGTAGCACTATTGTATTGATATGTTTTGCTTTGGCTATATTAATACAATATTAGAAAGCACAATTTTTTGCAGTTATAATCGAGTGAGCTGATGACGAGATTATATCTTTCCTTTATTTTATTTTCCAACATTTTTTCAATTTTTGTATTTGTGAATATTTTTCAAAAGCATTTTTCAATAATTTTTCTCTTCTCCCTTAAAAAAAATCTTGCATCATTTTCCTCGCTTTCTCGCTTTTCTATATATATTGAGATAGATAGATAAATAGATAGAGAGATACAAGATAAATATATACATTTAAATATATATATATTTTAATTTTAATAATATTTATTGATTTCTAAGTGAAAGCATACATTCCTTCACATTACTATGAAAATGCACCACTTGTTTGTTTGGTATTGTTTAAACATGCTTTGAAATATTGATTATAACAACACTGAATGCGAATAACAGTTTAAGTAGACAAATAACTGCTTAAATGCAATTTATACTCAATAGATCAATCAAATAAATTAAATTTATATTCATTACGGGTAAATATGTGAGAGAATCAAATGCATTGTAATTCTTATCTAGCACCCTTATTATTATTTTTTTGTCAATTGTATGATATGACGCTACTGCTGAAATCTATTGTCATTAATTAGATAATATATATAAAAAATGTATATGTATCTTCATTGTTCTTTAATGACTACTTTTCATTTTTACAAATTCTGTCAAAAATGAAGTAAAAGAAAGTATTAGCACTAAGGATTGCAAGTTATTATGTAAATTAAAAATAGAACGCTTATCGAAATCTGATAAATTGCTATTGAAGAGAGCTTGAGCATGATACTTAACCTGCTTGAGTATTAGTTAAAATTTAAGGTGTTTCTAATAATCATCCTGCAACATTTCTCTGTTTCTCCAGAAAACAAACAGGTTTCAATGTTCATCCATTCCACTTTCCTTTATAGTGATCTGTCTGTTTTTGATAGCGATTCTTTTCCTGTCTTAAATATTAATTTATAGTTTAATCTTAATAGTAATTTGTGTAAAAGTAATCAATGTGAATACTTTTTGATTTCCATTTTTGACAATGATTGTAATATATATATTAAAGGTGGCTATTGTAGAATACACTGCAATAAAAATAAATTGAAGGAATTTGTATTTGAATCCACATTTAATGTCAAAGGTGAAGTGGGAATGTATTGGTCTGGAAGGATGCGACTGAAACTCAATAAAACTTACCACTCTCCCGTGTCTTGACCTCTATTGGCTGGCATTCAGGTCCAGATCCTACGCTGTTGTATGCCTTGACCACGACATGATAAGTGGTTGATTTCTGGAGTCCTTTGATTCTGAATCGTCTACCATTTGGATCTGTTGTCGTGTGATAGACATATGCCAATGGAGAGGAACTCACTTTATATCCCAAGTAGTATCCTTTTAAGACACCATGCCATGTTTCCGCAGGCGGTGGCTGTAAAGAAAATAAATAAGCTGGAATATAGGAATTTTGTGAACTGGAATATAGTGAAATGAATGAATAAATGGATGAGAGAAATAATGAGCGAATGAAAAAATGAATGAGTGAGTGAATGAAAGGGTACATAAATAAATGACTAAATTAATGGAGGAATGAATGAGTGGAGGAATGAATAAATGAGTGGAGGAATGAATAAATGAGTGGAGGAATGAATGAATGAATGAATAAATGAATGACTGACTGACTGAATGAATGAATGAAATGATAAATGAATGAATGAATTAATGTTGGAATGAATAAATGAGTCTTGGAAATAATGAGCGAATGAATGAAGAAAGGAAGGAAAGAAAATGAATTAATGAATGAATGAAGTAAGAAAAGAATTGAATGAATGAAAGAGTGGATGATTGAGTGGAAGAACGAATAAATAAATAAATGAATGAACGAATAAATGAATTAATAAAATATAATTTAATTTTTGCTTTAATTATATATATCTCATTTCGCGTTTAAATAGTATTGTCGTTTTTATTAAGTGACTATTTAAAATAGGTCATTATAAAAAAGAAAATATACGTAAATCTTTTTCTTCATTTTCAACAGCCCTAGCGGGTCACGTGACCCTCACATCACATGTCACTTTCAACGCCTTCTTTTTGCTGTAACACCCGCATATTTTTTAATTTTCAAGTTTTAAGTCTTTTTCAGTGTCATCTAATGGTCAAGTTGATGTTTTACTCTGCATTATTTTGCAGAAAAAATTGGTATTTGTTTGCAACGCTTTAAAATCTAGTGGAATTTGAATTAATGAAATTGTTGAAGAAAGAAATGTCTGCAGACATAAAATTTTCTGGTTGTTTTTAATTAATGTTTGGAAAATTGGCAGGTAAATTATTAAATGAAAAATTATTATTATTTTTTTTTAAAAATTTGATATTTTTATTTTATTGAAGCTAAATTATTTATGAATTTGAAGCTTTAAAACCTAAAATTTTCTACACTTACATTAAGCGTTTTTCATTCTAGTTTTTAAATCAAAATAAAAAAGTATAAAAAATCATTTATTTAATATATTCATGTCTAATATATTCATGTTTAAAATATTCCTGTTTCAAAATATTCCTAATTAATTAAGTTAATTATGAATTTAAATTTATTAAAATTATATAATCTATAAAATATTTTCCAACAAAGTTATTAAATAAATTAATTATAATTTAATGTTAATTAATTTTATAATTTGTCCCAGCGTAGTTTTGTCCTCGCGAAGTTTTGTTTACGTGAAGTTTTGTCTGCGAAGCTTTGTTCGGCGAAGTTTCGGCAGCGAAAATTCGACCCATTACCAATTGAATATATGAAAAAAATATATAAAGAATTGATTATTTAAAAGAAAAACAATTTATTAGATGGAGCCGTGGTGGCTCAGGGGATAGAGTGCTCACTTTCCAATGAGGTGAACCGGGTTCAAATCCCAGCAATGACTGGTCGATACGAATACCGCACCCGGATCGCACCGAGCACAGTGCTGACGTAAAAATATCCTCAGTGGTAGACAGATCATGGATTAGAGTCCACTTATCATTGGGCTAACCGTGTAGGTTTTCGTGGATTTCCTCTCCGTGTAACGAAAATGCGGGTTAGTTCCACCGAAAATTGAATTTCTCTCAATGATCCAGGAGTCCCCCTGTTTTCTGAATTAGGTTCAAAATTACAAGGCAATGGAGGTGAACATTAGTAGTCGTAAAACCCAAAAATTGGGTCGGCTGTTCAACGACGGTCATAAAATAAGAAAATGTTTATTAGATGAGAATTATATAAAAATATCATGGAGCACTCATTTTGATAGTTTTTATAAAAGCTAGTTTTTCCTTATTTTTTGATTCCCTCATTTACAATTTTTTTAATCAACAAAGCGTATTAAAATACTTTGCCGAAAGACTTTCGCAATACAAAATCTAAATAAGGAATATATTAAGTGAAATTTCGAAACATTCAGTTTTTTAAGATTAAGAGCACATTTAGATTGGCAATAAGTGCAGAATATTAATTTATTTGTTTTACTTTATTTGTAACATAATTTTAAACGGGAAATAGCATTTTTGTAAACAGATTCTAAATTTAAATTTGATTTTAACAAATTAACTAAAATGATATTTAACATGATCTTCAGATCTAAATTCATATTAAAAACAAACTTACCTTCCAGGTAATTTCTATTAATTTTGATCCTATTGAGTGGGCGTGAACATCAGTTGGAGCAGCACTAGGAGCTGTAATCATATTTAAAATCACCATTACATTGAATTTTAGTATAAAAAATAATAAAAACTAATGACATATAAGGTAACTCTATCATATAATGCCATATGAGGTCATTTTATCACATAATATCACATGAATGTTATTAGAGGTAACTTTGTCATACAATGTCACATGAACGTCATATAAGGTAACTTTATCATATAATGTTGTATGACGTATATTTTAATGTCACATGAGATAATCTGAATATACTTCAAAGTATAATAACAAAGTAATAAGTAATTAAAATTGGATATGGAGCAGAATCTGAACAATATATATATAGAAATATTCATCTTACATAATACTCATTTACATTTTAATTTTATTGAATTATTTAAAAAGTAAAACAATTATCCCATATTTTGGATAACTTAGTCATTATTATTTGTTGTTATGGACATTAAAAGTTAACTAATTTAGTAAATTCCAAATACATACCTGCCAACTTTTACGCATTTGGCGTAAAATTTTATTTCTATATTTAAAGTGGTAGCAAAATATATGCTTTCTATATATTCCTTGCATTTATAAACTTAATTTATAATTTTTTTAATCCACCACTATTTTTTTAAAAATTAAGCATATATAATAATATGTAATACTATTATATTAATCCGCATAAGCTTGTTCAAAATACCGCGAATGTTGCAGCCTAAAATTGCATTTTAAATTTAAATTTACTACCACTGGGGAAAATCATCCTTGAAAGGATTAAATGTTGGCAGGTATGCAAATATTTAGTGCTTGAAAAGCTTTACAACTTGAAGTTAATCAATAAAGAAAAACTATTAGTTTCGATGTTAATTCAGTTATAGGTAAAAAGGTTTAAACGTTACATAAGTAACTAAACAGGTCTCGGACACTGTAAAAAATTCTGGTTAAAATTACGGTATAAAGTACCAGCACTAATTGTGCTTTATCCCAAAAAGTCTATTTTACCGTAAAATCTATTTTTACCACAAACTATTTTTCTACTGTAAGGTATTTAACATAATTTTTACAGAAATATTTATTTACTTACAGTGATTCAGTGATTTTAAGGTAACTATTGCTGTAAAAATTACGGTACATCAGACTTTTTGCTCCATAAAATTTTCCTGTAAAAGTGGATTTTAGGGTGAAAAGTAACGGAAACTTGAGTGACAGTACTTTTTAGCGTAATTTGATCTGTTTTTTTTTCTTTACAGTGAGTGTTTCAAATTAAATTCCCTGTAATTACATAAAATCTTTAAATAGTTCGTTCCTACTCAAGTATTTTCAGCACATGCAACTCATATTTACTTCGAATTATTATTTGAGAATGATATAAGAATTTAATTTGAAAAATTTTAATAATATATTTAATTGCAAATGATGAAAATTTATTGCAGTAAATAGAACATAACAGCGCATTTCCATATGCCGAGATATTGCCACTTAACGAAAAACTAATTAAAAACCTAGAGCCATATTTATCTCCCGTTACTTTATAGGTGTGGTATCAGAAAAGGGTATGCTAAGTTAAACAGACGTCGTACAAACAGGCTGTTGCTTTGGAAAGTGTCGCTGCATCGTAAAAATGTTCGAAGTTACCGTATTTTTACGACTTTTTTACGAGACTGCGTCAATTTGCTTTTATTATGACGGAGGATATTTATCCTAAGGCTAATAATACGGGATGAATGGGAAAAGGAAAAGGATCTTGATATTTTTGATTTTTAAAAAGATAAAAATGATTAAAAAAAATATGAGAATGACTGAGGAACTAAAGAAAACAAATTGAGAAAATAGTTTTCCTCCCAAGATGCTAGTATAATCCTATGGTTTTTCGTACTTTAATACATGGGTATTAGTACAGATATAAAATTAATAACATTTTTAATTTTAGTGAAAAATTTAAGATTTTTATAACAACTTTTGAATTAAGTACTATATTTTCCTCTTTTTTGAAAAATGATGAACGAATACGAAATTTGTATAAAAATAATAAAAAATATGCATAGCAATAAAATTGCTATTGCCTGATTAAAGTTTGAATTAAAGTATTTACTTTATTTATGCATTCAAGTTTTTTTTCTTCTAAAAATGTAAAATGCTGTGTTCAGTTATCTCTTATAAATTGTATGCTTGACATGGTTGTCTTGATTAAGACGATTGATTGATTGATAATTTCGATTTTGATGTTTTGATGAAGAATTAGTTTTGTGACTTACTATATCATATACAAATGATCCAATTGTAAATATTTTTTTGTAGATATTTTTTACTTTAAGCGAAAATAATTTTTGTTACAAAAACTCCCAAAAAGAAAACTCTCCAATTTCGAAAATTTAACGGTTCTTGAGCTATATTTCGTTACTTTTAGCATTTATTTTGTCGTGAATCATGCCATTGACGAAACTCGAACTCTCAAATATTTGACGAAACCGCATTTCCTCCAGCGTGTTATTTTATTCATCTGTCATCTGGGAGTTCATGATTTTGACGGAACTCGCATCTTTAGACTAATAAAGTTTGAAAGTTATTTCGATACATCGTATAATCAAGGTCAAATATTCACTAGGAGCAATGGTTATGTCAAAAATTATTTGAGTATTTTTCAAAAATTTCGAAACGAATATTTTTTTACAGTTTTTCTTTGAATAACTTCATTGCATACCAAATTACAACAGAGCTTTGTGGAATATTTTCAAACTACTGCTTAGCAATTTCAAATATTATTTCGTAGTATCACTTTTGTAGTGAAAAAGGTTAATCGTAAACATGGCTGCGAGGAAGGCAATTTTGACGCTTTACAAAACTAAGCGAGGTTCCATTAAGGCCGTTGAGGTTTTATGAGTAGCTTAATGCACGTGATTTCTCTGTGTGTGCATTGCAATTCTCGAAAGCGTTTCGCCCACACAAAATGCATAATTTAATTCTCTCCGGGCATCCTCTCCCTTCCTTTCGCGTGTTGGTTTATTCACTGAAAATAAATGGATATGTTGAAACGGGAAGAGAAATCTGTCATTTTATCAATTATACAGATTCTTTCATGGGTAAATGATTACCTGAGGCAGAGTGAAAGATGAATGGCGATAGGTGGAAAATATTTGCGCTTTTAATGTTTTGTAAATGTGAGGGGGGAATTTGAAGATTCATATTGAATGCGTGTATATATAATTTTTGCAGTTATTTAAATAAAAATTGCGCGTAAAATGTATTTTTAATTAAATAGTCTGCAATAAATTTAACTTTCTTATTAAATAGATCAAAAATTGTTCTAATAACAAATGAAAGATTTTTCAATACATTTGTGAATAGTGCGTTAGTAAAGAAAGTATATTTGTTGGCAATTTAAAAGATTGTTCTATTTTCTCTTGCTATTTGAGTAAATTTTCATCGTATTGCTTGAAGTGATTCGGATATATTTTGCTTAGTTTTTGTTTCAAATAAACAAAAAAAAATCAGAGTACTTAATTTACCATGCTTACAAAAATACTCTAATAATGAATAAATCAATTAAGAGGCGTTGCGAAACGGAAAATTATTCAAAAGGTTTTGACGGGAAGCTACTAATAGTCTTATGATAAGATTTTGGTAAGTGATTTTATATTGTTTTATTACCGGCGTTGAGCATCCAACTCGTTTCTGAGTTTAGGACTATCATTGTTCAACTGCATATCCTTTTGTAATTTTGAACAAAACACAGAAGACAAGAGAAATCCTGGATCAAGAAATAGAACAAACTATCCTTCGTGTAGGATTTTTGATTTAACTAACACATATTTGTGTTACAGGGAAAAGAGAACCTCTAAAACCTCCCACGGATATCCGTGGGGCAGGTTATTCTTACCCTTGATCCGTTTATTACTGCGGATATTTTAGATCAGCACTGTGGTTGGTGCGAGCCGGGAGCAAAATTCGTAACAACCAGCCAAGGCTGAGATGCGAACCTGGGTCACCTCATTGGGAGATGAACGCTCTACCCTATGAGCCACTTGATATGTGATTGAATCAAAAGGAAAGCATTTTGAAAAGTACACACGCTTGTGAAATTTTCCAAAAATTTGAAGAATGGAGCTAAATTTTTATGGAGCATCAATTTATATGGTTGGCTCTTTTCGTTGAGAAGAAGTATAAGTGCCTGTAATTGTAACGAACTTCGGCAAAATTAATAGATTTTAACAATAACTTATACTATATAGTTTTCTAAGACTTTTAACTAAACTTTATTTTTTTGTCTTTCTAGATCAATTTAAATAACTAAATATTGAAAAAAAAATATAAAAAATATTTTTAGAAAAAAAATAGGTTTGCCTTATATTAGTTTTTAAATATACATTTAAACCATACTTTATTTTTCAGATCAAATTAGAGGACGCAAAAATTATTCGTATTAAAATCAACTTAGCCTAAAATATTTTATAAATTTCCAGGTGCACATAAAAATTTTAGTAAAAACAAAAAACTTTGTTTGTTTCAAACGGATCGAACCAATTTCGTAAAATTCATTATTGTACAGATTTTTGAAACTATCTGAGTTGATTTTGAAACTTAACGCCTCTCATTTTCGTTATGAAAAACTATTCTTAATTCTTTATGTTTACACGACATATGAAAAGATTCATTAGAGGGAAAAATATTAAAAACGGAACTATTATTTTTCTCAAAACAAATAACAGAACTGCTTGTCTCGAAAATTATAAGAACGTTTTTTCTGTAATTTAAAAAAAAGTAACTCCCATGTTTTAGTTTCTATTTTCAGTTCATTAATCATAATTTCTAACAATTGCTTTCTGTGAGAAACTAAACCTACCCATGACAGGTTATTACTTTTCTGTAAAAGTTGTTTCCCAACAAGGCCACTTCCTTTGCAGAAAAACAACGACGTTAGGAACTAAAGGCTGATAGTGAGCGAGAATCACCGCTGCGCGAGGTGATAAATGGTTTAATTAACTCTACCGAGAGTTACTTTACGAACGATTATTTTTACTCCTTTATTCTTTAACTTAATCGTTCGAAATCTCTGGAATATATCGTATTATATTACATTTATTTTCACTTTCTTAATGGTGGAGCTTTTACGGCTTCTGCACCACGTTTCTCTAAGGCGTCGTTAGAAGTGGAATTTCCTAATTTGGTATATGCAGCGAAAATGTATTTATTTCTGGAATGTCATCAATGCAAGCAATTATTTTAAGTAAAAGGTTGATCTTTCATTCTCAGAGTTCTATTACAAAAAGTAATTTTGAGGTATGTGTATTTAATGGAAGAAAATCACCATTTGGAATTGTGATTATCACCATATATTTCATCTTTTTATCTGAATGATTATTCCAATGTTGAACAATATTTTTGGATGTTTATTTTCGATGCAATAAAAACTCAATTCATGCAAAAATTTAAAATTAAATTTGGCCATTATTTAAAATTTGAAAAAATAAATCATTACATAAAAATTTAAGTTAAATGTAAGCAACAATTAATCCAATTTAAACATTATCGAAATTTGTAATTAAATTAAAATACTAATACACGTTTAAACTAAATAAATAAAGAAGCTGAAATTAAGTAAAATATTAATAAAACTTAAGTTAAAATATAAGTAAAATTTAAATTAAAATGTTGGTCAACCTTAAATTAAAATTTGAATTAAACTTAAATTAAAATAATGTGGCGGTTTCATTATTAGTTCTTACTCTGTGTACTTTTGACTTGTGTTTGTGTATCATTTGTTTTTCATTGCATTTACATTTCAATTTTTGAATTTTTAATTCCTTTTCCTTATTTAGTTTATTCAGTATGGGGCCTCGGTCACAGTCAGCTTTTGGTATTACCACTGACGACAGAAAGGCTCCTGTGTGTTAGCAGACAGTGTGTCTCCTGATGAAATGCTGTTTTGCTAAGATACTTGATTTGTGTTTCTAATATTCTAAATTATTAAAATAATAGTATAACTTAAATTAAAATGTACTAATAAACTAAAACTGTATATATATATATATATANTATATATATTGTATACCCTACCTTCTTCTTTTGTTTGAAGTTGTCTCGCTTGAGAGGGTTCACTCAGTCCAACACCATTTTCTGCGAGCACTTGGACAGAGTATGAAGTGCCCGGATGGAGATTCTCCAAATAAGTGGCCAGTTCGCTACCTCCCAGAACCACTTGATGAAGTTGTTTACCAGTTGCTCCTGTAATGAAATGTGCCATAGTGAATCACATTTTTGAGTTATTCCATAGTGGGTTATTATTTAGTAGCTTCATACTTTTTTTTATCACGAGCTTGATTTATATATCACTTTAAACAATGAGTAAATTTGATGCTTTAAAATATTTGCGATAATTACGGGAATTGTTGGCTTAACGTACTTTAAAAATAGAATGAAAAGTCTTTTATTCTGATCTTGAATAATGAAAATAGTATGAAAATGGTAACAAAATTATACATATAACATAACTGGATATTTTATTTTTCAGGTAGAAAGAGAAAATTGATGTTTCTTTAATACACTAAAAAAACTTCGTTTAATGCATTCATTAATTTATACAGTTTATTAATTTCCATCCAATGATCCAAGTGTTACAATGAATTTCAAAAAACTACTATATTGATTATCTTAGTATTTTTATAACTCCATTATACTTAATACATAAATGATTAATTTGGTTTCAAACTAGTTGAATTGTATTATATATATATTTTTTTAAATATTATTTTGTTTGAAGAAAAGCAACAATTTAAGTACGTTGCAGGTTAAAGTAGTCCAAAAGATTTTTAAATGGAGTGAAAAGTTATCTTTACTAAAGTATAATGGATTAAAAGTTTATCTTCATAAGATACCACTAATTATAGATTGATAACTATTAACTTCAAGAAACTGATTTATTACGCATTTTGCCCACTAAAAAACATTATTAGAGTAATATGAGCTGTGTATGAAGGTAAGTATATTGAACTTTTATCGAGTTCTAACGACATTCAATTTCATTAGGATTTGCGAGGTTTTCACTACTTCGACCTAACTTTCTTTAAAATGGAGTTCACCAATTTTTATTCAGCACACCTTTAATAATGGGTTTATGCACATGATTTTAAAACATTACATTTTACTAAATATTAGTATATTTTTGATTTCGTTTATTTGAATACGCCCATTTTTCCAAAAAATACATTAAAAAATAAAAATTTTCGCTTGCATATAATCTTTTATTCAAATGAAGAGGGACATAGTTCATTGCATGATTAAGTGTACAAAGCATGATTTTGTAGTTAACTCTTTGAAATGCTTTTAGAAACTCCAGTTAGAAAGTGTTATCACCCCACAAAATTGGGGCATTTCATTATTAATTTGCTTTAAAACTTCGGATCGAATGCTATTTAAATCACATGAGCTGATCTCTAGCAGATGATTTCGTCTATGATGCAGCAACCAAAACTTTGGTCTAAATTTATTTCTTTAGACGTGGACTAAGAGATATATTAGCTTTTTTTTACTAATTATGTTTGATACAGAAATGAATAGATGCAGTTTTGGAAGTTACAATGGTTTAGGAGCAAAATCTCACTGCCAGAAAATCAGGGGGAAAATCTCGTGGGAGCAAAATATCGCGGCTAAATTTTAAAATAAGTGTAACATTATCGTGAAATATATAAAGAATGAATGACACGAAAAAATGCTATTATAAACAAACACAACTATTACAACTGCCAAGTGATTAGAAAGTTATTTTATTTTATTTACCGATTCTGAATTTATGACTGCCAATGTTATAACTCAGTAGCCTTGTAATTTTAAACCCAATCTAGAAGATCTAGAAGATAGGGGAACTCCTGAATCAAGCATTGGGAGAAACTAGCATTTATGGAAGACCTTTTGGTAGAACTAAACCGCATTTGCATTACACGGAGGCGACTTTACCATAAAAACCTCCACGGTTAGCTTAACGGTTTGAGGATTCTAACCCATGATCATTTTACCACTGAGGGTATTTTACGTGAGCACTGTGGTTGGAGTGAGAAGGAGCTGAATTCGTATCAACAGCCATCGCTGAGATTCGAACCGACATCACTTCATTGGAATGCGAACTCTCTGTCCCTTGAGCCACCAAGGCTCTGTCTAGGAAGTTAAATCATTTTGAATGCAATTGAATTTAGATGCAATTGAATGCATTGGAATTATGAATACTTTTAACCGGTAAAATAAGCACGAAATGAAGTATGTACAGGCCCGCCTTATCCAAATAATTAAGACGCATTTGCCATGTATAATTAATGGGATGTTATATAATTAATATATTTATCAATCGATATTTATAATGATTGTTTATAACAGTTATTTATTAGCAATCAATGTTTGTTTATCGATATAAATTAGATTGATAAATGTGAATTGAATAGCAAATATTGCATTGATGTAGCTTATTTTGCATGTATTAAAAATAAGGAGAAACATTATAGTTGAATTAAAAGGATTTCGAATTGTTATAGGGAAGGTAGGCAGCTGAATTGTACGAATAAAAACAAATAAGGAAAAAGCATAAAGACTAACAGTTAAAGTTTTAAAACAGTTTCAAAATGGTACATTTAATTCCTTAATAACAGTTTTTTAGAAATAAATAGTACTGAAACCAAAAATCAATAAGCACGTTCGAATTCTTTTCAATTACTCCAAAGGGAAGTGTAATTATTTTTATCCACTTTCAAAGGCTTTACCTAATTCCAAAACATCACATTTCCGCACAACCTAACTATTAGGAACTAGAAAGAAAAAGGCAAGAAATTCCGGTTCATTCCCTCCTAACTTAGAGCTGAAAAGCCAGGCGCTCTTTTTAGGAAAAGTTCCTTTACAACAGAAAGACACTTGGTGGAAGAAACTTGTTTACGGTTGAGTGGAGATATTCCTGGAAACGGGACTGAATGTCCTTTCCCATGCACTCTTTTCCCGGAGTTTCCTTCCTCCCTTTTCCTGATGGAAATAGGAAATGTCACCCTCAGGTGTTTGTGCGTCATCAAATTTCGTCTTTCATATGTTAATGCTGTTGTGTTCGGTTTTCGTCTGCAGATATTGTCATCGGAATTTAGTTTGTCATCGATTGGGCTCTCTGGGAATATCTTCAAAAGACTTTGTGGATCAAGACATCAAGTTATCGATAAAATTATTATTTCGGAGTACAAGAAATGAACAAAAAGAATACATTTGTACAAAAGGAAACTGTTGAAATACCATAAAATAGGTGAATAATTTTAGTGAATTATTTGAGAGGGGAAGAATAAACAAAAAGAGTATGCTCTTAAAATAATAATAATTAAATGTTTAAGCACTGTGAAATATATGAATAATTTTTGGATAATTTAAAAAAAAATTCTAATGCTTTGATTTTAAAATTGTAAACATTTTTAGTGGAAGAGAAGTTCAGAGGAGTAATTAATTAGTTTTCATTAGATTTAAAAAATTACTCTTTTTATTTCAGTTTAAACTTAGCTCTATTTAAGTAATGGAAGAAAATAATGAAGAAATGTTTTCATTGATTATATCTGTGATGATAAAGACAGTTGATTGAAATAAAATATGTTCATAATATGTTTGCAAATAAGACATAATTTATTAAAAAACTATATAATGCAGGTTTGAAAAATACATAAATTGAATGCATGAATTGAAGATGATTCTAAATTAAGTTCTTTCAACTCGAGAAGCAGAACGCGTGATTAGGCCTAACCCTGTAATTTAAATGAAATTTTGGCTTAATAACATGATTGTGCTTGGAGGGGTTAACATTACAGGAGTTACTCTTAGTTTATTACCATGATGAATCAATTTTCTTATTAGATTTAATTGGTTACCTGTACGCGACATTAAGTGCGTGTGTTGAATCTGATAGGCATCTGAATCGTGGCATCAGCGAATGCCACGATTTATCTACAATGATGTTGCTTCAGGTATCCCATTAAAAAATTCTGTGAAAATCTTACGTTAACTATTAAGCTAACAATAACTTTTGTTCATAATTTAATATATTTCAGAGATGTATTTATCATTAATACCTTAAACTCTTCGAAATTATTACCTTAATTTTATTGAATCTTAAGATAAATAATACAGGATTGAAAATTTTCGTTTCAAAAATTTTCAATTTGTGGCCACCCTGTGTAGTAAGTCTGCATCGAAATAATCTTACTTGGATATTGATTCCCCATTATTCTTAACAACATAATATTCATTTTTTCAATGAATTTATTATTATTGAATATTATTAATTAGTTATTGTTATTAATTATTAATGAATTAACTATTATTATAATTAATTATAAATGAATTAATTATTATTATTAATGAATTAATTATTATTATTATTATTATTATTAATTATTAATGAATTAATTATTATTATTATTAATTATTAATGAATTAATTGTTATTATTATTAATTATTAAGGAATGTTGCCGGAGTCAATCTAAATACATTTCAGATGTGCGTCTAACATTAAGAAAATCTATATATATATTTCTCTTACACAGCTACAAAAAAAGCCTCATTACAACTTCCCGAATGGCAACGCTAGAAAATCGACCAATGATTGCCGCTAAAAATGTCACATGCCAAATCTAGCTGAGGTGGCTCAACAACAACGAAATAACCAGAGAGAGCATTCGCATCAAATGTGATCTCTTCCGAAATTCACCCTATCAGCTGCGACAATCTCATACTATTAAGCTAGGCAGAAGTGAGTAATCTTTGTCGATAGATCTCTATTTTAGTATTTTGTCGAAAGCGCTTTTTTTCGCGAATTTAGATATGACGAATTTTGATTTATATCACGAATTATACTATAGCACATTTCTAATAGGTTTAACGAATTACATGTCATTTATTTGAATTCAAATTTATTTTAATGNATTATTATAATAATTATTAATTATCACAATTATTATAATTATTATTAATTATTATGAAAATTATTAATTATTATTAATTATTATAAAAATTATTAATTATTATTAATTATTACTATTAATTATTATAATTATTAATTATTATTATTGCTAATTAACATAATAATTATGAATTAATGAATGTTGTCTGTAGTCTATCTAAATACGTTTCAGATGTGTGTTTAACATTAAGAAAATGCAGGAATATCTGTCCATTAATTCAAAATGCTCCTTACACCAGTAGATTTTTGCCTCCTTGCTGCTTTAAAAAGCAGCAAAATTCCTTGGCTTATTTTGAAGGTCATGCCAATATATGTTCTAGCAGTCAGGACATCCTAAGTTCTATTTTTTCTCATTACTGAATAGTGCAGATAACTATTTATTGTCATTCGACATGTGATTTTTTGCCCAGATCTTTCAGTTTTGATCTTTCAGTTCATGATATAGTTTAAGACATGACTTGCAGCGAAATATTTTTCAAAATGATATATTTGCATTCTCGAATACGTCTATGAATGGTGTCCTTAGACACTTCTACACCAATCGTGCTTTTTATTTTGCAAATTGTAATATTTTGCTTTGATAATAATCTCTAAATATGCCTATCATTCTGAGCACTTCGTTGTACGTGGTCGATCTTACTTTTCGGGCGAAATAATTTTTTTTCTTCAACACTTCACAGAAACTACCCTTTGATCTATTTAAAATGCTAGAAAATTCAGAAAGACCCCTTTTTTTCCATTTTAATTTATAAAAATTTATTATTTTTTTGCGAACTTTCGGTATTATGAGTGTCAGAGCACTTGATTATAAATAACCTGATTGCTTTCATGCTTTCCAGGAAATAGCCTCTTTATCCCATCAATCTTAGATTTATTAAGAAATTCTTAAAATGTTAAAATTTCTGAAATAGTCATTTTAATCGATTTTTTTAAAAAATCATAATATTAAGTAATAAAATCCATTTTAACTAACAAAAATATTTTGATAACATTCCAATTAGATTATAACTTAAGAATTTTCGTATTATTGTGCCATATATTTTTAAATTGAAATGCTAGATATTAGCGAATTGCTTTAAGTTTTGAGACAGACTGTTAATATTTTTAAAAACGATTCTAATTATGCCAATAACCTTGTATGTTTGAAAGTTAACATAATTCCCAGATTAAGTTGATATAGCATAGTGATTTAACAAATTCAGTTGAATCAACGTAAGTAAATAACTGCTTCTAATTTTTTTCATAAATCTTTTTGGCTCACTTCAGGTAAATATTTAAATCGGAGAGTGCTTCCTTCTGATTAAAACTTTCACGAGACTTTGAAATTTTGCATAAGGTATCTAAAAACTTTATAATTAGGGCTGTAGTTTTATCAAGGATTTAATAAATACAAGAAAATAATGTTATTCATTTATAAAAAATAAATTATTTATCATAGCTTTATAAAATCCAAATTTAAAAAGTATGATAATACTTGCTACTAGCTCTATGCTAACATGATACTTAATTAGAATGTCACCCAACCTCAAACCTCAATAAAAATATTTCACCAAACACTCCTAAAATAGCTAATTTTGGGCCAGTGACTTAAGGAATTACAGTTTCGTGTCAAGACTTCGGCAATGTGGGCAACATTCCTTATAAGCCACCTTTTCTTCTGAGGCAAGCTGGTTCCCATCTTTCTAAAGTGGAGTAGACTTCAAGCCATCACTAAGGTTTGAACCTGAGTCCTTCACATTAACAGTTGTGTTACTTTGAAGCATCTCAAATATAGTTAAATAGATATTTTGAGAAAAAAATTAGTTAAAGAGTATGAAAATTTTAAGATATTTCCCTTTTATCTTCTAAACGTTTTAATTTTTTCGGAAATTAAAATGCAATTTTAGAGTGAGCTGATAATGGATACGAAAGCAACGATTTATAGAGTTTAATATGTTAATAGTTAATTTTATTAATAATATTTCAATAGTAATTTAACAATTAGTTAAATATATTCTAAATACAGAGATGTGTTTTAAACATATCAGGAAAAGGAATGGAATAACTGATAAATTAATACAATCAGGGTTTCTTAAATTAGATCGACAGAGTTCATGTTCTTAATTCAAATTGTTTTTGTGTCTAATGCCGCTGCAGGTAGTTAACTTGAAAATCAAAGAAAACGATCGACATCACGAATTTTTGAAATTTTTGAATAAATGCAAATCACATTACGATTTTTCTTCGAAATGTCAACCATCAGCCATAAGCACATGCTATAAACGGCAGATAAAACTTGAATTTATCAAAATAAAATATAGGATTAAATGGAAAAAAAGGATTCCTGCGTTATTTGTGGGATAATTTTAGGACTAAAACCAAGATATCTGAGAGAAAATATCTATTCCCTGTCACGCGAATTTCTTGAAATTTTTTCTTTAACTGTAACTTTTTTTGTAAATTTTTGAAAACCATCCGTTTAATTTAGGTCACCCTGTTTAAAATACGAGTAAAAACACTAATAAGACAAAAGAAAAAAATAGTCTGAGGATTAATTTTCCATAAAACATATTTTAAACTCAAAAAGAAATCTCTTTTATAATTAGTTAAAAAAAATATGATATTCTACCGGATTATTTATGGAAGGCAGTTAGAAAAAAAAACGAGTTCTAAAGATATTTTGTATCGATTTAAAAATTGTGGTGATCTTCTTTCTAGAAAACAAAACTTCTAGGGAGAAAGTATTATTTTAATTTAACAATAAAAGAGTCTAAAGATTTATTCTTTTTAAATTGGTTACTTATGTGGATTTAATTTTTTTCATATTTCTTTTGTTATGAAAAAAATTAAAAGAAGATACCATATTTTTTCACGTTAGATAATAAGAAGCTTTCTCTCACGTTAGAAGTTTTCTCTAAAACAGTATTTAAAAGAAGTATTTTCTGCCAGAATCATTTTTAAAGAATAAAAAATGATCTAAGAAAAGAAGAAAACAAATTTGATTTTTCAAAAGCATTTCTTAGATTTACGCTTTCATTGTAAATTCTTGCAAACGATTTTGAAACGCTCTAAAATGAAGTGAAGAGAAGAGAATTGAGAAAAGAATGCAATTACCTCCATTCTTCCAGTATCGGACGTGATATTTGAGGACGTGGCTGTTGCTGGGCAAAGGGGGTTGCCAAGACACTCTAGTTGAGCGACTGGTGATTTCCGTTATGCGTACTCCTCTCGGAGATGCTGAAGGTTCTGCAATAAAAAAGGAAAAATCTCATTATTGGAACCTTTAGTGGAATGCTCATGTTTACTCGGACGAACAAAAGGATGCTGCTGGTTCTTTTGCTTCTCTTTTGATTCAAGAATGAATGGTATGACACGTAAAAGACGTTAACAGATATGTCAGAAACCATTAATTCTGAAAAGAAGAAGGGAAAAAAGTTCCTATGAAAAGGGAAAGTTTCTGGGAAGCATCTTACGTCTTTCGTTGTAACACTTATGACAGGCAGACGATTTTATTGGAGTTGAATTCAATTCTCTCTGGAAAAGGTTTTTTGTTGTATAGGGATTGGCAACACCAATTGTGCCAGATGAAACACCGATGTTTTGTTATTTGGTTTGATGTAGAAGTGAAATAAATAGTGTTAGAAATGTTCTTTGAGATTTTCTCATATATTGGAAGACTTATTTTTTACATTAGCAAAAGAAAAATGTAGGTGCAATTTGTTTTGAACAGAGATTTTAGAAAAGAAAAAACGAAAGTAGAGTTTCCATTGCAATTCACGATAATATTTTTCTTTAAGTAACATATATTTAAATTTTCTAATAGTTGAAAACCTTTATTTCAGTCTTACCAAGAACTTTTATTTGTTCGACTGAACTTTTTTTAAAAATTCTTTCAGTATCTAGTATCAGGACTTTTTGTCTGATGCGTTAATAGGTTTCAGTTGATGTTTTTAATTTTTTCTTCTGAGATTTAGAAAATAATAGTGCTTTTTTTAGAAGTCATGACTTGACTACACTCAGGTAAATAAAGAAAACAACACAAATGAAACTAGTATTTAAATAACACAAGCTTAAAAAACACTTTTTAGAATAAGTTTTATAGATATTAGTTATTATTTCTTTATTTTCATCTTAATCATTAAATTGTTCATCCTGTCGGTTACAGTGTAGTGACAGCACAGTGGCAAAAACTCGAGGGGCCAATTAGATTAATTCTTTTCTTAAACACAAAATAACGATGAAATTTTATAATTTTTAGACTGTAATAACTTCATTAATTTTTCCTTATATCTATCTTGCATTTTTCAAAAAAAGTAAACATTCAAATTTCATTATCGAATTTATACACGATCGTTCATACGTTGCCATTCTTAATGTAATAATAAATGTGAGTATATATATATTTAACCTCTCTTGATATTGATTTAGGTCACTGATGTATCGTGCTTTTAGGCTCAAATTAGTGACACACCCGTAAATTGCACTCCGGAATTCCGCGGCGAAGATTCTGATCAGAGCAGGGACTGCATGGCTATTACACGTGGCATTTAATCGATGCTAAGGCTTCCTAAATATTGCTACAGGGTGTAATGTATCAATGAATTTTCAACAGAATGCATATCGGTGTGCAATATGTCCTTACTTAAGCTGTCAGTGTCTGAATGCCAATACTGATTATCGGTGCTATTACTTTAAAATTAGGTGTCTAAATTTAATTCTACGTTTATCATCGGTTGCTTTAGCAAAACAAATATTGTTTTGATAACTAGATAAAACTATTATGTGTAGTGAGCTATTCGATTTAAGGCAATTTTAAAATATAAGCTGAAATGAAACACGTTTTTGTTAAGAAATATGCATTTAATTTGTGCCAAATTGATTTTATAATAAAATATTTCATTATTTCAAAAAATTTGTTTATTTTTTTTCATTAGAATTTTTGCAAACTACGATTTAAATTGATTTTTTACTTTTTTAAACTATTGTGAATTAGATTTTAAGTAATTTAAAGTAATATTGATGTATCTATATTTGCTTATACTTTTAGAATTTTTATTATGAAATGACGGTAAAATAATCTTTCTGATTATTCATACAGCTTACTGTTAAAAACCTTTTTTTACCTTTACGGTTTTGAAACCGTATACAACTGGTACAGTTAAAAATCCGCAAATACAGAACAATAGGGTTTTGTAACCATTCTTTTAAAATATTGCATAGTTAAACTAGCATAGTTTCTAAACTATAGAAATAAAACTTATACTACATTGGAGTTCTGGCTGCTGCGCCATCTATGTGTTAAATATAGTTTCGTATTTTAATAGTCTAAGGTTACCGATTGAGCAGTGCAGTACAGTAGAAACTTTTTATGTATTGAAGGAATAAAAGAAATATTGTGGTAAGAATGCTGGGAATCGAACCCTGTTCAACTGGTCATGAGATTGACCGATTAGCTCTCTCAGCTGTTGCACGTACCCAACTGCACGGGACAAAATAGTTTCGAAATTTGGGTCTAGTTGGCGTGGATAGAATTCCGGTTGTTAAACCGTATTGGGTAAAAGCAATCAATAAACGCTTACATTTAAAAGTTTGAATATCCTTTTTTTTATGGTTATTTGACTGCTTTCGTAGATTAAGGTAAAATAACAATTAAATAAATTGCTATTTAACTACATTTATCCAGAGTTTTCTAATAGTTTATTTATTTATTTTTATTAACTAGATTGATATATTTTTTTTAAAAATTGTATTATTTTTTATTGAAATTATCACTACCTGCTGTGAGTTTTATTTTTTAAAGCTAATTTTGATTTACCATCAATCTTATTTATAGTAATTCAATGTAAAGCATATGTATTCTCTATTTTTTCGAATAATTATGTATTTTTCTCATTACATTTTCTTAGGAAAACAAGTATATTAAAATTTTTTACTCTTTGATTTAAAAAAATCGTCAAGTTCAGTTTTTAAGGTAAGTTTCAAAGAATATAATTCTATAAGGGGACACATCACTATGATTGTTCAGTGAAAGAATGAGAAAATTATTTGATCGCATAATAAAGGAAATTTTTTTCCTATGAATATATGATATGCGTCGATAAAATTAGTTTCCTTTAATTTGAATAATAACCTATATTTTTATAATTGTCATTCTAAAAAAGATACAACAAATTTCATTTAATTTAAAAATACAATTAGATTTTAACTTATTTTCTACTTAATAAATGTAATAATAAATATTTTTTTCTGTGAAGTCGCATTTGTGCGGAATTCAAATTTTACAAATAGTTTTTATTTGACTGCCAATGCATTTACACGTATATTGGAGACCATTATAAATTTACTGTAAAGTTTCGGCTTAATATACGATATTTTCTTTCACTTATACTTTTTGAATATTTAAGGCTTACATGAAGTATTAATAAGATCAATCTAATATAACCTTGACCATATTCTGCTAAATCATGAATTTTCTACTTATTTTTGTTTTGTTATTTATACTTGTCATTAACCACTTTAACTTCTTTTAGAAAGGGTTTTCATTGTTGAGACTTCACTAGTTGCAACTTTCTATTTTTATAACTTATAAATTTGTATTTTTAAGATTTATCTTTACAAGAAATTTTTTTCTTACTTTTCAATAATAAACGAAAACAACTGCCTTTAACTTTGGATCTCTAAGATCTTCTTTCAAAAAATAAAGAATTAGTTTCCAATATATAAGCCACCTCTATACTATATAATTTGTATTAAATTCTTTATTTTAACAAATATCAAATCTGGGATATACAAATATATTTTTGTCAATGTACAATTCATTTTATTAAATGTTCATTCGTTAAATTCTGAAGATAAAAATGTTTTTTCATACTGAAAATAGTTATAATGTTTTAAAAATACAATGAAGCAATCTTAAATGAGAAAAAGTAAAAATTCTAGTATAAATATAATAAAAAGTAATAAATAATTAATAAGTAATAAATAAAAAGTAATAATACATGACACAAATAAATATTTAAGGGAGTTAAAAATAAAGAAATTATCGAAATTCAACGAACCACTAGTGAGAAAAGTGGGACTGAAAACAGCAAGAACGGTTTGATGGCACAATAAAACTAAGACGAGTTAAAAGGTAACTACTAAAAAGGCATCCAAGTTACATCTGACAATCACATTGGTTTTTGATATTTTTTATCCCGCCCTCCCCAAAAGAGACTTTTAAGCTTTATATATATTTTTCGCTGAAGCTTAAATATTTATTGGCTTCCCCTATTTTAATCTAAAGGAAACCACTAAGCTATCGCGCCTCAATTTTATCCCTAATGTCTACGTATTTATAGCTTTCTTTTTGAAAAGTGCTAAAAATATACATTAAGGGCTGTCATAAAGCAACACCAAGTATTAACTGGATTTTTAATAAGGAAATATATGAGTGAAGAAAATCGAAACTAGTAAATATAGTGTGCGGTAAAATTTGAATAAAATATGCTACATTCAAAATAATTTATAAACAATTTTTTTAGAAAGCTATTTTGCTTTGTTTGCGATCCAATATTCATTAAGACAACTAAAAGATTTCTTTAACGAACTAAATCTTCTTTCAAACTTTAATCCTTTCAGTTCATTGCTTTTTATCAAAGGAAATATTCTAGCTTTTAAAGAGTAAAAGCATCATCATTTAAAAGAATAGGCGATTCTAAGTTTCTGAACAGACTTTTTCTGACATTTAACGTTTTCTCTAAACTCTTTTTATCCACTTTTCATTAACTAGGTAAATATTATACTTTTATTCATTCATCTGATTGTTGAAACGCTGAATACAAATTTCTTTCAGTGTTCTTTTTCCCGAAAACAATTCTTTGAATTGTAGTTTAGAATTTTTTTTAAAAAATGCTTTCCGTTTTATCTATAAGAGTTTTCTTTTATCTGTTAGAAAATAGAATGAATAGTTTGAAATACAAATTGAAGGATGATGACTAATTTTTTATTTTTGCTAAAAACAAACAAACAAACTTTATTTTAAATATATTTGGCCAAGTTTGGTTTTAAAGCTGATGTTTAATAGAGAGGTAACAAAGCTTCTGCTCTTGAAACTTCAAAAAAAGTTTGATAAAACTTTATTTTTCTTCATTTAATATAAATAATGTATAAGCTACTCAAAAATGGCTGAAGATTTGAAAAATTGATTAGAAAAATGGAAGGCAATTAATCGTATGTCTATATAATCGTATGTTTAAAGCATTCTATGTAGGAAACCAGCTATATTATTCCCACAAAATTTCACAATTAGTTTTAGAGTTCGTTGTTAGATGGCGTTGCTAATCAAAAAACTATTATAGAATGTTGTATGCAGCTTGTCCGATCATTCCAATGGAAATAAAAACACGAGCTTCTGTTAATTTTGCCCTTTAGACTGCATAATGTTAGTAAAGAGTTTTTTTAAAAAATGACTAATTAATGAATTCTCATATTTGGTATCGTCATTTGCTAACGAACTCTACTTGTTCCAGCGAACGAGAATTAAAATTTAAAGTACAGGCATCATAAAAAAAAGACCACCCTGAATTTGATCTAATAATCGGATCTCCACATTCTAGAACTCAATCTTAATGTATCGAGAAAGTGACTTCAAATATGTTAATTAATTAGCATAGACGATATTTGAAGTTACGAAATCGGACACGAAAACGTACTTTCTCTCAATAAATGTGTCTTGGATGGATTCGGATTTCTGATCCCTAAAATATAAGGGACACTCTCAATCTGGGAAAAACGATTCCAATAGTTTTTGTCAGGAGAGCGTCCAAAGCTTGGACGCCTTATTGTTAAATTTAATTTGTGCGTTTTTCGCCATATCTGGGAACTTTTTAAACAAATTGAAGACTTTTCACACAGAATAATAAAATTCGTTCATCCATAGAAAATCCCATAAGAAATAACTTTAAATAAATATTTATTACTTTTTATTATTTTACTTAGCAATAATGAAAAAAAAAGGTTTAATTGCGAGCTAAATTTTTACACCATTTTAAAGAATGTATTTTTACAAGGCAAAATACAAAATTTGAGCGAAATTGGTCAAATAGTTTCTTAGAACTTGAATTTTTAAATTACGAATTTTTTAAAATTTAATTTCTCAGGAACTATTCTCAAGAGCTTTTAACTTTTTAGTAATTTTTAATTGAATATCATTTTTATTAAAAATTGGTTTTCTAAAATGAAACTTGAGGAATTTATATAAATTTCTCAAATAAAAAGAATTTTTTTCTTCTTCATTGATAAATCGTATAGAAATATTTTAGAAATGATTTTCTCAAATGAAAATTTGAGGAATTCATACGAATTTCTCAAATTAAATGAATTTTTTTCTTTTGCAATGATTAATTACATGAGAACATTTAAAAAAATCATTCTGTCAAATGAAATTTGAAGAATTCATATAAAATGAAATGAGTTCTTTTCTTCTGCACTGGTTAATTCCATAAAAACATTTTAAAATGATTCTCTCAAATGAAGTTTGAGGAATTCATTGGAATTTCTCAAATGAAATGAATTTTTTTCCTCTGCATTGGTAAATCGCATAGAAATATTTTGAAAATGATTTTCTAAAAGCAAAATTGAGGAATTCATATGGATTTCTCAAATTAAAGGATTTTTTTCTTTTGCATTGATTAATTGTATAAAAATATTTTGAAAGTTATTCTCTGAAAGGTTTTTTTATCCCCTTTTTGTGAAAACTTGTAATTTTAAATTTTTTTTCTCGTTTGAATTCAATGTTTTGAAACTGTAAGTTTCTATTACCCAAATGATCCCATTTTTTCCCACCTTATTTTTTTGAAGATTTGTTACTTCCAAACAATTCAGAAATTGAATTTTTTCTCCTATCGTAAATTTCTAAGTTTACTAAGAGCAAGAATTACCTAGAACATCGAGAGTGACTTCTCCTTTGTGTTCACCATAATCATTCTTTGCAATACAAGTGTACAATCCTGCATCAATTTGTTGACTGTCCCGAATAAGAAGTTCGAAATTGTACTGTTCATATTTCGTGTATGTGGCAGGATTCGAACGACGCTGATTTGCTTCGAATCTGAAATAAAGATAAGCAACTTATATTTTTAATTGTTTCATCTTTTTAAATGTCAAACTAATATCTAAACATCGAAATAATATTTTTCTTTAGTTTAAAGAAGCTAAATTTTATTATTTAAGTTTTTAACAGAATTTTTTTTATTGATATCTAAAGTCACAATTGACAGGCACACTGTAAAAAAATTCTTGATCAAATTACGGTGTAAAATACCGGTGCTTAGGGCGCATCATCCATGAAACCCATTTTTACCGAAAAATATTATTCCGTAATTTTTACAAAAGTATTTATTTATTTAGATTGACTCAGTAATTTTAGGGTAATTATTACTGTAAAAATTACGGTACATGGGACTTTTTGATAGTGTCAGATGTACAGAAAAACAAAACGAAAAACGGACCCCCCTGAATAAATTTTTAATCTAATTATCGGATCTTCACGTTTTAGGACTCAATCTTAATTAATTTGAGGGGGTGACCTCAAATAGGTTAATTAATTAGTGTAGAATATATTTCAAGGAATGAAATCAGATACAAAAATGTACTTTCTCTGAATAAACATAACTTTTTTTTCTCCAGTGGATTTAGATTTCTGACCCCCATAATACAGGAGGTAGCCGCAATTTGGAAATAGGATTTCGTAGTTTGGTCAGCAAAGCGATCCTAAGTTTGAACTCTTTAATGATAATTTTACTTTTTGAGTGGAATTTTTTGCATGGAATTATCTTTGGATAAACAAATTTTATAATTCTGTGCAAAAATTTTTCAATCCAATTTAAAAGTTCTCAAGATATGACAGAATATGCATAAAATAAAATTAATATTAAGGGTCCAAATTTTGGATCACTCTCCTGACAAGAGCATGGGGACTACATTTCTTTGATTGTGGCTACCCTCTATATTTCGGGAGTCAGAAATCCAAATCCGTTTGAATAAAAGTTATGTTTATTCGAAGAAAGTACATTTTTGTGCTCGCTTGATACGTTTTTGTTTTTGTTTCGTTCATTTTGATACGTTTTTGATTTCGCAACTTAAAATATTGTTTTCACTAATTAATTAACATATTTGAGGTCAGCCCTTCGAAAAATTAAGATGAGTCCTAAAACGGGAAGATCCGATAGTAGATTAAAAGTTATCAAAAGTCTGTTTTTTTTTGGCACACTATACAACAGCAACGGAAGCGCCACTGTTCAGGTATATATAAAAAGATAAGAAGAGTGCACTGTATAGATATTAATAGCTGATAAACAATTTTTCTCAAGAGTTTTAAAGTGAATGTTAAGTTTACTGCTGAAGTGGTTACTCAGGAGTTGACAGGAGTGGTTACTCAGATGACTCACTGCACTTTACATAAGTCACAAGTTGTGACTTTTAGATTACCTCTAATCACTTTATCAGCAGCAGAAATAGATTCATTAGAGATAGTGAAGTTTACTTGCTCTGTATCTTGACAAATCTGATGTTGATGTCTGATGTACACAAATTTTTTTATACCATTTGTTAACAGCAATCCTCTTTAGATAATGCTCACTAAAGGCAAGCCATTATTTTATGATAAATGTCAGCATTAATCTCACCTTCAGCTACTTAAAACATCAATACTGCGTGTTGTTCTACTCTGGACGCATTTATCTTTAATAAGACTTTACATTCACTTTAAATGCTGTCACGCAAACTATTATTTATGAATAATTTATAATGCCCTCCTATTACTTTCCTTTCTAACTCTCAATGGAGTGGCTGCAATTACTACTGCATTTCTAACGCTATCGTACACTGCCTCTTATTATCAAATGCACCGATATTGATTCAAGAATATTATTTTAAGAGATTGTAAATGATCTTTAGCATGTATAATGATTAGGTTCACTGAAAGTTAGCCATGAAAATAAGTAAAACGTTCTTGATTTTTCATGCATTAAATTTTCATGAGATCATTAGGAGGCATATCGTATTTGGAAACTAGAACGCTCCAATTCCAAATTTAGCATAAGCGTATGAGTGATCGTATTAATAGGATATTTCCTGCTATGATTTTCCATATTGGCATAAGTGTTCCCTGAATATTCCTTTCAAATTCTAACAAAAGAAACCACTGTAATAGAAAAATTGAATATTGATTGATTGATCAAAATGGTACGTGGTATGCTAGTTAATAGAAATAGCGAATAGTACGGTATCAATCAATAAACAAATTTATTATCCACTAACTCTCCTCCCGTATGAGCATTCCTTATTTTTATTTGTGTGTTTTTATTTTCTTTAATCATTTCTAAGTGTTTCTCAATGTTTTTTATTTACTTCTTACAAAATATTAAAGAATATACTAAATAATATGGGGAATATTGGTTTTTTATAAAATTTTATACATTGCATTATAAAAATAACGAATTTAGTAACAGTAAAATGAAGCTACATTTTTTAAATAACCTAATACCAAAATTCCAGAGTTATTTTAAGCTGCTTTTTTGTAGATTCGATGAAATTTAAATTTAACAATTTAAATTCCATCACCATTCATTTGTTAATGAACAGGAGAAAAATTCTGCTTAAGTTCTAAAAATTCTTTGTTTAGTGCTGCTATTAGAGTTACAGAAAACTACTCGCGCGTAAAAAGGAAGGATTTTTCTTTGTGAAATTTATTGGTTTATTTTACGTATTTTACAGTAAGTGAAAGTAAAAGTATATGTAACTTGTAGGATGCTGGTATTTTAGAGTATATTTAAGTCTTTAAGTCTTTTTTCAAAAGGTTTATATTTACAAGATATAGGTAAAATTATAAAAATATAATCATGCATTCAATGCATAACTATAAGTTATATATAATTTCACATGTTTATACATAGTTTTTTTTTATAATGTCCACTTTTTCTAGTTTTTTTCTAGTCAAATTTGAAGAAAAGTAATATGCAAATAAGGGTCGCAAATTGAAATTTAAACAGGGAAAAAACAAAAACGAATTGCTCGTAATTCTGAGGAAAGCGAGATAGTAAAAATTCATGACCTTCTTTATTGCTGGAGAAAACAGATAGGAATTGAAAGAAAATTATTAAAAGCATCTTCCAGTTTCTGCAGGGAATAAAACTAGCATTGATGCTTTTTTAACAATTTTTTTTTTCAATAGAAATTTTGCAGATTTCAAAAGCAAATTCTTTCTCCATCGCTGAAATATTGATTTACTTTCCCTTATGTATACACTTTTTTATCTTGCTTTTTCGGCAAGGATTATAAAAATATATGAAAAATTCTCTATACTTTATTTGCTATTTTAAATACTGTACAAATTACGTATCTAGCATATAATTATATGCAATTTAAAACTTATAAAATATATGTTACATGAATGTTCTTTTCTCTGCTGAATGTTTCGTGAAGAATTTTTTCCTGTTACAAATTAGCTTTACTTTATTACAGGAAAAGAGAAAATCTATAAACATTTTCTTGGAGAGAGAGCATCTGCAGTTGTAGTTGCATAACAAAATATTTCTCATAAAAGATTCCTTCTGAACATAATATAGAAAAAGAAGATGGCCATTTTTCCAAAACAGAACAGCAATATAGTGGATTCACGCGGGTTTTATCACAGGCGGTGCAGGCCATCTTTTGGGATCGTCTGCAGAAAAGAAATTTCATCCGAGGCCAGCATCCCGTCTCTAATGCTCCGTTACGAGAGCTTTTTCAAGCTACAGAAGCTCAGGGAGGAGTTTATGAATGTTACATGATCGTCTGATGGAAGAATCTTATCTGGAAGAAAAGAAGCCTTATCCTCAGAAGAAAAGGAGTACAGAAAAAAAGGATAAGGAATGTTTATTCTAAAGGCAGTATAAGGCTTTCTTCCTTCTTTGTTCCGGCTTTGTTTGGTTGTATCTCGTTAGGCAGGGAAAACCAACGCGTTTTATAGAAGCTTTTGAAATTCGATGTTTTGGAAGAATATTTTTCGGTTTTTGAAGGGGTTTAGAAAAAAATGCTTTTATCCTCATTTACATAAGAAATCTAAAACTGAATAAGAAGTATTTTGAAAGGGAACTATTTTTTGAACATATCTTAATGCATTTCTATTTTCTTCCAATTATTCTTATAAATAATAATATTATTATTTGAGCTAATTCATATTTACCTCCATTTTTTTGATGTACTTAGATTTGGGAAATTTTGCATAAATTTTTCAAGATGTTTAAAAAGAAATGTTTTTACCCCCATTAACTTAAGAAATCTAAAACCGAGTATGAAGTATTTTCTAAAGGAACTATTTTTTGAACATATCTTAATGCATTTCTTTTTCCGTCCAATTATTTTTATGAATAATATTATTATTATATGAGCTAATTCATATTTACCTCAATTTTTTTGAAGTAATTAGATTTGGGAATTTTTGCATAAATTTTTCATGGTGTTTAAGAAATTTTTTTTTCTCCCTTATTAACATAAGAAATTTAAAATCGAGTAAAAAGTATTTTGTGAAGGAACTATTTTTTGAACATATCTTAATGCATTTATTTTTTTCCCAATTACTATTATAAATAAGTTTACTAATATTTCTCGCTTAGCTTAGATTTGGAATTTATACATTAATTTAGTGAAGTTTCTTACATAATTTTTTTTCGAAAAGCGAAAATTGTTATTTAATACCGAAAAGTGTAGTTATACTGATTTATATATTACACTTTCTTTGTATTGTTATGATTTCTAACAGCGAACGATTATTATGGGAAGGAATTTTTAATTAATAAACAGTAAAACTTCGAACAATAAATGAAACTTTATTAAAGAAATCTTATAAATCAAAAATTGAATTTTTTATGCAATGCACGTTTTTGGAAAAAACGAGCTTAAAATACCTTCCTTTCGGAAATGAGGATAATTATATATTACTCTTAATTTTAATACATAGTGAACGCTAGAAGATGGAGAAATTTTTGCCTCGTTTGACGAGTGAGAGTCATCATGCATTTCTTTCTTTAGAATAAATAAAAAGGAGGTGGCTAAAGTACTTTGCTACCAGTCTTTTTCCGGAAGAAATAAAGCGTAGATAACTATCACATCATATATATAACAATGTATTCAGAGTAGGTATCAGGTCAAATTTGGTAATTAATAAATTTTTTGTTTGTAACTTTGCGTTTTATATTTCAAATCACTTTTGTGTTTTCTAATTCACTTCTGGCAAGTCTAGAGAACGGGTGCTTATTTTTGAACGCTTAAAATATGTCGAATGTTATTTCCAATCTGTACATTTTTGAAGATTTTAATCAAGTAACATTTGACTATATTTAACAGTTTAGAGAAAACATTTTAAAATCTTGATAGTATATAGTGTAGGATGCCTGTGACAATAAATATAGGTCAACAAGATGAAATACGTTCTTGATTATTATATTAATATTAATTTTGTCTTAATGATGAGTACTTTGGCTGTATTGATTTTAATGTATCTTATTAAAAATACATTAAATACGTCCCGCTTTTAATGCATATTTATGAAATATAAAAATGATTTTTATGTTATTTTAAAATTTAAAAGTGTTTAAAAAATTTATCTTCGATCGTTTCTCAACTTCTTTGTAATAAAGTGTATGCTCTTCCATGATAAAGTGTATGATCTTTAAGGGATCAAACTTTTAAAGACTTTTCAGAATCGAATTAATTTTCATACTGCTAAATTGGTTTAGAATTGTTAATGATTGATTTTAAAAAGGGTATGAAAAAATCTGTAGCACTGAGATTACTGGGGCTGTTCTTTTCTATTTAATCATGTCTCACTTTTTTATGTAATAAAAATATGGAGAAAAATATTGATAACTTGTCCAAAATGTTTAACATAATGCATATTAAAATTTAAATTAAATTTCAATCTGATATAGTTCAAAATTTTTCTCAAAACTTTCAATTGATGAAATTGCTTTTTAAAACTTTTGAATTATTTCCGAAATATATTTTTATAAATTAGAGAACTTTTTATTATTACTAAGGGAATATCCATAAAAATACATGCAAATGGCTATACAAATAATACGTAAGCATTTTTTCTGGCAATTTCGGATTCTCACTCTTCTTTGTCACTAATCTCCTTTTTAGAAAGGAGACAAGAAAGTCACGGCAATAGTGCTATTCTTTATGTGATATGACTTCTAGTGTAATTATAAAATTTTAGGATTAAATTAAAATAAAATTAACTTTGTAGAAAAGAAAATTTGTTATTTTTATTTCATAAAATTTTGAGTTGAATATTATTTTGAAATCTTATATGTTTTCCTTCAGTGGTCAAAATTCGTCCTCTTTGCAATTCATAGTAGAATGGTCCCCCCGCAAATTTGAAATTAGTTTCCAATATGAAAAATTTCCATGTGTAACTTTTTTGTTGCATTAAAAAACATTGAAAATAAAGCAATTTTGATCTCTTACGTAAGCAGTGCTGTTTCTTATCAGCAGAAATATTAGTATCTTCCTCCGTTAGGTGCTTACGTAATGTTTGAACGGCCTTCAAAAAGATGTTGTAAAAATGCTTGGTTTTTCCCGTTACAGCATTTCAGACTAAAATAATATCTTTTGAATCCAGAAGATATGTTCTTCTTTTTTTCTTTCAAAAATAACAACAAACTAAAAGATAATTATTTCTACTTTCCGTTGTAATACCATTGTAAAACTAGTTGTACAAATCACTAAGTCATTCTTTTCCTATTAAATTGATTGAAAACATCTTCTAAATCTATTATTGGAAAAAGGAGGAGAGTTTTGATTTGAGACTGGCTCTGTAAGGCACAGAATCGATGGCAATAACATTGAATACATACCTGGAGCCGGGATGAATTTCGATGACAGTTTGTTTCTTGACCCACTTGACATTGATTGGACCATCGCCGATGACGTCACAAACTAACCTCGCTGATTCTCCCTTACGAATGGCTAGCTGACCTTTAGGCACGGAAACTTTGGGTGGCACTGCAAAATAGATTGGATTCTATCAAAAGGGAGCATTTCCTGACTGTAGATTCTCTTAACGTTAATGAAATTACGAGAATTGGAGTTGAGAAGCCCGATTCGATAAATCTCAATTTTCTCCATCTGGTGTTCCGGGAACCTAATCAGTATTTAATTAGAAC
This sequence comes from Parasteatoda tepidariorum, assembly GCF_043381705.1. Taxonomy (NCBI): domain Eukaryota; kingdom Metazoa; phylum Arthropoda; class Arachnida; order Araneae; family Theridiidae; genus Parasteatoda; species Parasteatoda tepidariorum. Next base: position 31,059,268 of record NC_092205.1, read on the forward strand.
ACTTTTGAGACGATAATTTAATTTAAGTTAATTAACTAACAAAATATAAAAGGTTTGCAATCGTTATAGAACGAGATAAAATGAAAAATGCAGATTGTTAGAAAGTCTTATTTAATTCACTGCAAAGATTTCACATGTTCTTAAATGTTGAATGATTTAGTTTGAATGGAAATGTTTTAAAATAATTAAAGCTAATTTAGATTTAAATAAAGAATTTACTTTCTACTAGCTAAATTGAATGACGAAATCTCACTTTAATATATATGTTACTGTACAGAACTGGTATATATGTACAGAAAATAGTTATTTTACAGATTATATTACTAATGTGGAGATTAACTAGGATGATTCTTTAAAGTGAAAAATTGGTCCACTTTCTTAAATTATTTACGTAATTTGCAAATTAATCTAATCACATTAATGACGGAATCGCTTTCTCTCATATATATGTTACCGCTGAGTGTAGAAAACAGTTATCTTATTAATACGCAGATTATCTAATAAATATGTAGATTAACTTGATGATTCTTTTAGATTCTAAAAAGTGCTTAATTTCTCAAACTGCTAAGTAAATTGCAAATTAATTTAATCAAATGAAATTAATGAGGAATTTCTCTCTTATATATTATGTTACCATTAAGTACAGAAAATAGCTGAACTGTAGATTATATAACTAATGTGCAGGTAACTAGGGTGAATTGTAAAAGTCCCAAAAAATTGTTTTATTTTTCAAGTTGCCTAAGCAATCTGAAAATTAATCTAATCAAACTAATGACACATTTCTCTCTCTGATATGTTACCGTTAAGAGCAGAAAACAGTTTTTCAACAAATTAATTAATGTGCAGAATAATTAGGGTGGTTCTTTAAACTGAAAAAAAAATGGTTTTATTTCTCAAATTGTTTAAGTAATTTGCAAATTAATTAAATTAAACCAATGAAAGCATCTCTCTTACATATATGTTACTATTAAGTGTAAAAAACAGAGATTATTTAACTAATGAGTAGACAAACTAGGGTGATTCTTTGAAATGCTAAAATAGTGTTTCATTTTTCAAATTACAAATAATCAACCAAATTAAATTAATCCAATTTGACTAATCGAAATAAATCAAATTAATCTGCTAGATGATCTGAACATTACTTACTAAGCAGTCATTAAGGTGGAAATAAGACCCTTTACTGAAAAAGCAGAAACGTTTCTTTATGCTTAAATTACCATATTATTTATTTACTTTTAGCTATCTATAAAAACAAGTTACAAAAATCAATCATATATGTGTTATCATTAGTTGATACAATCAATCATCGATCACTTTAAAAACTTTAATACAATGAATTAAGTGGTTTAAAATATTGTTGCAAACAATGAAACTAAAAAAATGTCATTTATTTCTTAATATCTAAAGAATCACTCTTATAAATAGAATTTTTTTTTTAACATATTAGTTGATGAGTTGAGCGAAACGAGCTTTTGAACATTAGGTTACGGGAATGGTTATTGAGCACATTACCAAGGTAAATTGTGGAAAATTCTTGATTCTGAACTTTAATTGATTACATTAGTTAATCTGCCGATTAGCTAGGTATTGTGCATATTATTGGCTTTCGAGCTTTAAAGATAACATGTATATTCGGTGTATGACATGATATACTTTTTATGCTCACGAATTATTTAATTACTTCAGAATATATTTCTCGGGGTAAAGGCATAGTGTTCAATCTGATTTATGCATTTCATTGATTGTGTCAGAATTGATCAGAATCTACTCTGAACTATTGTCTCTAGCGGCGTTCACGAAAGGTTGAGTGGTTGGGAAGAGGAGTAAAGAGACCGGGAGTATCTACTTCCTAATCTAAATAGTGGTTGTGTAGAATCAAGACCTTCTAGAAGAGAGAAGGCTTCTGCACGATCAATTTAGTACTTTGACGAAAACAAACATAAACTGTGCAGTGGGTGAAAAACAAGAAAGATGTCATTACGTTCTGGCTATTAAACAGCGTAGTGGGGGATATAACGAAAAATGTCACAACATTATGGCTATTAAGGGATCTGGTTCTCGTTTATGGTAACCAGCGCGCAGCCCGTCAGTCTTCAAGGAAATGTTGGTAGAACGATCATATGCCAGTCCACAGACGTAAAAATTGAAATGAAATAAAAATCATACTTTATAAAAAGACCTTATCATTTTTAGCACAGAATATTTCGGTTTTCACAACATTAAAAAAAAGTTTTAACAAAATGCATTTAGAATTAATTATGTTTACATTTAAAATTGTTTAAATATGTTTAAAAAGTATAAAGACTATGTTAACACAATATATCTAAATCTAATAAATTACATCGATTGCAGGGGAAAAAAAAACTACAGCCTAATCATATTGCGCAGATATATTTACATTTTTCATTTAATTTAGACTATGCAATCAAGTGTTTCAAGATCTTAACGAGAGTGAAAAATAATACCTTCTAAGCAAGAAAAAATTGCGATGCATCTAAAATCGAATCAATTTATAACAAGGATACTAGTTTTCTGTCAAACATGTTCCTTAAAGTTATGAAAAAAAATCATCATTAGCATAATTTTCTCGTTACACGGAAAATTGCCACATTGCTTATTGGGTTGAAATAAATCCACGAGAGCCAAAAATTACTGTTCTTACCTTGAGCTTTCGTAGATGAAAGGAGAGAAGTTGCAAAAGAATTCAATAATTCCAATTCTTTTACGGAATAACGAACTTCGTTAACTGTCTGCAACGGACAACTTGTTTCACCGCCGGCATTCTGAACTTTTGCCATAATGGCCACCATCGATCGTTAGAATAGAAAGAGAACAAGTTCGCAGAGATAAGAGGAACTTTTTTAAATATTATTTTGCAGTGATTCAGAACTAAGTATTAAAGATAAAACATTTTTTAAGTCTAAAAAATGTTATTTTTACTTTCGAAATAATAATATAGTTTGAACTTGTTTTTGAATACATTAGTATTTCAAATGTTTTTGCATATTTCTGTGTATTTAATTTTTTAAATTATTTAATAGTACCTTTTTCTTAAATTGAGACTAACTCTAAAATTTATCAAGCATTTTGAATATTTTATTTTTCTAAATATTTTGATAATTACTAACTAGTTAATTATTAGATAGTCAGCAAACGTTTTCTTGAATTCGAAAATTTAAACATACATTCTAAAATATCTCTAAATTATGCTTTTCTTTTAACTTATAATATGAAAGTTTCATAAATATTTGCTCATGGAGTTAATTTTGATGAATTTTTATGAAATGTCATGTAATTAAATCACCAAACTTCTTGTATTATGAAGAATTATTTTTGCCCAACCAAAAGCAACAAAATACAAGTTTTCTTTTTCTTCCTATTCTACTATGAACTGGAATTACAGAATTACGGAATTTTTTATTAAAACTAACTACTGCAGATGATTTTGATAAATTTTATAAAATGTCATTTGTTTGAACATCAACTTTTCATTCCAAATCAACACTGTCACCTCAAAAGCGGTTTAGAGAATGTGTGTGTTGTCCCAGCTGATGCTTGGTAAAGCATCAGCTATATCTCTTTAAATTTTGGTTCTCCAATCTTTAGAATCGAAATTACTTGATTCTTTACATGCCGACAAATAAAACAGCATAGAAATTCAAATGATTTTTTTTTAAAAAAGGTTGATTTTTAAAAATCTCTTCACGTTAACGCACATTACAAAAAAAAAGTTTATTTTTGAATTTTTTGAAACTTTGTTAATAGATTTTTTGTAATGTTAGCTATGTTTTGCACTGGGCTATGTATGTTTGACTTTGTATATTGGTAGCTATGTTTAGCTTAGGCCTAAGAGGAAATTTATTATTTTTATCATACTTTAACCAAGAATGTTAATTTGGAATTTCTTTTCAAAAACTCAATATTGAACAATATATTTAGTTCTATCTCATAGCATAGTCGAAATATTTCAAAGACTTTAGTTCCAAACACAGATAATCATATAATTTATCTAAAGTTGTTTTGTCAATATTTATGCATTACAATTTCTTCTAGAGATGTTAGCGTGACATAAAAATTTATAGTTTTTATGCTTAAATTTGCCCTTATATTGATAAAAATATTTCACAAATTTTCAAGGTTTACATTAGATTAAAAATTTTTGGTCCCTTGTTACCAAACATTTAATTAAAATTTTAAATAAGGCTATTTTCAAAAAGAAACTGTCGCACCCAGTCGAATACTATAACATGTTTGTATTATCTACTATTTTGTAAATAGTAGATAAATGGATGACTTTTATCCATGGACATGCAGAACATAAGGTAAATGATGCATTAATTATTAACAACGAAGTATGTTCAAATAAATTTATTCTAATTAAACTTTTTTACATTCACTAAAATTATTCTTGCCGCGGATTAAAAACAGTGTAATAAATTGATGAAAGCGATCTTATCCATTATCTCTTAAGAGAGTATAAAGCAAGTATAGCTTACATAGCAGAATTCCGATATATACCTGTAAGTTTAAAAATTATATTTTTCGCTATAAAGTGAAAACCTGAATTGTTGATCATGAAGATTAATAAAACGAAAACCTCCGTAGATGTTTCAATAGCATTACAAAACACTCCAAAAACTTTCAATTTATTTTCAGCTTTCTAGGCTTTAGCTTATTTCTGTTGAAGTAAACATTACTTATAGTGAAGAAAATATTTCTTTTTCCAAACAAACTGACAGTTTTATAACAAACTTTTACTTTTTTTTGGAAAGAGTTAAAAAAAAAAGAAGCATTTTGCTTTCATATTCGATCATCCGTTCTATCAGTGTTAAACTAAATTATTTTTTCGACGATTTTCCTGATTATGATTGAAAATGATTTAAGTAACAAGTAGCAAAGGGTATTTTTTAATTTCAATTAAACTTTTCAATGTTTCAAATGTTTTTCTTTAATAAGCTTTTATTTAGTTTTCATAATACTTAGTTTTGTAAAATGTTTTAATTTTTTTTTTAGAAAAGCTTGGTATTCTAAATTTTTAGATAATTTTTTGAATCTTAATCGAAGTCAAACTGGCTAACATTAATATGAAAAATATATTTTATAAGTTTATTAGCGGTTCTTTAAGCCTCTTAAAGCTTTAAAACCTTATTGATAAGTCCTTATTGATAAAACCTTATTGAAATCGCATGTCCTAAAGTTATAAATAAGTATTTCTTAAAAAAATTGAGCAAATTTCAAAAAATGAAAATGTGTCCTTCATTGTAAGATTATGTACATATACCAGGAAATATTTGATTAATTAAAAAAAAATTTACTTAGTAATACACGCTTAATTCAGAGTATGTATATCTAACATAGAGGTGGAAATGTTCTGATTTTTTTTTACAGTTTCTTGCAAAGTCGAATTTATTTTATACTGAATTCATATAAAAAGTGAACATCTTTTTGCTTGAATAATCTATATATCCCTTAATTCAGATATATCAATCAGGAGTAATGAACTGTAGTGGCTCAGGGGATAGAGCACTTGCCTCCCAATGACGTGATCCGGGTTCCAATCCCAGAGATTTCGCACCCGGCTCGCACAGATCACAGTGCTACTTTTAGCAGTAGATGGGTTATGAGTTGGAGTTCCCTTGCCGTCAGTCTAACCGTGGGAGATTTTCCTTTCCTTAATGCAAACGCTGGTTAGTTCCGTCGAAAAGTCCTCCACGATGGAAAATATTTCCCAATATTTGATGCTGGAGTGCCCATGTCTTCCTGGATTGGGTTCAAAGTTAAAAGGCAAAGGAGTTGAACATTGATAATTGTAAACTCAGAATTGGGTCAGCCGTCCAACGTTGTTTATAGAATCAGGAGTAGTGAAGTGACGCATTTTCAAAAAGGCATAAATTTGGTCCCTGGAAACTGCTAGAACTAAATAGAAGGAAATTTCCCCACTGATTCTACACATATAGTATTTGAAATGATTTTGAAATGTTATTATTTCTTAAAGTGTAAGAGGAACTTCTTACTAATTGTAGGTAAGGACTAAACTTTCTGCATGTGGATAAAAAGCGTTTTTTATTTTGCAAAATTTTAATTTTTACATTGCAAACCTTAAAAATGTTAAAAATGCGTTAGTTACGTATTGTTATAAATATATAAGCGTATGTTATAAATGTTATAGTTACCATGTTCACTTATAATATTATCTGCACTAAGAAAACAAGTCTAGGTCAAAACTATCAAAATGTGGCAAAACTTGCCATGTTTCTGGCTGTCTGAGAAACCTGAAGAGCGCTTTCGTAGTGATTTTGGTAAAATTAACAATAAAATATGGTTTTATAATGTGTTTTAAAATTTGATGAATATAAATATGGTAAAACTTGGGAAATATAAATATGCTAAAATTTGGTGAATATAAATATAATAATGTGGTAAAATTTAGTAATTTTATAATGATACCTTAGAATGTGGCATACAAATTATTTATTCCGTTAAATTTGCTTTATCAGTTGTTATTTTTTGCTAAATATGATGTAATAAGAACTATAATTTTGAAAACCAAAATTCCTGGCAAAATGCTACTATATGAGTGGAAAAATTTAAAAAAAAGAAGAAAAGGAATGGTTTAAATACCGTAAATTTCCGCTTCATTATAAGAATTGTGGTTTTTTGTTTTGCCAGAAATGTTATTACCATACTGTACAGTAATTTTAATCAATGTTTTCCTCCATGTGTGGTCAAAATTAGACATTAAAAGAATACATTTCTCCTTGAGCTTATTTATATTTAACGAGAAGAAAATAACATCATAAGTTTATAAGCTGATTAGCATTAGAGCATTACTCTCAAAGTAAGGAGAACAATTTAATATTTATTTTTTTAACAAACAATATCTAATTTGTGTAACATTTTCTTTAAATAAAAAATGAACTATGAATAAAAGTAACAAAAAAGGAACATTAATGAGAACAAAGTAGTTTTTCGTTATTTTATTTTTTCATGAACTACCGAAACAATTTAATACTGCTCTGCAACTTTAATAGAGAATCCTAAGCTGAAAAGCCGAATTCGCTTCTCTGAAATAAACTTCACCTAAAATTGCACGTGAGATGTCAGAAAATAAAATGAATTACAACGTTACCGCTATCTGGAATCACGCACTTTTCTGAGATTTGCCTGGTACATTTAGAACAATTTTTTATATAGGTAAGGAGAAATGGGAAAATGCATTTTAGCCATTTATTCTTTCTATCGATACGTCGATGAAAGAAAGATGAAAAATTCTTACAAAGAAATATTCTTTCCCGCTGTTTGGAACGAATTCCAAAGCAGACGATATGGCTCGTTGGAACGCCATATTTCGGCCAATGCAGGCCTACTTGACAGATCGTCTGCGGAAAGCATCAATATTCCGATGTGGAACTCTTTTTAAATTTCGTTAGTTTTGCTGCCACCTCCCTTGTGTTTGAGATAAGAAAAATATTTTCTTTAGGCAGAACTATATATTTGCTTCTATATTCCTTACACTCGAAGAGTTGGAAGCTAAGCGAGAGGGGCGGAGAATAGTTCGCTTTTGTTTGACTTAAAGCTTGCAATAACAATGGTTAGTGATTTATTTGATTCAACAATAAACTTCAGGGAGTATTTGAAGACACTTTCAATATTTTATTTTATTCTGTTTTTCAATATTCAGATGCCCTTTGCAAAAATGTATGAAAAACTAAATTTATGTATTGTTTTAGATTTAAATAATTAAATCTGATTTAACATTAGAAATATTAGAATTGTTATTATATTTTATTAAATAATACGAATAAATAAATAAAACATTCTAGCAGCAGCTCATTGTGGGACAGGGGGATCATAGAGATTAATACTCTACAATTTTACGACCAATGGTATGAATGTGGCCATGTGCTTAACGCTGTGCACAGGCCTCCTTTACGTCCCCGGTAAGCTGGTACCAGTCGACCTGAAACTGGGCCGACCTACAAGCAGTCACAATGTATCGAACTCCAGTTCTTCATAACGACAATTCAGTGCCGCTGAGCCATTGCGTCTCAAAATAAATAAATTGAGACAAGGAAGAAAAAAACTAAACTACTAGAAGGAATTTGGCACTTTAATCTGCGTTTTTTAAATGCCTCGTGAGCATTGTAAAATATTCAGTCTATTATTAAAAAGGCAAAGTTATACATCAGAATTTAAGAAATGAAAACTGGGTGAAAAAACAGTGGCAGAATTTGGATTCGGCTGAAATAACGTTATCTCATATTTTGTTGATAAATGGATACTTTTGTATCACAATGATGAATGGTTTTCTGCTTAGTTTGTATTTGAATCTAATTTGTCTAAAAAATCAGAGGCGCTATCGCATTCTGTTAGACGAAATAACGGAATTTTTTACACAGTAACGAAAATTTTAAGTTATTAATGATTTTCAGAAAACGACATTTACCACTTAAGTAAAATATTTCAATATTTCATTTTTAAAATGCTTTGTGTTGTTTCAGAATGCTATATTTCCAAGATTATACCATAACAATGATAAACTAAAAATTGTTTCGAAAATTGTTCGAAAAAAAAACTAAAAATTGCTTCGAAACATAAATTGCTATTTTTTGTTGGAGCTGTATGGGTAATAATGTCATAATAATATTGAAACTGTACATAGATTAATGATACTAAAAATAAAAACGTAATAGTTTGTGCTGTGTATTTTTATTTCCTGATATCGTCAAGGTAATATATCTGTAAGAACATTAAAATCTGCTTTTGAATTTTGAATTCAGTTTCTTTTGAATTGGACAACTTTCAGAAAATAATTTAAATTTTGCAATGAACAAAAAGAGAAAATATGAACAGCATATTTTTTATTTTTTTATTTTACAGAGAATGTCTTTACTTCTTATTGACAAACTTTATAGATCTAAATAATTTTATCATATAGATAAACTTAAAATTCTGATATTTTGAAAAAATTATTTTTCAAAAGTTGAATTCATATTAAATTGCAAACAAAATAGAAAAACTACTAGCTCTCTCTTAACAATTTGTGTTCTTTAAAATCTCTACATATTACTTATTATATAAGATATTTAAATTAGAAAGTCTCCCAATTCAAATTTTTTAATATTTTTGAAAATTTACTTGAGCTAAAAAATAAAATGGTGCTTAATAATTTTTAATGACGCTTAACAATGTTTATTTATTTTTTAAAAAAGGTATTCATTTCAGTTACCAGATAAGATTGATTACCCACGCGTATTTAAATTTAGAATTTAATTTCTAGAAAAAGCATTTTTCAATAAAACAGCTGTAACAAAATCTTAGTTTGATGAGAAAAATAATTTAATTCTACAAAACGAATAATCTATTTTTAGTCCCACACATCATCTGAAATTTTCAGTAGTAAAGAAAAGTATAATCGTATTATTAATAGATGTAGAAGATTTGCATATCTATTATCTAACAAAAAATATCTTCTCAAGAAAAACAACTAGTTTAAATAGGATGCATCTAAACAATTTATGAATCCTACTATTCCAGTTTTCAAATTTAAAAATATTTATCAATTTTTTCCCTTCAATTTTCCCTTCGGCTGTGAAGTGTCACGGAAGAGAACTGAATAAAATGTTAATGTCTCCCTTTTGGGAGATTTTTTCCTATTTGATGCAGGATTTTTTTGTTGCAGTCATCAATATTTGACGTTTTTTGTTGATGCATCATTTATTTCTTTTCCCTAGAATCGGTATTTTTTCATGATTTTTCCCTACATTCCGCGAATTTTAGAAAAATATCCCCCACACGGGGCGTTTTTGTTATCCATAAATGGGAAATATTTTTATGAATGTTTAAAGATAAGAAATTCGATTTTCGTTTCCTATCTTCAATTTTCCATTTTTTCTTCTTTGAAGGACTGTTTCAATCCAAGTGCCGAAAAAATATTTATATTGACTTTCCTTAAAAGTTATAGAAAAGTGATGTTTCGTGTTTAAAATGTTATTTCTAATAAATTGTTTCGCATACAATTTTCTTTAAAATTTTTTCACCATCTTTAATATGATGCAATATTATATAAAAATAAAAAAAAATTATTCAAAGTAACATTTTAAGAAGATGCATTCTAAAATAGTCCTAAGATTTAATGATATGAAAAGCAATTCAATAAAATGTTAAGGATTTATCTAATTGATGATAATATTAGTTTTAAAAGTCGCAAACTAATTTTATAAAACTGCATTCTACCAGAATAAACGAAAATAATAAACGAAAATAATAATAATGAATAGAAAATAACGAAAGAGGTTTTATACCTGTAAAATTTAAATTAAGTTTTATTACAGTTTAGATAAAAGTGAAAATTTAAATTTTCAGTTATTTTTTTAGGCAATCATAAGTGAGGAACTGCTCAACAAAACGACAAACAAGAGATATTTTCAAATAAGAGGTATATAGATTATAATTTTCATATTAATAAATAGATTAGTATTTCCTTTCCATGCTATGAAATTTCAGAAAAATAAAAATATCATCGAGAGTATCTTTTACATTCTTTACATATAATATTTTGCTTAACTTTGTTAGAAAAACCATTAAATAAGTTCAGATTGCAATTATGAATATTAAGAAAATTTTATTTGCATAAGGAAATTGCTTAGTAATGTTAAAAAATGTTTGAGTTTCTAGGATAAAAAAAACTATTTCTGACAGTATTAACAAACGTCGGTTGCATTTTTTACATGATTATCAATTCCATTTCTTGCCTACTTCTTTTGAAACTGAAATACTTAAAACCACGTTTTATCTGTAAATATATAAGAAATTATACAATCTCTAACTCTATTTAAATAAATAAAAAAATCTTAGTGATAGCAAAAAAACTTCTCATAAGTTAAATACTGACTTTCCAAAAATAAACAAAACAAAGCTTCATTTAAGAAAAAAAAGTTTTACGAAAAGATTCTTAAAAATAATTTTCAAGAAATATAAAAATTTTTAAATAAATTTTATAAGTAAATATTGGTTGAATTTTTCTGATGCTCTTGAGTTTTTTGAAATGCTGCAAAAAATGTTTCTTCCGTTATTTATTACGTCTTTTTTTAAATAAAAAAGTTGAAAGTTTTCTCAATTTTTTTCTTTAAAAAAATGATGGATATCATTATTAGTAAATATTTTATTATCTTGATATATGAATAGATTTTGCCGACTAGTTATAGTGAAATCCCTATAATTTAGAATTATGGAAATATGTTTTTAGTATTTATTTTTCGAAATTCTTTATGGACTTTTACGAAATACGATTCAGCTCATAAAATTTTATAGAGTAGGTACTAAATTAGTAGCAAATGTCATTTTTGCATTTTTGCTTTATTTAAAACAATATTTAAATATTAATCTCTTAAATGCATTAATGCAATGTATATTTTAATTATAGTAGTTCAGCTCTTTTTGAATTTTTTCAAACGAATAAGTTATGGATATTTATTTATTTTACAAGTGACTTAATGTGATTTTAGGGGTAAAATGGTAATATGGAGGTCAAGTGATAAAAAGCTTTATGATATACACGAGGTTCTATATTTTACCCACAAAAATAAATTTATGAATAGAGGATGCCTGAAGATGTTGAAAATTCTATGATAAGAGGATGGATGCGGGGAAGTTTTAGATGCTGACAGAATTTTAAATCGCCTTTTAAATCTGGATGTAAGGAAATAAATCGTTTCCTGAATATGAAGTCTGGAGTCTAAAACTTTCTACTCCCTAAATTGTGGCAGTAATAAAAAGATTTTAATCAAATAATATATGATTTTGCCCGAGTTTTGGGTAAAATTAGATCTACATATTTTAGAAAACACAAAATATGCTTACATTTATTTAAAAACTTTAAATAATTAATTATCTTTTAATTTCACTACTCTTCTCTTACATAGAGCTCTTAAAAACCTTTTGTATACTTTTTTTCCAACATTTCATTTTTAAATTATGGATTATGTCTACTTTTCATATTCTTACCGATTTGATTTGTTAATTTCAAAGTTGTTTTTAATATCATACTCTATATAAAATAAGAGTTTCAAGTAGAAATAGAGTTAATTTATATATTATAAATTTCGAAGAAATTTTTAATATCAATTCAGTTTCATGCACAAATTATTTTTATGGAAAGAGGGGAATTAATTCTTAAGGTCTTTTCCTAGACATTCTACCAGGAATTCCAGATAAATTATGACCTAGTAATAAATCACTGTCTGAGATGTCAAAGGAGAAAGATATCAATCATAGCATTTCTTTCTTACTATCAAAAATATGTAGACTAATGACAAATGTTTGAAACTCATGAATATGGGCATCTGTAGCAAGTTCGTAAATTTATTAGTAATTAAAGAGCTTAGTAGTAAAACACGTCTGGTGATATTTTGAAAATACTCGATTTTCGGAGTTTAATATCATGTCTAATTTTCAGAAAACTTAATTTTCCAAGTTGAAAGGTGATTAAAAATACGATATATTTATTCTTAATGTCTTATTTCAATTTTTTCGCTAAATTCTACAATATCACTAATCAACTGCGTGATTATCTAATAGAGAGCTTACAGAAATATATTGATAAGTCACAATTTAAAATTCTTCTGAATAGCGTTTTTTTAATTTGCACTAGTGGGAATTGCCCTCTATTGGAAATTTCGTAGACTTTTTAATTCCAATTCTGTCAATAATCTTATGGAACATTCTGTTGTAAAAATGTCACATTCGAAAAAACAACGTCTATTATCACACTATTGACCTGAGCATTTCATTTGCAATAAATATTGTACCGTTGCAATACTGTTTGCTTACCATTTACTTTCAGGGCAATGTTTTTAGTTAATCCAGTTCCAATGCCATTTTCTACTTGACAAACGTAAACTCCGGCGTCTGATTCTTGTGCTTGAGATATTATCATAGATCCATTGCCGGATACTGTCCACCTAGGGCTACTGTACATGAAATTGGCTGGAGCTTCTTCACTATTTCCTACTCCAGGAGTTGGACGATTACTATTATCTCCTGAAACAACAACGATATTTAGATAACCTGATAAAAAAACACTCTATTATACATGAAATTACTATATATAATGGTAGGTTTTGCTACTAAACTTTTATTCTAATTGAACCGTTCCTTTGTGTGTCAGAAACTTTTTAACTTAGTGAACTGATTCTTGAATCATATGAAATCCGGTTCCCTTCATTTCCCCTAACCTTATTTTTTTCCGAATAGATTTTAACCACGTTTTAAATTATTGTTGTTGAAAATCTAGAGAAAAAAGGCTTTTAGTTCAGATATTTACTACAACTGTTCTAAAGACGTTTTATCAAGTTAAGTAATTTCGAAATTGTTTCCATTTAAAAAGCTTCGAATCAGATCATAAATCGCCAACATAAGCGAAAAAAAACAACAACTTATTTTAAAAATATTTTAGTTTTTCACAACATAGCTTTGCGAAATTTTCTTGGCTATTTTCAGGATTGAAAAGAAATATGTTTCTAAAACTACAAGCATTAGGGGAACGTTTTCTGTGAAAACTTTATTAACACGCCACACTTGTTTTTTCCACTAGTGATAAATCTTTGTAATTAATGTAAGTCATCGAATTACCCCTCGTGTCTAACTTAGTGGATACAAAACAGATGTGGTAAAGCAACGTCGAACTTAGTAAGTTGGCAAGTTGTAATTTTATGTTATACATGCATTGGATAATGAAGAAGGCTGTCGAAAAATAATTTTTATACCTATTTCTCTAGTACTTTTTGCTTGCTGTTTTTATAATCCTCATTGTATCTCTATTTTTGTTCTAAAATTGAAATTTTGTGGTCGACACCTATAAGATGAGGTGACTCAAACATGAAGCTTTTCTGAAATATTTCCATTTTATTATTAGTAATTGTGATGCTATGAGTATTTCTATAGTGGAAAATTTGAGGTTTCAATAATAATCGAATGCATTGTCAATAAATATCAGAGTGCCCATTGCCCTTCGACCGTATGATAAATAGTTAAACATTTGTTAAATAAATGAAAAGATGATTTCAAATAAATGTAATTTTGTCAGTCTAGTAAATTAATGAGTAGAGTAAAACTATAAATATATAAGTTATAAAAACTAATTTATTTGTAATCTTAAAAGTGTCTTAAGGAAATATGTAAGACACATAAATGGAATTATTTGGTTTATATTTCAAATGTATTTTTGCTTACATTTTGATTACTTCATTATAATGTAAAAAATTACAAACCAAATTATGGGAAAAAGTACTGGCACCCTTGGTATATTATCCGTAAAATTCCTTTCACCGTAAAATCTATTTTTACTATGGAATTTTATATCGTACGTTTTATAGTAATATTTATTTAATTAGAGTGAGTCCGTGATTTTACAGAGAACATTATTATGAAAATTACAGATTTTTACAGATTTTTTGATGGATTACAGATTTTTTGTACCACGAAATTTTACTATAAAAATGAATCCTACGGTGAAAAGTACCCCCCCCCCCTGAGTGCCNCCCCCCCCCCCCTGTGCCGGTATTCTTTACCGTACTTTGATCTGGAAATTTTTACAGTGTATGGATTGACACATCATATTTATAACTAAGTGTAAAGGAGAAAATATTTAAAAAAAAATTTGGTAAAAGCAATGATATTTATGGAACATAGTTTGAAATGTGCAAAATAAAGAAATCTGAAGATATAACTAGCATTATTTAGTACATCAATAGCTTTTTAATTATGCTTACAAATTATACTTCAAAGAATGAAATCTTAAGAAAAGATTTCGCAATGAATAACGTTCAATGGAATCGTTCCAGCTATCTAATAAGGTCACAAGGGGAGTGATTGGACGACAATAGCAGAAGATAAAAGACCTGATACCTTAATGATAAAGGATGTCTGGAAACCGATTGTTCCGGCAAACCCATCAGGAGCAACTACTGAAACTTCTGAATAACAACACTATGGAGAATAGGAAACTCGGAACATGCCAATTTCTGTTGATTACCCTAATGAATTACTAATGGTGGGCTTTGTTGAGAAAAGGATGAGAATGACGAAATAGGGAAGGACTGGGAATTAGTTCTCGAATAATGGAAGGTTTTAACTATGTTAGTGTCATTTTAATGTGTTATTGATGGGTTTCGAGAATAGTAATGCTAATGTGGTAACGGACGATTTTGGGTTGTTTGGTGTTTCACTATGCATTGATAAACATAGCATATTTAAATATGTGTGAACATCATGAAATATGTAAACATGTGATGTTTACGGAGCAGGTGACTCAATCGTTGGCACCAACAATTTTATATGATACAATATATAATACAATATATAACACAATATTATGCATATTTTAAGATGACGAACGTAATGTTAAAATATAACAAGTTTACTATGTAGAATAATTGATAGTTGAGAATGGCTCAATTGTATTGATTATTGTGAATGGCTCAATAACTGTATGGCTCAAAATTAATATGATATATTTAAAATAATGTATTTGTAATTAAGACCGTAACCCTTAACTTTTTTTTCTTCATTTTGTTTTAATTTATTTCAAATTAAGTGAAAAATATTGTGTTTAGCTTTTGAATAATTTTCATTATGAAATACAACAGGATGAGCAACGGTTTCCTTTTTAGAGTTAAAGGTAAAATCCTCCAAACACGGCGCCCTTTCAAACTATAATTTTTTCAAATTTGCACTTATTTGCTGTTATTTTGATCTAAGTGAAACAATTATTCATCATAATTTTTTTTAAATTTACAAAATAAATTAATGGTAAATTTTTGAATATGCAGATTGTAATGGTTCGAAGGCTCGGAACAAGTATTTCCGAAACTGCACGACTCGTGGGTTGTTCGCGTTCTACAGTTGTTAGTTCTTATGCAAAGTGGATGAATGACGGTGAAACCAGCAGTAGACGACATGGTGTTGGACGTCTACACGCTATCAAAGAAAAAGGTCGTCTGAGATTATCTCGTTTGGTAAAGCAAATTCGGAGCCAGAGAGTGGCTCAGCTGATTACCCAATACAATACAGGGTCAAGTAGAATAGTATCAGAGCACACTGTTCAGCGGACACTGTTGGATATGGGGCTACGCAGCAAACGTCCCACTCGTGTGCCTTTGCTGACTAAGCGTCATCGCCAACTACGCCTGCGACGAACACGACTGGTCCGTGCTAAACATCACGACTGGTCCATGCATCAGTGGGAGAGAGTTGCCTGGTCAGATGAATCACGGTTTGTCATTCATCACGCCGATGGCCGTGTCAGGATACGCCGTCTTCCAAGCGATCTTGCTCCCTCAATGTACAGTAGGTCATACACTGGCCGGTGGTGGGGATATTATGCTTTTAGGGACGTTCTCTTAGGCGTCTCTGGGAGCCGCGGTTGTGGTAGAGCAGACTATGAATGCTACTGGGTATCTGAACATCATTGTAGACCAGTTGCACCCTTACATGACCTCTAATATGTNTTAACTGTTGCTGGAGAGTTTGAAGAATCATTCTTTCACTTACTTCTGTGTGTGATAGGAAAGGCTGCGGATCTAAGCGACTTTGATAGAGAGCAGATTGTAAGGGCTCGAAGGCTCGGAACAAGTATTTCCGAAACTGCATGACTCGTGGGTTGTTCGCGATCTACAGTTGTTAGTGCTTATGCAAAGTGGATGAATGACGGTGAAGCCAGCAGTAGACGACATGGTGTTGGACTTTCACACGCTATCAAAGAAAGAGGTCGTCGGGGATTGTTTCGCTTGGTGAAGCAAAACCGGAGCCAGACAGTGGCTCAGCTGACAGCCCAATACAATGCAGGGTCAAGTAGAATAGTATCAGAGCACACTGTTCAGTGGACACTGTTGGATATGGGGCTACGCAGCAGACGTCCCACTCATGTGCCTTTGCTGACCAAGCGTCATCGCCAACTACGCCTGCGCTGAGCCCGGGAACATCGCGACTGGTCCATGGATCAGTTGGAGAGAGTAGCCTGGTCAGATGAATCATGGTGTCATTCATCACGCCGATGACCGTGTCAGGATCAATGTACAGTTTCTCTCAATGTACAGTAGGTCATACACAGGCCGGTGGTGGGGGTATTATGCTTTCGGGGTCGTTCTCTTGGGCGCTTCTGGGACCCGTGGTTGTGGTAGAGCAGACTATGAATGCTACTGGGTATCTGAACATCATTGCGGACCAGTTGCATCAGTTACCAGTTACATGACCTCTGTTTTTCTAGCTGGAAATGGAATTTTCCAACAGGACAACGCCCCGTGTCACAGGGCTCAAATTGTGTTGGAGTGGTTCCAGGAACATGATGCTGAATTCCAGTTAATGTCCTGGTCGCTAACTCACCGGATCTCAATCCGATAGAACACATTTGGGATGTCATGGAGCGGCAGCTCAGAATTCAAAGACCACTAAATCGCAATATCTCGGATTTGCATGACCGTTGCTTAAACATCTGGTACAATTTGTTTCCTGCCATCTACCAAGGACTTGTGGCATCCATGCCAAGGCGGGTTGCAGCTGTGTTGCGGGCTAAAGGTGGGACAACTCGTTATTAAGAGGTGGCCATAATATTTTGGCTCTTGAGTGTGTATATATATATATATGAAAAATTAATTATACAACTTCCGAAATTAATTTGAAATTGCGAAATTGTGATGAACAATGAGCAGGGAGTACAATGGAATGGAAAAAAATTCCCACTCGATGAAATTTTTTTTTTTTGAGGTATGGTTACATTTTTATGTCAATAAAGAAGAATATATTCCTATTAAAACAAGTCGAAATAATAAAATAAAAATGAGATAGTAAATAGACAAGTTATTTAATGGAGTATAAATATGTTATAAAATTAAAAACATAAAGTTTACATTCGTAATTTAACTTTTGAGCTCATTCTATTTAGTATAAATGAAAATCTCACGATTTTCTTTTCAAAGAATTAAATGAATCAAAACTAAGTGCGTAATTTGTGAATCCAGAAACTAAAAGAAATTCTAACCACAGAATTTAATTTTAAGTCAAAAGAATTTCTATTGCATTTTTTTATGCCCAGTTTTCTTTTCCTGAAAGTGAACTCAGTTTTATTTTTCGAATGGAAAAGGAAAAAAAAAGATTAGGTTACCTACTTTATTGATTTTTTTGAAGTAAAGCAAATGTTTATTTTTAATTAAAACGGTAGGGAAAAAATAAAAGCAATAAAAAATCATGATTAAAGAAGAAACAAGAGTATTTTTGTTCCAATACTACTGAAAGAATTTTTTTCCATTATTTTGAAGCAGAAGTTTTTTATAAAATTTGTTTGCATTTTTGCCAAAGCTGTTTTCAACTATTCTACTAAAATTCAATATTCCAGAATATTTTCTTTTTGTTCTTATTCCAGTTGGAAAAAAAATGTCTTTTGAATTACAAACATTTCTTTGAATTTATTAGACTAACATATTCGGTTTTAAATTGTTTATTAATTGTTTCAATTGATTCTATTTAATTTGCTCTGATTCTAATAGGAAAATCTATGGTAAAAAATATTTTTAAGCTACAATTTCTCCAAAGACATTTATAGGAACAATGTATACAATGTTCCGATAAGTTCAATGAAATTAGCTCAGTTGAAATTATTTAATTTTCTCTCCTAATATGTAAATAAATAATAATATTTTTTTAATAGCAATTTCTCCTAAAATATTTACAGGAACAATATATCATGCTTTGAATTGCTTATTAATTTATTCAATTGATTTTATTTAATTTATTATCATTATGGTTGAAAATAACTAATTGAAAATTTATTTTTCTCAAATTAAATTTCTTGCTAAAACATTTATCACATCAAAATGTCCAGTTTTAAATTACTCATTTGTTGTTTCAATTTATTTTTCTCATTTCGAAATTAATTCTAAATTAACTTACTACATCGGAACTTTAAATGAATGTTATTTTACTTCATAAAATTAGATTTAAAAAAATTATAATTATTATTTCACTATATTTTAAGTTAGTATTTCACTTTTTTATCCAGCACGTGACAAATGGAAACGGTTAATACACACGCGCTGCCAGCTGAATTTGAAGCTTTGATACTTGGGATATTTTATCTTATCTTGTTCGTATCGTACAACATGCAAAAAAAAAGAAGAAGAAAGAATTGCCCTGAATAACTTTTGATTTAACAATTGGATTTTCATGTTTTAGGACTCAATCTTAATGGCTCGAGGGGGTGACCTCAAATTTGCTAATTAATAGCTCCTAAGAAATTTAATTTAAAAAAAGTCAGTTACCTTAAATTCGATTTCTCAGGAACTATTAGACCGATTTTGATCATATTTGGCATTTTGCTGTATAAAATTACATTCTTTAAAAGGATGCAGAAATTGTATACCTTACATTAAATTTTTTTTTTCGATGATTATAAACTATTGGGACTACATTTCCTAGAATGCGGCTACCTCCCTTTATTTTGGGGGTCAGAAATCCGAATCCATCATATTCAGAGAAAGTCTCGTCTAAAATTTTTAAGTCTAATTTCGTAACTTGAAATATCATCTATACTTATTAATTAGTATATTTGAGGTCCCCTTGAGCCTTTGAGTCCCAGATCGTGAAAATCCGATCATTAGATCAAAAGTTATTCAGGGTGGTTCTTTTTTTATTTGCGCGCTCTACATAGTGAGTACTGTTGGCAGCATTATGATACGACACATGTTCTATTGACATGTAAGTGATGCGTTGATGTTTCTCGATATTAAACAATAAGTGATACAAAACTTGGAAAATCAAGTTTATCCTGCTATGTTACATTTTCACTCCGAAGAGGACTGATACCTCATGGACGAAAAATGCAACTGTGCATCGTGGTGAAATTGTACAAAATTAGTGCAATGAACATCACTCTGACTTCCAACACCTACCTTGGCCACTACAAAATCTGGATCTTAACCTAATGAATAATGTTTGAGACTTGTTGGAAAAGTACATCTAACAACAGCCTCCTCTTCGATCCAGTTTAATGTGTATGTAGCCAATGTAGGAAATGCACAGTATTCTCTGGACATAAATGCAATCCAGAAAGAAATGTAATCCCATAGAATCTGTACCCTTACGAATACGGCCAGTTAAATTTGTTAAAAAAGAACCAAACAATATTAATATAAGGCTTCTAATTCATTGGCTAGTGTTTGTATTTTAGTAAAGAAATAATAAATTTTTTTTTATAAATACGTTTAAATAGATAGAATATCTTCGTATCAAATGTGAAAAAAAGTATTTTGGTTGATATTTACATAAAAACTGAATAGATATAAAAATTCATATTTATGAAAAAACTGACACAAAGTTCGAATCCAGTTGGTCGAAGATTCCCCGTGTAGTAAATAGTGACTGACACTTGTTAAATTTGTTGGATCACAAAGTCTTCCATGTTCCCGTTACAAGTTATACCTCTAGGGGTACTAAATTGGGTAATGTATTAATATTTCTCTGGTTCAGATCAAAACTACGATGGATCAATGAATAGATGTATGAATGGGGCCGCCTTTTGAACGGGTACGATGTATGGGTGAGGCAGAAGTCGAATTCTTAGTCATAGATGGCGCCACTGGGAAAAAAGAACAATTGCGCTCTCTCTGTATTAACGACCGACGGCAACAACAACAGCATAGGAATGGTGTCACGGAATTCTTATTTCAAAAAGAATGTGTAACCATTTTTTTACATCAATACTCTTTCATAGCGTGCTTCTATAAACTTAATTAGTGAAAACTCAATAAAAAATAAGGAAATAAAATTGAAATTATCTATTAAGTCATGGAAAAAAGTATGTTAAATTATGAATATCTCATTCTAAGTGGTGTATGTGAGTATGGTGAGTTTTTCTTTTAGTGAGTTTAAATTCTAACTCAGATAATGGTAAATCTAATAGCATAAAAGTTCTCCGGAATACGCAAAAAAAAAAAAAAAAAAAAAAAAAAAAAAAAAAAAAANAAAAAAAAAAAAAAAAAAAAAAAAAAAAAAAAAATAAGGGTTGTATATTAGGTGCTCTGAATGTGTAGAATGCTAATATTAGGGTACCTATCTGTTTCAGTGAGAAGTAAAAAAAAAATTTATTACCACATTACCTATATTGTGCGCCATGGTATAATAGGTACTTATTACTACAGTACTTATAACTGTAATACCAGAACTATTTAATATCAAATTTAATTTAATAGAAGCTTAAAAAGTTTGAAGAATTATTTAATAAATGTATTTAATATCACATTTAATGACACAGTAATACTGGAGTTAATAATAGTTTTATCGATTTTTACTTCTTTCGAAATAAGTACCGATATTAGTTCGTTCTCCAAAAATGATTCTAAAAATTATTATCGTTACTAATTATTTTCGAGAATTACAATTAGCTAATTTTGATAATAGTTAAAAATTGAAATATTTGCATTAAAATGCTAAATTAATGGAGAAGTTAATTATTCGTGTATATAAACCGTAAGAAATTGCCATATATTATTGCTATTATACTTTGACATCAATGATACTTAGCTAAATTTGGTAATAGGTACAAATTAAAATCAAAAAATAAGACTTGTACTTAAAACTAAATTAAAGGAAAAAATGTGCTTCTTCAACGAGAAATCTCCCCAGTATAAATTATTAATATTGGCGCCAATGATACTCAATTAGTTTTAGTAATGGGTACTACTGCTATTATGCAGATTGATGTTTTTCAATGAGTACTAAATATATTAATATTGGTTCTAAAATAAGTTAGTGTAAATTTTTACGGCCCACCAAAAGGGACATGTATTGGAGATAATTTTTGATTATGGTAATATTTTACTATAAGGAGCTAGTTGCCCTCAAGCAACATCATTATGCCAAATGATAGTGAATATAATTAGTCTTTATTTTGAAGGGATGGATTTCTGAAATCATTTTTTGCTTAATCTAAAAACATAAAGCCACTGGGTAGGGCAACAAATAGTAGTAAAAAAATTGAAATTATTTTAGCTTAATTAATTGTGTCGATATAAGCCTTTCAAATTTGTGGATGATTTCATAATGTTGATTACTACTGATTAATTGAACATTTTTTTCCCACCCCGTGCAATTAAAGAGTATTTAGATAATATAAACGATTCGAAACACTAAGATGAGTAATCTAAAAACATTTATTTCTTTACAGAGTTTTTTTTAAAAAATTATTTTCTGTATCATAGCCACCATGAATAGTGGTTAAAATGAAAGAATGTGTACAAGATTGGACTTCAAAAATTTAAAAACTAACATACCTTGGCCTTAAATCTTTAAAAAATCTATAGGAAGGGGAAGTCATTAACTTTAAGATAAATCCCCCCAAAATGAATTATAAATTTTAAAGAGAAACCCGCAACCAGTAAGAAAATGCTTATTTACTATACCTTTGAAAATCATCTTGAAAAAGTTTCTTTTTTTACTTTCATATTATTTCAACTTCTCTATCTTCATTTCCAGTTAAATAACTTTCTTAACTACCCATCAACAACTTTTTTGACTTTTCCATTTTATCAAGTAAACTAACTTTCATCTTTCCTCCAACTTCGTTTTTTTTATACTGTCGGTCAAAAACCGATCCCCTTAAAAGTTAAGACCCAATCATCTTAGATTAAGAGTATACCTAAGACTAAATGCTCTTAATGATTCACCCACATTAAACTCCGCTAGTTATAAGTTATCCTCAATTCCTTAATTGGAACTTTTTCATAGTGTGACAGGAAATAAAAAACAAACTCCTTCTAAACAAATGTTCCGGAAACAAAGTAGGACTGAAAAAACCTTTAATCTCAAAATGCAATTAAAATAAACAGTTGAACTGAAATAAATATCAAACTAAATAAGTTATAATTCAAATATAAAAGTTACGATAACGAGAAATGTATGGTAACGATACACACTGGCAAATGTAATGGGTTTCAAAACTATCAATATGGAATTGAAATGATAACAGCTTTGGTCAAAAATAGCATGTGGTATTGCTCATTAAGCATGAAGTCCATTCTTAATCTTTCGGGCACCACTTTATTTTATTTGAATTTTTTTCCGGTACCTCCCACCTAGCTTGAATCTATAACATCGAGCTTTGTTGCCTTAGATTCCAGGATCGACGCCACTTTTCTGCTTTAACTTTCACAACTGGTAGGTGCTTTATTTATGATCGTCTTTCTCCGTGTTGCCCTGAATACTGTATTTTATTTTGATAGAGTTGAACCGTTTTTCAAAATAATTATTTGTGCAAGTGGTATAGGGTCTCTTAACTTTTATGCGATGGTTTCCTCTTGTTTAATTTGTTTCATCCTCATACATTATCTGGTACTTAGAGCCAGTAGAGGTGACCAGGGGTCATAACCCTAAATATTGCGTCCCATGGGTCTCTTGACAGCATCTAAAATGACTGATATATCTTCCATCATCTATGCAATGAGTGAAAAGTAAAACAATTAAAATTGTAATCCATAGGTAAAACTTTTTTATGTTTGCTTAAATAGTGACTTTGCGGAAACTTCATTTGAAATATTGATTTCAAGCATAGAAGCTGAACCTGATCATCGGTAAATTGAATGGCGTCTCCACTTTATAGAAGAATATGGTTGACCATATCTGTTAGTTATTGGTGAAGTGTTAGTTTCATCGATGATCATGTTCGCTTTGTATCTCATAATTGAAGTTTTAAAATCTAAGAACAAGAACTTCAGCATATAAAAATTGTAAATTTTTTTTCTCAATAAATTATTAAATGTTACCGATTATGAGGGAAATTCTGTCATTGCATACTAAGTCTGTGGATTTTCAGGCAAAACATGAAGCATGAAAATTATTACATGCTTCATCTAGGAATTTTATAGAATGATAATGGCTCCTAATCTAAAGTATAAATTATGAGAAACAGGGTGAAAGAAAAAATATTACTGAGTTGATGACCTATAAAAATAATATTTTCTTAATACAATAAACTATAATTTTTATGAAACACATATTTTATTTTAAGCGGCTTAGTTTTTCATTATTGACAATATCTGAATAAAAAAGGTATCAGTGTAATGATTAATGTGTAAGAGCCTTTTGCCTTAAAAATGCACCAGCGTAGGCACCAGACAAGAGTATACTAATTGCAAGTGTGAAATAATAATATTTCGTACATTTCTGATTTGCCACTTGACATTGCTTATAAGACTTATCCAATGAGAATTTTTTAAAAACATTTCTTACTTAATCATAGTTTTTAATTATTTCGTTGTATACAAAGCCAGATTTCTAACTTTGCTGATAGCATATAAAATATTTCTTTTTGAATACAGGAAACTTACATTCAATGAAAGTAAGTTTTAATTTTACTCTTTCGTTAACTCCTAAATTTATTATAATGTAGATAAAACGTTCAATAAAACTAAATTAATAAAAGAATTTGTTTTTGGAATTAAAATTATAATCAAAATCAATTCCTTTCTGAAAATTAAATAATTTTTTCTTTAAGTGAGCTCTCATTTCGTTCTTAAAATGTATTGATTTTGCGAAACGATAATTACTTTAAAGTATTTTTTAATTTTCAAAAAGAGGAATACAAAACCAATTATTCCATTACAAGATCAATGAATAGCAAATTAAAACTGAATTATTTTTACAGAGTTTTCCAATAATCGATATATTCCTAAGTTTATTGATTGAAATTCTAACCGGCTTAGAAGACTGGATTACCAGTATGGCTGAAAGTTCTCCAACGTCCCTATAATTTCTCTTGTCTTAGCTATCTAGGGACATTAATCACTGACGACATTCTGTCATCTACTTCTGCCCCGATGACGCTTTGGCGATTATTTTTCAGAAAAAAGAAAAGGATAGCTCCCCGACTTGGAAAACTTCCAAAGAGAGCCTTTATTAAGTGATTAAAGATTTTTCAATTATGATTTTGTAAAGAAAATATTCATTATGAGGTCGCATCTAATTTATGGTCATGAATTAAAAATATGTAATTATGTTTTAGAAACATCTCCTGTTGCTGTCTTGTGTCATTGTCATCCATTATTGAAATTAAAAAAAAACATGAAGTAAAATGTGAGTTAAAATAATATTTTAATATGAATTCTGCTTAATTATATCTTTTAAAATCGTGTAGTATGAAATTTTTACTCTATCGTGATGCATACCTGCTTTTATTCGTTTTTTTAATCTTAATCTTTGTAAATGATTCTGATTTTTAAGTACCCAATGACTAATTATATTATGTAATTTTAGTTTTTATTTATATTGTTTTTTAAAAAAATTATTTCGGTGCAAAACTATTTGTTGTACTAAATAGCTATGTTTTTTTCAATGTCATTTGACATCATTTTCTTGAAAATCTTTGGTTATGATTTACATATTGTACTATGCAAATTTTTTACTTTTAGTTTTATTTGATATCTCATTGAAACCTTTTTTGTTATCTCTGTAGATAATGATTGTACATTTTTTGTACATCATAGCAGTACATAAGTACATCATCTCTTAACTACTCAGTGCATCATGCATCTTTTATTTTAATTTTTTTAATGATAATTTTTCGAAATAAGTTAGAAAAGTTACTTATTGTAACGCAATATTTTGCATTAAATTACTTTTGTGTATTTCTTTCAGTTTTTAGCTTTTTCTTATATTATTTTTTCGTACTGCACTTTCATTGCAGCTTTTTATTTTTTCGATTATTAATTTTCTGCAATGTAATTTTCTTCAGAAAGTTAGGCTATAAATTACTCCTCTGACTTTGTTTACTTGTTTTTGAATTTGTATCATGTACACAAAATTTGAACTTTTGTTGGTGTTTTTTTTGATGGTCCGGAGGGGACGATCTTGTCAAACGAAAGGAGGGGTTCGATCCTCGACTCCACTAAGACCCATCTACCGCATGCAATATACTTTTCTCCTGAAATTTGTGGAATTGAAAATCCAGTGGTTGATCTTTGAGCAGTACCATGGGTCCAAGAATCTGGAGAAGCATTCCTTCCCCTTCTGATATATGTTTAAATTGAGGAAGCAGCTTCATGAATGAGTGGTGTTTCCATCTATCCGAGGGGTTATGATCTAAGACGTACTTTCAACTTTGCGGTGCTCTCTCGTCAAACGAAAGGCGCCCCTTCCTGACTTTATTCGCAAAAGGCCAACGGCTAGCGAGTTAGGCTTGTCCCAATGTCATCAAGAACAACATGCAATATAATGAAACTACAGAGCCATTTGAAGTAATGAATTCGTTTTAACTTTCTTCAGTCCGCAAACTGTTTTATCGGTTTTTAATGACATTTGAAGATGTTTTTCGAAATATTTTATTAATAAATAGGTAAATTTGTACGGTAAAAAGTACCGATACCTAGAGTGATTTTGATCCGAGATTTTTTTACAGTGTACAGATGAAATTTAGTATTGAGTACTCATTAAAAATCATAAGCACTGGAGCATTGTTAACATTTCTAAGTCAACAAAATATAAATAAATCTGGGATTACTATTTCTTAAAATTATTTATCTTAAAAATGACGATGAGTAAATACCACAATATCCACTTTAAATTCTTAGCGTTGAATAGGGCCATGATCTTTTCACGAATGTGAAATTTTTGTTCCCCTGGGCTTCCTGAATTTTGTTTCAGGGGCTGATCTATTTATTCTTTAATCACATTAACTATGCATTTTATTTAAGTCAGAAATATTTGATTCGAGAACTTCAATCCTTTGACACTGAATATTTATTAAACAAATTTATTATACTTTATTTCATTATTTTGTATTAATTTAGGTCAAAACTAGNTTTTTTTTTAGAACAATCAAGGATCTTTCCACGAAAGCAGTATTCCTTCCAATATGTTTATTTTAGTAGAAGATGTCTTTATTTCCACTACTATTTACCGTGATCGAATTCTGGTTAATGTGAGACGATATAAGAAACATGGAGAAAAGTACTATCCATCGAAAGAGGGGGTGACTCTAACACCTTACCAATTCATCCACTTGGTAAACAGCTCATTTCTCAGAGAAAAGTTGACAGAAAAGAAGAAAGATCATCCGTTATACGAGTATTTCCTCAACTTACCACGTCTAGTCGATCCAGTGACCGTTCATTCTGATAAAAGTGTTGGTATTCAAGACAAGGAGAAGTGCAACAATATAGTGATGATTGAATTTGATGAAGCAGTCCTCCTCAAGAAAATTACTACTTGCCGAAATGGAAATACATACACGAAATGCATATCTTTGAATGATGACCAATGGGACAAAATATTTTCCCTTGGAGATTTTCTACTAGATAATCTATTTCACTTAAAGTATAACCAACTGGACTTTAGGAAAATGTTTGAAGATCTATTAGAACATCCAGCACCATCAACAGCTCCTGAAGACGATGGGACTATCACCAAAGTGTTAAGACATCTCCTGAAGACTGAAATTTACAAATTGCTAGCATATCAAACAAGCTTATTGAATCCTATGGAAGTAAGCCCTTCAGAACTTTCAAGTAATACTCGAGTCATGTTTTGTGAATCTGCTTTAAACTTAAAACCTCATATGTTTATCAAAAGTTTTTATAATACTGTTAAAAATGAAATGCGTTATCCTGTCTCACAAGAAAATCTGTTAAATTTTGTAACTGCTCGTTTTCTCGACACTATTGATCTTGTTGAAATACTTCAAATTGCTAAAACTGACTTTTGTACCAGTTTTGATTGAATAAATAGTTTAATATATCCTTTATAACTTGGTATCTTTTTTTATAAATAACAGTGATCATCTAATGTTTTACCCATTTACTCGCTAGACTTTGTTCAGATAGCATGCAATCATTTTATAAAGATCCTAAGCAACCAGCTAGTTTTGGGGGTGCGGATGCGATACATCGTGCGCTCCAAGGAAAAGAGAATGCAAATACCGTTAAAAAGTGGCTCTCTTTTAAAGATTCTTATACACTGCATAAACCTGTAAGAAAACATTTTCAGCGAAATCGTGTCTTGATAAGTGATATGAATCGACAATTTCAAGTCGATTTAGTCGACATGCAATCTCTTTCTAAGTTCAATAAAGGGTATAAATACTTATTAACGTGTATTGACGTTTTCGCAAAGTATGCTTGGGCCATACCGCTAAAAGATAAAACGGGAAAAAATGTAAAAGTAGCCTTAGAATCTATTTTTAAGGAACGAAAGCCTGAATTACTTCAATCGGATGATGGAACAGAGTTCAAAAATAAAACAGTTCAACATTATTTGAAAAGCATGCAGATTAAATTTTTTACAACAAATAATTCTACGAAATCAAGTATTGTGGAAAGATTTAATAGAACATTGAAAACAAAAATGTGGAAATATTTCACAGAATTCAATACTAAGAATTACATCGATGTGATTGATCAATTAATATGGAGTTACAATCACACTCGACATAGCAGTATTAAAATGGAACCAGCTTCCGTTAATAAAAGCAATACCAGTG
The DNA here is from genome assembly GCF_043381705.1 of Parasteatoda tepidariorum. NCBI lineage: Eukaryota > Metazoa > Arthropoda > Arachnida > Araneae > Theridiidae > Parasteatoda > Parasteatoda tepidariorum. The sequence continues at coordinate 31,087,787 of NC_092205.1, forward strand.
AGGTCTTGGAAAATTTGTATGGAGATTTGAAGACATTAAAACGCAATCCACCTGTTTTTAAAGTAGGAGATACAGTACGAATCAGCAGACAGAAAGGTCATTTTGAAAAAGGATACGAACACAACTGGAGTCGGGAAATATTCACT
>NC_092205.1:31088702-31097855 GCF_043381705.1 Parasteatoda tepidariorum
AGAAAAAAAAAACACCCTCAACTATAGTTGCTGTCACATTTGATGGATCACCCCAACCCCCACCGAGCCCTTACGGATCCCGCATTCGACCACGCCCCCTACAGATTCCTCGGATCCGTGGATCCGTGGCGTAGAACTCTCACTTCTCATCTACTTTTGTACGGTAAAAAGCACCGATACCTAGAGTGCTGGTACTTTTTACAGTAATTTGATCCGAGATTTTTTTACAGTGTACTGATGAAATTTAGTATTGAGTACTCATTAAAAATCATAAGCACTGGAGCATTGTTTACATTTCTAAGTCAACAAAATCTAAATAAATCTGGGATTGCTATTTCTTAAAATTATTTGTCTTAAAAATGACGATGAGTAACTACCACAATATCCACTTTAAATTCTTAGCGTTGAATAGGGCCATGATCTTTTCACGAATGTGAAATTTTTGTTCCCCTGGGCTTCCTGAATTTTGTTTCAGGGGCTGATCTATTTATTCTTTAATCACATTAACTATGCATTTTATTTAAGTCAGAAATATTTAATTCGAGAACTTTAATCCTTTGACACAGAATATTTATTAAACATATTTATTATACTTTATTTCATTATTTTGTGTTAATTTAGGTCAAAACTAGTGAAAAATATTATACTTAGTATTTCACTAATTTATTGTCATGAAATACAGCATAAGGCACCGGTCTATTTTTCTGTGTTAAAAGTAAAATATTCCAAACACGACTTACATCCAAATAATAATTTTTCAAATTTACACTTATTTACAGTTAGATTCAATAGAAACAATTACTCTTTAAAATTTAATTGCCATTAAAATATCGTTAGTTGACAAAATCAATTATTGATAAATTTTTGAATATGAATGGAAAAAATCCTAACAGTTGCTTTCGGATTATATATTTGGTAATAATGCTAAGCAGATTTTTTTACGCAACCATCAGACTGTTTTTAATAATTAAAAAATACAAAAATATTTTTATTGCTTGTAGTTAGAGTGTCAGAAAACTATAAATAACAGGTGCAACGTTGTCTCATCTGTGTGAATGGGTTAAAGCTGGTTAACCTTTGTTTACTATTCTCTTACTTTAAATTCATTTAGTTTAGAAGTTTAGAATATGTTATTAAGTCACTTTGCTTGTAAAATGCATGACTTCTCTCTTTTTTTTATAATTCAAAGAGATATTAGCAAAATATGAATAACTTTGAATTTCTTATCGCTAAGTTATAAAATGCAACTATCTGATTTAATTTTGGAAGTCTTTCTAATTAAATATAATTTAAGCTAAAAATACAGACTATGAATTGTAGAGTGATTTGCACTGTAAAAAGTTTTGGCAGTCAGAGACCGGTACTTTTTACCATTTTTACCGAAACATGTTACGAAAAAAAATCTGATGTTTCATGATTTTCACAGAAATGGTTGTTCTAAAATCACTGAATCACTCTAATTGAATAAATATTGCTGTAAAATGTATGGCATAATATTTTATTGTAAAAATGAATTTTAATGTTTCGTGGATGATGCATCTAAATTGCCGGTACTTTATACCATAATTTGATGCAGTATTTCTTAAAGTGTTGTTTGTAGTTGTTATAATGTCACTTATTAAAATTTTTTTTGTAAATCTTGAGAGAAATAAAATTTAATTGGGAATTTATTTTAAATTGCTAAATGGTATGTTGACAAAATATTAAAACACTTGAAAACTGTACAGAAACTGTACTTTAAAACTGACAAAATATTAAAGCACTCAAATACTTATTTACTTGGTTTATTTAGCAAAGAGAGGTGGAAATTGTTTTTCATGGTAAAGTGAACCGTGGTCTAAAAAAGGTTGTGAGATAATGAGTTTGAAGAATGTTTTGAAAATTGTGTTAATACCTTGGTTAAAGTAATTTTAAATTAAAAATTCTCGATAAATTTTTTTACTATGCTCAAATAATTTGTTTTAGCTTTGCACTTTGAGTTTGGACTTGATGTGCTTTGTAGAAACACTTTGAATTGGTTGTGATAACCTTTTAGTCTAAAAACAATTCAAAATACTTTTATTTTGAGAAAAAAATAAAAGTATTATAATTGTTTTGAAAAGTATTTTAAAATGCTTTTTCAATTTCTAACAAATGAAAATTTCTGTAAGAGAATTTTTAATTCTTATTGAGAATCAAAGAATATCAATTAATCATTAAAACGTAAATTGGAAATCAGAATCAAGAAGTTAAAAATTCTTAACGTAAATTGGAGCAAGTTATCTGACATTTGTGAATATTTATGAAAGCACCTTTATTTCTTTATTGAATATTAACCTTATTTCTTATTAAATATGAATGTAAATTGAAAATGCAAGTTATCTTTCATTTGTGAATATTTATGAAAGCACCTTTATCTCCCCTTTTCATATATTTAACAGATAATTCAAATAGTCAGCCAGATGATATTTTCTGAAATTTTCTTAACACATTAATTTAGTAATTTAATAATTTCAAAACTATTCATAAATTAAGTAAAAAAAAACAAAGTATTATCAGACGATATTTTTTGTACTTTCCTTTAAAATTATTAAGTAAATTAATAATTTTAAAATTAGGCATAAACTAATAAAAATAAAAATAATCCATTTTGCTCTATCTTGTATTTAAATTGCTTATTATAATATTTTGTTGCCAGATTCAAATCCCTAGTGCAAGCAGATCTTTATTGGAAAAGCATTAATATTATCTTTCAAGCAAGCGATTTTAAATAAACTTCAATATGACGCAAACAACTCTTCTTTCAACAGGTCGCCGACCTCGGAGAATCAATACATTTTTAAAGGAGATAAAAGTAAACAAAAACATTATCTTCATGCATAGATACATTCGACTGAGAAGAAGAATACTTCAATTTTTAAAGAAAGCACTTTCAAAATTTCTGAAAGAAGACTTTCACCGGAGGATGGCGATATAGGAGAATGAAGAGCTGGTTTAGAGTTTACCTTGTATTTTCCTCCAGGTGATTCGGGGAGTAGGGTGAGCGGTGGCGGCACAGGTGAGGAGGATTTGAGATCCCACAACAACTTCAGCATCAGTCGGTTCTTCTACCCACACGGGAGGAACTAAAAGAATAAAATTAGAAAATTAAAAAATTCTGAAGAAACTAAGCATTTATTCACGAAAAGATAGTGTGTGAACACCTTGAGTGCTTTATAATTTTATATGATAATTAGGTATATTGTGGCAACAAAAATATTCATTTTAAAGTAAATAATTTTAAGAAAGTCTTGTGAGATATGTTAATGCAAGTACGTGCCTGCAAAATTATTTATTATTGATTATTTTTTAGAAAAGTCTCATCTAAGTTTGTTCAGAGTAATGCTTTGAAAACTTGCAGATAAGTTCATAACGATTTTTCATGCATAAATTTTATTACAAAGTGATTATTTTTTAGAAAAATCTTTCCTAAGTTTGATCAGAGTAATGTTTTGAAAACTTACAAATGGATTTATAATGATTTACGCTACTTTTTTCATACATAAATATTATTAAAAAATGATTATTTTTAGAAAAAGTTTTGAGGAATACTTGCTGATAGGTTCATAATGATTTATATGGTTATTTTTTATACATTATTAGTACGTAGCGAATAATTTTCAGAAAAGTCTTATCAAAGTAATGCAGTGAAAAATCCCTGACAGGTTCATAAAGATTTGAAGTTCTATAAATCTCTTTGGTTATGATAATAATAATTATCCTAAATATTAAACCAAAATGGCACAGCAGCTAAGGCACTGAGCTTACATTGTGACGAACACTGTTCTACTCCCGGCGAAAGTTTGAAGTCCACCCAGCTTCCGATCGATGTCGAGAAGTAAAGGCGACCGATGCGCAATACGTGCTACATTTAAATCATCGTGCTGTTGGTCAAGAAATGTTTGTCCGTAGCAAGATTGCTTTACTTTGTAATAAATTAATCGAGGTCAATTATGAAGCCTAAGAGATATTTTTGTATCTAAAGATTTCAAATAAGCTACCAAAATCTAACAAAGTTGTTTGGCTGTCAACTGAGACATGTTAAAATTATCATATATTCGTCACCATTAAACCATAATAGTTGATTAACCATAATCTTTATGGATTAATCATCATTGCTATATAGCATCAGCGAGTAATTATCATTATATTAGCTTTGTTATAGTAAAATAAGTTTGCACTATTTGTGATTAATAATAAAAGCCTGTAACAAAATTGTTTGAGTACAATAAAAAATTATACATAACTCAAAAATCAAGATACAATAAATTAGAAATTTAGTTAATGATACTTTTATTCCGCATGAGAAGAGGTGATGCTAAAAATAGAATTTGTCACAACATTGCAAATTTTCATGAAATACAAAAAAGTTATACGTTCTAGCCAATTTCACTGTAAATAAAATTTAATTAAAAAATATTAATACTACGGTTATTACATTTAAAAATTAATGAAACACGTTAGGTGGTGAAAGGACAGCACTTTTTGCACTTTCAATCATAAATGAGAAAAGTCATTTTCTCATTTATGATTGAAAGATATCTATGTGAAAATTATTTAACAGACAATTTTTTTTCTTCCTTTGTTTAAATTAAAGAAGGTACCTGAGTCATTTAAGGAATTGTTAGAAATTCTTACAATGAATCTAACAAAAAATTGAAAAATGAGTAATTTATCAAAACTGTTTTTTTAATGTAGCTATTGATCAATATAAAATTTCATCCATTAGTAATTTTTTTAAGTATAGTTTTTTCATTATGTTCCCTTACTCGACAAAAAGATAATTACTCTCCTTATTAAGATAATCATTATCTTTGTCCATAATTACTTCCTCTAGTTTGAGCGCAATTATGATGGATATAGAGGCGTATTTTGAAAAAAAAAACTTGGAATTGAGAATTAAAAAAAATATTACGGAAGTCCATTTTCAAAATTCAAAGGGGTGATTTTCCCCTCAAATATTTTTTTCTCATTTGTTTGCTAAAACAAAAGAAAACCGGTTAGTTCGTCAGTCTCAGAACTCGTTTCGATATTAAAAAGAACAAGAATTAGTAGAGATATATCTTTTGTTTAGAATGTAATACACATATTAAAAATATAAAGTTTAAAATAGTTATAGTTGAAGTAAATGGATTTATTGCCTGCTTGAAATGGATTTTTAATTTATAAAGTTAAACAAAAATGGTATCTAGTTTTTAGAAATTTTTTTAATTTTATTTATTTCAAATATATATATTTATAATTCAATTAAAATTGTGGTTAGCAGTTATGGAATTTTGATGGAAATAGAATAAATTTAACAATTTAATTATAACGCGGTAAAAATATAGATACCGAATTAAAAGATTAAATGATAATAAAGTATACAATACATTTATTAATAAAGTATAATAATTGTGTTTATTAAAGCAATCATAAATTTTTAACTGGAACGTAATATACCCATCATTTTCTCATTAAGAATTATTGAAGTTATTGCTATTATTCAATACAAAACTATTATTTTTATGTTATAAGAAATTGTATGAGTTAGGCTGTAATTAATATTATGTAATAAATCTAATTATGTTTAAAAATCTAATAATGGTATCGCAGTTTTTCATTGTTCGGCTCCAGTTTTCTCCCGTTAATTTCCATATTTTTTCGGTTGTCATTTGTATAAAGTTAATAGAAGTGATAAAGATATTGTTTTGTTGTAAAAATATTTTCATGTCTCAAATTTAAAGGTAATCTGTAATGTTTTTCTTATTTTAGTCTGCTATTAATACGTTTTTGCTTTTGACTGTTTTCTAATTTAAGAGTTTAGAATTAAATGAGTTGTTTTTTTACTATAAGGCAAGTCTATGATATTACCTTACTGTGGTTCATTTTAAGATAAACTTCCTTAAAATAGTATCTATTCTTATTTAGTGTCTTGCAATTATTATTTTCTGGTGTAAGTTACAATAATAGGCTTTTAAAAATTACCATTAAAGCTATTTGTTAAATGATTTAGAAACTTAACTAACAGCTTCATGCACAATATGATGCATGGTCAAATAGTATTTAATACATCAACCTGTTTGGTACGAGAAAATATGAAATTATAGTTGTGTACTAACACAATTTTCATAACAATATGCCTTAAAAATAAGTACTAAAGAGATAAGGATTTTAAAAATGCATATTAAAGGTTGTCTTTACGGAGCAACTTGTATAGTTAAGAATTTTTAATACTAAAGAACATTTAAAAACTTAATATTATGCATATTTTTAAGAAAAGTAGACTCGAAAAATGTATTAATAAAATAGAACTTTTGACTTTTAAACCAAGTGTTAACTTAATCCAATATTTATCGAAAGCAAAATTTTAAAAAAGTTCTTAAAATCATTCAGAACTTTTAATTGTATATTTATAAAGTAAAAAAATAATAACAAAAGTAAAACAAAATATAATTTATAATGAGTAAATAAAATAAGGAAATATTTAGATTTAAGTTCTTATGAACATTTTAATATTTCCTTGGCGAATTCAATATTTAGATCATTTCTCACGAGACGGCGTATTCAATAAAATTTCCATTTATTAAAAGCTTATGGAATATTTCCGGAACAATTTCGACACTTTTGCACAAAACTATAATATATATCCATTGAAACGATATGAAATAACTCAAATTCCTCAATGAGTTCTGAAGTTTGAAAGAAAAGAACGAAATTTATTTCACTTTCGCTGGAGAAAAATGGCGAGAAAAGTTCCAACCGACTGGATCGATATTCAGTAGCAGAACACTTGAAATATATCTATAGCTATTCATACCTACATTTATATTTAAAGAAATGAACTCGCTTTGAGCTTGTCAAAAAAGTATGTTTCCTTTATGTAATAAATCGAAAAACGAAGAAGAAAATTTCGTTTTCTTCCATTTCAATAATGAGATTTTTCAACTTCCCTTGCCATAAGCAGCGAGAAATTTTTAATGAGAATTCCAGAAAAGTCTCCCTTGTTTATGTTTTATTTCTTCAGAAAGGAAATAAAGTTGCTTGTTTTAGCTCGCAAGTGGACTTGAGATTTAGATACAAAATATTTTCGCATTAGTGAGATTGAGTAATGTTTTTTTTTCTGAAATTTATTTTTAGGTCTCTTGAGTGTTTCGTTTGAGTTAAATTTATCTCGGTTAAAAAGCGTTAAAGAAAGTGAAAAATTGTAAGTTTATTTTGTTGGATAAATTTGGTTTTTCATTTTAAGTTGTTGTAAGCTCATAATCTGATTTAAACAGATTTATATGGTGATAGTAAGGTTTATTATTATTGTTTTAGTAGATTTCAGAGTAGGCAAAAATCACGATTATTATTTTTTTTTTTAAAAAAAAAGATTTATTTGATTTAAATCAGATTGTATTTTTATATTTTTTTGTATTTACTAGCTAAATCACGTATTATTAATACTTAATAATATTTAAAAACAATAATATTTAAAAACAATAATATCATTAAAATAGTTGATATTTTCAATTCAAATGTTTAAAATTATCATTCAATTATTTTAAATTAATTACCGAATAAATATTTATTCAAGCGAAAAATCCAAAAATTTTAAAGAAAAAGAGACTAATTTTCAATTAGATTTCCAATGAAGAATAAATTAGTTAGATCTAAATACATTAAGTAAAAAAAATGATTTTAAATTTCTACTTTCTTATATTGCGCAGAACAATTCTTTCTTTATTATGAATATACATATTTAAAATATTATACTACATATATTATACTACATATTTACAAAGTTTTAAAAGCACTTAGATGTTAATAAACATAAAAACAGATCGGTATGATTGAAATATATTTATTATCAGCAAATAATTTTACATACAGTTAATGGATAAATTGTGCTTCCAAAGTTTCACACTCTTTTTTTAGACTTCATAGTCTCTCTTCTTTTCTATTTATTTTGAAATTGAATAATTTACTTATAACTCCCTTTCATTATTCAATTGGCTAAATCCTTTATTTTCAATTAAATAAGAATTTAAAATGACCACAGCCTAAAGAATATATTTAAAAATAATATTGTATAAAAATATGTTCGACTTAAGACGTTTACTTTGAAAAAAAATCAATCTGTTTAAATCAATAATTTTGTTAAAAAATCTCAGTTGATTTAAATCAATGACTTTTTTTCAAAAATCAACTGATTAAATTGCAATTTTCATCATTAATCATTCATTTAAACCTTTCCGGACCAGTTAGATTTAAGTTTTGATTTGATTAAATTTGTTTTAGCGGACTGCAAATGAAAAACGTAGTAGACGGTTCTTTTTTTTAATATAAATTGTTGGATTTTATGCAGCAAAAACGTTTTAACTCAACCATAGTTTTGATAATATATACATGAATTTGTTAAACTTGTTTTATTTTACTACAATATTTCTAAAGAAATGAGTACTTAATAACATACTATGTGAATAAATGGAAAATAATTATCCTACTTGTGAATAATTAACAAACAATTATCCTACATGTGAGTAATTAGAAAATAAAATGTGAATAATTAGCAAACTTGAATGTTAAAATAAGAAAATGATAGAAAATACATTTCTCTTTACAATTAAATCTAATAGTTTTAAAAAAGTATCAAAAGATAATGTTGTTTTTCTCTTAATACTAGGTAATATAATTTAAATCACTAAATTCAGTACATAAGTACATATTTTTAATTTTTTACACTATACAAAATACAAGAGGGTTAAATTAATCGCTAAATTCCTGCATGATTTTGTAATTTTGATAAATTGTTATTGAGATTTGTAATTGTTATTGATTTATGAATATTTATTGATGTAAGTAATTATTATTGATTGATAGATTGTGTAAATTGAGCTTTCAATTCAATTTGGTTTTGGTTGCCTTTTTACATTTAATTTTTTAACTATTTTTCTATAGCATTACACTAAGTTGGGAAGGTAGTTCTACAGGATTAAATATAGTATCAAGTTTGGAACGAAAAAAAAAGAAATTTTTTTGTCGTACACTGTAACTGTACGACAAAGTAATAGTTGTAACTGTAAAAAGTTGCAATTACTACTTTTATGTATATATATATATATATATATATATATAAATGACCCAGATACAGGATTACATGAATTATACCAC
>NC_092205.1:31097955-31113764 GCF_043381705.1 Parasteatoda tepidariorum
TATATATATATATATAATACATTAAATACATATCAAATAATTATCAGTAGGACCTTTTGAAGTGCAGTATGTTCTTACCAGAAATAAATCTTAATATATTTTTGCTTCACCTCCAGATCCTATCGAAAACAATTGCGTTTGCACCGTTGCATCTTGGGGGGTTTTGGACGTATCCATCATGTCAAGAAAATGTAATCAATTTGCACCAATTCAATTTCGCCGCAACAGTCCTGGATAGAGTTTAGCTTCCTTCACTGATTCATCAGAGGGAATTGTTTACGATAAAATACTACATCTTCTCGATATTTCGCCGGCTCAGGAATTTATTTCATCTTTTTATAAATCAACATTTATTCCAAAGATATGATGGATAAAGGTGGAAATAACAAAATATTGAGTGTTTTCGGGTAATGCATACGTATATACATGTTTATATTTTAATTAAATTAATAACACTGTTAGACATTTCTCGGAAAAAAAAGGTTTAATAACATTTATTTTAATTTGGTTACGTTTAAGTAAAACAGTCAAATAACCATAAATATGATGGTATTAAAACTGTTAATTGCGTGAAGAACCGTTTATTAACTGCTTTCACCAAATACAGTTAAGCAACCAGAATTTTATAGCACCAACTATACCCACCGAATGAAGTCACTTAGCTTTTTGCAGATTAGCGCAATTTATAGTCGAGTTGGCTAATCTGTTAATCTAATGATCTACAGAACGGGGGTTCGAGTCCCAGAGTTAAAACCACAATATTTCCTCCATTCCTTCAATGCATAAAAAGTTTCCAGTTACCCTGGGTTATTAGAATACGATATTCTCATTTACACATAGATGACAGCAACATAAAACTGCTAAACTATCTCTCATGTCCAGTTAAATTTCCTTCTTATGGTTTTGAAATCATGCATGTTATAAATAGTTACCAAACCGCATAGTTTTGTAATTATACGGTTATTTTACCATAATTGTAGAATGAAAATTCTAACAGAAAAAATAATGTCAGAAAATAAAATTGTTGCCATGTAAGTAAAATTAAAAATCAAAGTAGAATTTACCAAAAAAATGGTATATCTTCAAGAACTACTTCGGGGCTAATTAATGTAGTTTCATTTGCCCGCAGCGAAAACAAGTAAGGCCAAAACTATTAGAATATGGTAATATGTATCGTGTTTCTGGCTCTATGGAAACATTATAAAGTTCGATAATTTTTAGCAAAGCGGTTTGATACTGATTTTAGTAAAATTCACAATATTATATGGTTTTATAATATGCTATAAAAGGTGGCAAATGTGGTAAAGTTTGGTAATTTTATCTTGATAACTTAGAGCTTGGAAAATAAAAGCCATTTTTTCGGTTAAATTTACTTTTCTGTTTTGCATTTTTTATTTAATGTATGGTAATAAAAATAATAATTTTGAAAACCATAACTTTCGGTAAACCATTACCATATCAACGGAAAAATTAACAAGTGAATTGTTTAAATACGGTATATTTTGGTTTTATTAACCAGAATTATGTTTTTTTTATTAGAAATTTCATTACTGTAAGTTAATTTTACCAGAAACTTTTTCTTCGTGCACAGTGCGCAATATAAAAAAGTGAAAATCCAAAATAATTTTCGCACTAATAATCAGATTTTCGCGAACTCGGGCTCAATCTTAATGGTTTAAGGTTTTAACCTTCCGATCTAATTAATATATGTCAGTGTAGACTATATTTTAAGCTATGAAATTCGACACAAAAAAGTACTTTTTTTTATACAAATGCACCTGTTTTCTACGAATTTGGAACTTTCACCCTCAAAATATGTAGCAGCAACTTTAAGAACATGAACCCAATCGTTTGGTCAGAACTGTCGAATTGGATTCCTTAATGTTAATTTTAGTTTTTGCGTATTTCGAGAACGTTTTAAAAAATAAAAAAAATTTTTGTACATAATTATAAAATTAGTTTATCGAATAATAATTTCATGCGAAAATTGTTTTTAATAATTATTAATTATTTCTCATTATTTTATTTATTAATAGTTGAGAAAATTTGAAACGTAAGGTGCAATAAGTTTTTACATAATTTTAAAGAATAAAACTTTTTAGGGCACAATACTAAAATTTGAATAAAATCGGCCTCATAGTTTTTGTGAATTTAAAAAGCTTTAGAATGTGTCTTTTTTATATTCAATTCTGATAACTCAGAATATATTCAGTTGATTTTGTTTCTCGGCATTTAAAATTGCGTTTCGTGAAATGATGTAAAAATTTGTAGGTTTTACAATTATAAATTTTTCAGCAATTATCAAATAAATAACAATAAATGAGAAATAATTATTAAAAATTACTTTTTACGTGGACCTATCTTGGAATAAAGGAATTTTATGATTGTGGAATTTTTTTTATTCGCTTAAGAAGTTCTCGAGAGATGATAAAGTAACCCCAAAAAGTAAAATTAACATTAAGGAGTCTAAACCTTTGACCGTTCTCCTGACCAAGTTATTGGCCCATTTTTTCCACATTTTGGCAACTCTCCATATTTTGAGTATCAATAGTCAGAATTCGTAGGAAAAAAAAGGTATGTTTACTCAGGGAAAATGCGCTAATGTGTCTGATATCGGTTTTTAAAATGTTTTCTGCTCTAATCAATTTGCATATTAAAGATTAGACTCTCAATTAGTTTCATACATCCATTAATTTATTATTATTACTATTTTCTTAAGATCACGAAAAGAAGTTTCGATTTAAAAAAATGAAGTTTTGAAAAAAAAACCCCCACCTTTTTCTCCGAGTTTAGTAAAATATGAGAAGTAAGTTACTAAAATGACTCCGAGTAAAGTGAATTCTAAAATTCGTGTAAAATAGAAACATCAAAATAAGAAGAAAGGAATCTGTTTGAAGAAATTTCAATTCTAATAAATTTAATTTTTGCAATTAAGATAATTTAAATATCTTGCAGCGATTTTAAATATTTTGGAACGATGCCCGTTCGCTTTACATTAAATCATATTTTGTACATAGCTGAAACTTTTTAGAGTATTTTTTGAAGTTTTTGCTTGGGAAATCATAAAAAGACTAATAGGTGCATTTTGAAGTTATTATTGTGTTATAGCACAAAAAATTAATTAAATAAATTCAAATTCTATTCAAGTTCTATTTGGACTTAGCGCCAATAACTTACTTTTACAATTCAATCATTTGTTACGTATTAGGTCAGGAATTTGATAACATTTACGTTTTTTTTGTTTCATTTTGGAGTATTTTTCTATTTTAAGGAATTTTTTTCGAATTGTCTTTCAAATTTTGAAGTATTTCTTTCATTTAATGGTATATCTTTTAGAATTTTAAGATAATTTTTTTAATCTCAAAATTTCGAGAATTTTTGCCATACTTGCTTTCGTTTTTTATTTCAGATTATAATAAAAATCGTTATTCGATTCTTCTCAATAAGTACATTTTAATACAATAATGTGTAAATTTTGGAGTTCTTTTAATTGATAATTTGATATGGGAACCTTTTCATTGCAATCTTTTCCTTTTTAGGCTAATGCAATTTTTCACTTTTATGTTAATATGTTTAAACATTTATTAGCATTTTTATAGAAAAATTCTGAGATTTTTTAATTTATCAAAACCTGGGCTCTAGAAATAATTTTCAATTTGAGTGCGAAATTTTCACTTATGTTCTAAAACTCTGGTAAATATTTGTTTTTTTGTATATTATAACTTTTAATACCAAACATCATTTCCTATAGAAAAAATGGAAAATTGAGAGGTATGAGTATTTTTTCTTAGTAGTTTAATATCGATCTTCGTTTAGTTTTTTTAAGCCCTTTTTATTGGACGCAAAATTAAAATTGTTTTCACCGTATAGTTTAGCAAAGGAATGGTGAGAAATAAATCGATAAAGAAGGTTAGCAAACGATTATAAAATTTTTCAAAATGTTATAGTATTAATTAATTACCCCACAAAAAATATTTATTTCGGTCTGTAGTTATTACAGAATATCTTAGCAATAATATTCTACCTAAAGTTTCGCCCTATGCATTTCTCAGAAAAACTATTTCCTTCGGCATTTCCTTGCAATGAACTTCCCAAAGCAGCAGAAATCTTTGAAGACTCTAGCCTCACATTACCCCCAAAACCACCAGGTAGTACCCCAAAAGCCAAAACTCTCTGGAGACCATAGATCTCGCCTGCAACATCAGTTTTCTCGGTATTTCCACACCCATGGAGAACCGAACACGTGCTGTTGGCAGGCCAACCCCCTATCAGTGTACGTTGATAGATGGTGAAATACTTACTCTCTCACACCCTCCCCTTTTATAGCGAACGTAATTGACGGGGTATGATCAGCATCTCCACTCTTGCGCGTCTTTCGTGATCCCCATCCTCCTCATCCTCTGGATGTCCTCTCCATCAAATTTATGAATGGATTGTTAGCGTCCAAGAAAGAAAACTATGTGAGGTATTAATGTTTTCCTTGTCTGGCTTCTTTCGGTGTTTTGCTGAAGGGATTTTTTTCCCCTCTAGAAAGGGATTTTGACACCGAGAGCTTTGTCTAGATGATTGATTTTTAGAGAGAGTTCTCAACTCTTAAAGCTCGGTTGGAAGGGGTCGGGGATTCGGGTTGGCTAATGGAGTGTAAACTGCACTTAGTGGGAATTTTTGAGAGGTTTGTGTGTGCATACACTCTATCAGGATCTGCATAAGAAATGAGATAGGAGCTGTTGAATGCGTTTTTTTCCCTGCCGAATTCTCCAGCTACTTTCAGCAACTCTTTTTAATAAGAAATTTTGTTTTACTTCCTCTTAGAGATTAGATTCAATTTTATATTTGATGGAGTTTCAATGTTCTTTGCTGAATTCATTAAAAAATAATATAGCTGTCTGAAGCGTTTTTTTTTTCTTTTTCATTTTCTTTTTCTTTTCCCTTTTTTTGAGTAGCTTAATGCATTTTTTTCCCCTCTTTATCGAAAAAAATCTCCTTGAGTAGATGATAGCATTGTAAGTATTATTTTATTTTATCAAATTAAATATTTGCAATAAAAACACTGGAGATTTGAATACAAAATTGGCGCAGATTCGATTCAAAATATGACATTTAAAATAAATAGACTGAAGGTTGAGAAACAAGTGGTGGCGAGTATTCAGATTTTCTTAAAAAAAATAGTATTTGCAAAAAATGGACAAAAGATTCGAAAATAAAATTAGCGCAGAATCAAATTGGTTTTCCAAATTCATTTAAACCTGCAAACTGATATATTATCATAATTTATAAATATTGTTCAGAATAATCTTCGTGAACCACTTGAACCTACTCAAATTTTTTTTCGAGACAGCAGAAGGTTGATGTATAAGGTAGGAAGGGATTTAAAATCAGTTGGCTAATTAATAAATAACCTTTTTGAATAATTGTTTGTTAGAATTTTATATAATTAGGGAATATTGTACTTAAAGTATTGTCAAGAAAATACTTTTATTGAAGGAAGATGATAATTATCGAAAGTTGAAGAGGATGTTTATTGGCGCATTTTCAACTGTCCATATTTTATTCCGGAGTGATGTAGGCAAGCAATTATTCATCAAAAATTATAAACAGCTTAATAAAAAATCAAATTATAATAAATATTAATGCTTTATTTCTAAAGTTTATGTGGAGTTCCAAAGTAAAGATTCTTAATTTTTAATACAAATAAAAATTATCAAATTATAAATTTGGAAAATGATCAGGAGGGTGTGGCTGCAAGGCTAAGCCCCACTGGTCACCTCCATCCACAAAGAAATTAAAAATGCGAGTCTTGTGTGTAATTTAGCATAGTTTTTGCCAAGGAAATTTAAAAACTCCATATATTGTCTATTAATTGATTAAATTTAACATGAGAAGTATAGTCTTTATGTATTGTTTAAAAGTGACTCTCAGAAGTAGGAAGTAGGTTTTTACAAATTTTAAATTGCGTTTTCTCAAAACAACGATTTTGTACTTCCATCGTGTGCCTGAGGATTTCTTTAATTTTTTTAAATCTTATATTACATGAAATTGATTTAACTGTGTTCATAGTTTTAATGTAGTTTACGTTATACTTAGAATATGTTTATTTATCTTCGTAAATTAAGATATAAACTCTGATATTTAGAGCACGTATAGCCCAGCAATCGTTTTAATCAAAACTTTAAAAAAAATCTTACGTCTTGTAAAATAAATAAGCAACACTCCTACGTATTGTTAATGTCTTAAATGGTACGACTGAGTATTTAAAAAGTTATTAAGTTCCCCTTAAACTTATGTTTCTAAAACGATTATAGTGATAAAGGTTCAAGTGAAGTTTGGAGTTTATGTTATAAGCAGAAACATGTTTTTAATTTGTTATAAAAATTAGTATTCAAGTATAGTTCAAAAAACAAAAATAATGTAAAAATAAATGTATTCAATTTTATTAGGAGAATAATAAATGCATTTATAATAAAATAAACTTTTCTCGAGGCAATAGTGTATCAATACTATTAATGTAAAATTAGATATGTTATGGTTTAAAAACAAATTAACTGCTTCCATGATTGTCCCTAGTTAATTCAGGCATGTATATATTGCAAATATTTATCATCCTGAGAAAACTCGGGGGTAGCAGAATTTGTCAGTACGTTTTGTTTAATTACGTTTTTATTCGACTGATCAACCAGTTAACCTTTTTGTGTTAATAAAAAAAATCAAAAATGCTCTTTTAGGAATAAAACTTTCACATTTGACAATTCAGCAATCCTTGAGCTGCATTTCACTAGTTTATAGAATAATTTCGCCAGAAAATCACGTGATTTGTGACGATACGCGAACTCTTAAATCTATGACAAAAATGTTTATTCAAATAGAAACCTCATCGTAGTGTATTGTGAGAAATTCTTTACTAGAATGAAGACTAGAGGATCAAAATTAAAGTGACGAAGTAAGCCGACTGTATTGCATAGTGGTCAAGGAGTTGGCCTAGTGTCAGGAAGATCCTGGGATTGAATACCGCAACGGAACTGGTTGTAATTTATCTCTCTGTTTAATTTGTCCTTCTTTTGTTGTTAGAGTGACATTGACCTACTTATAAGGTGACCATGATAAAATGATAATCAGAAAAAATAGTTACTTTTGGTACTAAAATTTTTTTTTGTTGATAAAAACTCGAATGACAAAATATTTCCTCCACTATAAAGTAATGTTAGTTATTTCGCTAATTTGACGAAAAATTCACTCGAAGCATATACTAGAAAAAGGTTTCGTAAAAGACGAAGACAGTTTCGTTACATTTGAATATTCATCGTACAGCGTTTGCTGTAAGTTTACTTACTATCTGGGTACTACTCAAGTCAAAATCTTTGATGGTTTTCTTTTGATGGACCAACATAATCTTGATTGTAACCATCAATAATTCCATTATGAACCATTAAATGTTTTGATAGTAACCCTCACCTCACTGTAGGAAATTCGGACTGATTTATGATGGTCCAACATAAGAATAGCTACTTGCTTTGATGGTTTATTCATGTTGAACCATCACGAATTTCCATCATTGTATCTTAGAAATCAAATGTTGGAATAATAGTAAGCAACCACCATCCCAATGTAGGAATTTGGACTAATTTATGAAGGTCCAACATAAAAATACCAAATTGTTCTGATGGCATATTACAGACAACCAACACGAATTCCTCGAAATCATCATGGAAATGTAAAGTTGGAACCAGCATGTAATATTACGGAGTATCATGGATTGTTGGTCCATGAAAGTCAAACTTCTCTTGATGGTTAACCATTATAGTATTAAAGTATCATTTTCCATTATGGAATGATGGAAGTTTGCAGGCATATCAAACCCATGAACACATAACGGAAAATGCTGGATGATGATGACCATCAAATGATGTTGGACCCTCATGAATCGCACTGAAACCAAGATAAACCATCAAAATTTTTTGTTGCGACCATCAAGAATTTTGATTTGGGTATCATTAAACCAAAGATAATGAATTCTTTCACAAAACATTTTTGTAATTTTCCTGAGTTTTATAATTCAAAAATACTAAATTCAAGAAGTTTCACCATTCAAAAATAGTATAAAACTATTTAAATAGCTATTTTCAAATAATTTTCCTCGTAACTACGAATTCGAATCCCTAATTAATGGACTTTCCTTCCAAACTCCACCCAATTGATCCTTAAAGGCTTGTTTTATGCAGATGGTTCTGCTGTTGGGATAAGGGGGATGGAATAAAGATCATGAGTCTTTAATTAATGAACTTCTAATGTTTGCACAAGGAGGTAAAAAGAGTAAAAACATTCGCTAAGTCCTGTGGGAAATTTACGGGCATATACTTCAATGATTAAATTACCACGAACTTATAGCCTCAAATTCAGGTTAAATCTTTTGATTAGTTGGAGTAAATAGACTTCTGGAATGAAAAACCTAATTACTATCATTAAAAAATAATATTTTTTTTGAAAGAGGAAATTTCATTATGAATACATTTTTGCTTTAAATTAACATGACGTATTTCTATCGATAATATGAAAAAGTCAGTTAATTATTATTATTGCTGGTTTCTTGCATTTGGAGAAAATTCGTCTTAAATTAATTAAAAAAACTCTTTTTTGCATAATTTCTATACATTTAATTTATTTTTCCAACTAAACATTTAATTTATTTTTTCAAATTCAGTTCTGATTTTCAGAATTGTATGAGGGAATAAATTTGAATTAGAGTGTAAAGTTTTGTTCAAATTAAAAAGACTTGACTCTTCACTTTCAGAAATTAAATACTTACTTTTGACAATCCTTCAGTTATATTTCATTAATTTTGAAAATCATTTCGTCACGAAATTACGTGATTTGTGACGTTGGCCGCGTACCAGGAAGATACCGGGATTGAATCCAGCGTCGGGTATGGTTGTAATTTATCTCCCTGTTCTATCTGTCCTTGTGTTGTTAGGGCGAAATTGTAATCCACTGTAAAGTGATTATTAGAAAACTTATTGCATTAAGCCCTAGGGGGTTTAAAAAATAGAACGGTGAGATATTTCTTTAATTTTGATAAATTTTGTTTCTTGGAAGAAGCTCTTTGATGAAACTTTTGTTGGGAGCATATACCAGGAAACGGTTTCGCCAAAAAAGAAGAAAGTTTCGTGAAATTTGAGAATCCATTTTTTTTTTACAATGCCGAAAGTTATGATTATAGTTATTTTAATGCTATTAATAAATCTAAAATTTTAAAGCACAAGATTTTATGAAATTTCAGAGAATGCAATCACGAAAAAAAATAGAATTTATTTGAATGAAATTGTCTATTTACTATAATTAACTCAGAGTACATACTTCATAATAAATTTTAATCATTACGAATTTTTAAAGCTGATATAGGAAGGAAAAAGTTGATTGGTATCCTATCAAATATATAAAGTGAGAAGCAGTATTTTTGGCATAGTTTATTTTTTTACAATCGAAAAGGTAGAAATGATGTTCCAGCAAGAAATAAATTTTCCGATGGGTATAGAAAAGATTTATTGAGAGAACGCCTGTGCCAAAACTGCCTTGCAAAATTTCGGTTAAGACTGTTTTTCAAAGGCTCCGTTGTAGTTTAAAAAAAAAAAAATTTTTTTTTTTAAATTTTCCTCTATGACAGAGCTTTGAAAAACAGCGTTAAAATGTACTATGCGCAAAACAAGTTTAGGGTGATGAAGGCACAATAAAGATACTAATTGATGCAATTTGACGAATGACAACTCGTGAGATCGTTGAGAGAATTCATTTGTCGAATTAAACCGTTCATGATCATTTGCAGAGCCTAAGTTTATTCTTAAAGCTTAACATATGGGTTCCCCATATTCTTACGGTGTCACATTAGACGATTTCATATTATTTGTTCACTCACATTAGACGTCGGAGATTTGCTTCTCAAACTTGACGTAAATTATTCGTTTTGGATGCGCATCATCACTGGGGACGAGACATGGTTTGTCTACAATGTTTGTTCGGGTCACTACAAAAAGTTTTAGATATTAACGCCTTTACTTCTAATACGAAGGTCGAAAATCACGTGGATCAGTTTTTTTTGCCTGTAAACAACAAAAATTTTAGGAGATAGGAATCACGCTGCTACCGGAAAGATGTCAAAAAGTATTGGATCAGATTGGACAATACATAACTCAATAAAAGTTTTATTCACTGTAAGAAAATCACCTTTCAATTTCGTAAAGAAAAAATGAAATAACTTTCCGTACAACTCAATATAGTATGTCTTGCAGCTTAAAATGATAAATATTCTTTTATATTAAAAAAAAGACCAGAAAATTTATTTCATGACCAAATATATAAATAACACACAAAGAAATGGAAGCCAAGTTTCGTAAAAAGGAAAGTATTTTAGAATAAAGAAAAAAAAATCTATTTCTCATTCTTTAATATTAAATATTATAGGAAGTTTTATATTACTTAAACAAATGATGAAACAAAGAACTTTATGAAACGAATTGGCAACATCTATTTCGTACGCAACCTTCGCTCCTTATTAGATATTTCAATTTATCCCCACGGATATTTGTTCCAAGCCAATCTTTTATTCTTTCCCTTCTATTTCTATTCTACACCACCCTTGTTCAACCCCTCAAGGGAGTGTTAGGAGGTGATAGGTTTTTAGTCGGATGAAATCAAAGAGGAGGTGGGGGAGGCCGGGAGCCGACTACTTCATGCTCAAGAAAGTTTTCTTGTTTTACAAAAATTTATTGGAGCCATTTTTTCTCTTTAAAGGAAAGTTTTTTCCCGCCTTTTTCTTTCTCGCAGACTCTGAATATTATTTTAGAGTGTCTGGATGGATTTGATAAGAGCGGGCGGATTTTTATTCAAAGTTCATAAAAGTGAGATTGACGCAATAGAAAATGATTCAGGGATTCTAATTTATTTCGAAATATAAAACGAAAGTATTTACTGCTTTTACTTTTTTTTCTTCAAGTTTTAAATAAAAAGAATTTTTTTGTGTTTAAATCAACAAAATTTTTGGATGGTCTATTTAAATAAATTATGAGATGAATGTTTTAAAAATGTGAAAAATCGATATACTCAGAGGTTTACAAAAGTTCAAATTTTCAAGGCGCCAGGATCCAATTAAAGAAACCAGCAGGTTATGCAATGGAAAATAGCACAACACATTTCACCTATTATGAAATTACACAACTACAATTACATGTGGATAAACAATATGTGGATAAATAATCTGAAAAATAGATAAATACGGATGCTTGACTTATAACTCAAAGATTATATATCTTGAAAGGTCAAACAATTTTGAAAGGAAATATTATATTCAAAGAAATGTTACATTTTTCATAACATAAAAGTTTTAAATCTGAAGTAGAATTTTATCTACAAAAAGTCATTTATTTTTTGAATTCTAAATATCAATTTACAATTATTACCAAACATATATAATTTTCTAAACTTGAAATACAATCGTCTTTGCTCACAGAAAAGCGTTTTTTAAGTTATTTGAGTTTATATATTTTACAATCTAATTAACTATTACAGCATTGATTAACTATATAAACGCCTTTATTTTTTTAAGTACGAACAAGAAAACGGTTTATTAAGGAAGCTTTTCTAAAAATATCTTTCTTAAAGGAGTTTATCTTACATAAACAATATTTCATTATTTTAAACTATTCATTGTTTTAAACTACTGCAAGCACATGAATATAAGCAGCTATTAAAAAGTCAAAATTTACTTAAAAGTGTTTTTTTTAAAATAGTTTTTTTAACAAACAATCTTATGAAATTCACTTAGAATAGTAAATAACGTAAAAATTAATTTCGTAGCAAAAAAAAAATAAATAACAAAAAAGGAATCACACATTTAAAAAAAATGTGTGAAAAATGCCCCTGCTTCTTGCATTATTCTCTCGGGTTGCATTTGTAAAATGGATATTGTTAGTGATGACATTGTACAATTTAAAGACAAGCGTTCTTAAACTCTCAAATAAACTGTCTAGTATACCATTCAAAAGTTATATTCATTTCATTTTTGTCGGGTTAACATCAAATGGCTTATACAGCGGAAAAATGTGCGTAGAAGAAAGCAATTGTGAAATGAAAATAATTGTGAAACTGTGAAATGTGAATGAAAAATGATTCAGAAAAATCTGTCAAATGTTGAACCATAATATCGGTATCTCAGACATTAGTTCATCGCAAATTAGCTGCAAACTCATAAAGTATTAGTTTGAAGCATGTTTTAGATCAAGTTGAATCATGACAAATAAAGTTGAACGTTACAATGTTTAAAAATTTCTGCATTGAGAAAAAAAAGTCATAATGATCATAACTATCAAAATATGGTAAAATGTTTCTAAAGTATCTGGCTGTATGGGAATACCAAAAAGCTCACAGCGCTCTGGTAATAATTTTAGTAAAATTAACAATAAAATAAGGATTTATAATACGTTTTGAAATTTTGTAATTTTATCATGATACTTTAGACCATTCCTGATACTTTAGACCAAAAAACATTTCGATTAAATAGTTCGGTATAAAGTATTCGGCTACATTTATTTTTCAATTTTTTTATTTTTTCTGAATGAAGAGTAATAAGAACTACGATGAACTAAGAAAACCAGAATTTTCGGTAAACCGTTAACATATTACCAAATAAATTGTTTAAATACCGTATATTTCGGTTTTATTAACCAGAATTATGTTTTTTACCCCTTTTTTTACGTCTTTACTATACAGTGCGGTAATTTTACCATAACTTTTTTTCCGTGTAATTGTATTTATAATAATATTAATAAAGTTTATGAAATACATTCCCTTATTAAATCTTTTGTTTCTAAAGTAAATAAAGTAATTTTAATAAATTACTTTATAAAGTAATTAAAGTAATATCGTCTAGAGAAGTTTTGTCTCTAAAATAAACATAAATAAGTGAGATTTTGAGAGAATACTTATTTCCCTAAGAATATTTTTCAAAACTTTGAATATTTTTTGCAAAACATGAAAATACTTTGAAATGAAAAAACTTCTCTGTGAAAATAAGGAGCATAAGTGTAGTAAAATTTGTTATGGAAAAATGAAATCCTTACAAAAGCAGAAACTTATTCGAATATTCATGGAATTCGCAAGGTAACAAAGTTGAATGCGAATCAAAAAATGGTTCTTTTTCAAAGCTCATATATATCTGTTTCACGTTTGAAGAAATATATTTTCATGGATTTTTTAGAGGCAGATAAATAAAAATAACTCACAACAATATGCACGCTAGAATTTGCAAGAATGAAAAGGATGCTGCTTTTTGTAATTTTTATTTTCTGTAGGAATGAAATATTTTATTTAAGTATATTTTGCTCGAAACATTTGCCTATGCATGTTAACACGGTTATTATTAGCTTGCTTTGAGCAAAGAAAAGAATCTTTTGTCAATAATTTCCGATGGCTGGCGAAATTCAGATTATTTATTTTGGACAGAATGATTGACAATGATTGACAGGAGTGCATGAAAACTGTATTATCATGTATCTAACAACAAAGTGTTGATATTTTAAGAGAAAAATATATTAAATTGTTCTCACAAGTATTTTTGTAAATAAATAGTCCTCACACCATCTGTAATTTACTGTTTGATTATTTGATATCTCTTTTTAAGCGTAGAGAGAGTTACTAACAATTTTTTAAACTATTTTTAACAATTAACGGGTAACAATTTTTAAATGGCTAATACACCAAACGATGGGAAAAAACTCTTGTTCCAGTCGTAATAACTTAGATTGCCTAGACGAGTTATCCTTATCTTGCGGAATCTCAGAATTATAGCTACGCAATTTTTTGGCTTTTAAAGTTAATCTTTTCTATATGAAAAATTGCGGTAAATAACAATATATTTTTAAAATAATTAGTTTCTAAAAACTGTGACAACTAGTCTAATTTATTTTGTAAAGTTATTTGAGTTGTTTTACGAAAAGCAAACTATTAGTTTTCTGATAAAGCTTTAAACTTCTTGCTAAGAAGATATTTTTGGAAGAAAATTAAACAAACGTAACAAACTTTCTTGCTTCAAAACTCAATAAGTTAGTCAATAATGAAGTAAATTTTGGCTTTGTTATGAGCATCTATGAAGGTTAAAAATTGGTTGGTTTGAAATTCTGCCAAGTGTGATAAATGATTTTGCTATTTCTCTTTTGCAACCTTATTCATGACCGGGTACTTGCAACTAATTACATGAATATGTCTAATCAAGTGCTTGTGCATGAGCTTTAATGTAACAGCTTTAAGGCTGGGATTTGTTATCACGCTGAATCAATTTTCGTATCAGATTGAATTTGATGCCTGCAAGTGACGTTGCGAGTGCGTATCCAGTTTGGAAGCTAATTTGCTGCAAATACTTTAGACACAAAAACTCTACTCAAGCATATAAAAACAATTATTTTTTATATTTCTGAAAAATTATTTTATTAAAAATGTAGATAAACTGTTATGCATTACAATTCACCAAACCAATGAATAACTGAGTATAATTATTTACAATAAGAACACAAAAAAAAGGCAAAAATACTATAAGAAATTCCTTTCTTCAGTGTGGTCTGAGTAAATAAAAGATATGGCAGTCAACCCCATTACAAATATTAATCTAAACCCCGATAGACTCGTTATTATCATTCTCTTTAACTAGACGTCGCATTATTTCCCTTTAGGGAAGAATCCCTTAATGAGAATTGAAAAGGGAATAATCTATTTTTTTTTTCCTCGAACGATTAAGAAAAATTTCTTAATTGCATTAACTGTTTTCTGATGGGGTAAAGATTCTAAACGACCGAATAATAAAGACTTCGGAAAATGTTAATTATCTTCATTCCTTTTTAAAATTACGTGTCAAACAAGTTTAAATATTTAATTCGACGATATAATTTTCTGTAAAAATTGACTTACGCTAGGAGATATTTGCCTTATGAATATTTAAAGAAAGTTGCGGTACAAATGAGAAAAATTTTAAGCAGAATTTTTTTTTCTCATTAAAAAAAAGTACTAACTAGGTTTAAAGAAACTTTTTAAAAATAATTATATTTTCTAAGAGTAGGATGTCTTCTTGTGTTAAGGAAATGAACTTGAAAATTAACTGATTATAAGGTAAAAATGTGTAAAATAAATTTCTATTATGGTAATTTAGGCTTAGCTTTAAATAGTTTCTTTTGCTGCTTCTGTCGTTTCTTACCCCATATAATTGACAGCCATTTCTGTCAATTATGTTTGGCATTCGTATTCAGGCACCTCGAACACCTGTCCAAGCTGTCAGGATGCCTGAATGCGAAGCCAATGGTCAAGGGTTCGAATCCCTATCGAGGTAGGGATGCCCCTCTCTCTTTGCGTTTGTCTTCTATGGTGTGATGTGTTAATGTGGGCCACACCTAATAATCGGGTACCTATGGAAGTGTGGTGTGGATAATATCCATGAATCATGTTCATAGGCGAAAAATATAATGGTTCAATGCTAGTCATTAGAAAAAAAAATGTAGCGTCCATGAACCTCTGAGTTTTCTAAAAGTGAAGCACAGTGCAGAACTGGCCCTTAGGAAAATTTGCCATAGGTTTGCCATAAAAAAATGCCATAGGATATTCCTATGGGGTTTTGCCTATGGCAAAAATTTTGCCATATACGTATGGCAGAATTTTGCCATACATGTATGGCAAATTTTTGCCATAGGCAAAACCCCATAGGAATATTCTATGGCATTTTTTTGAATGGCAAAATTTTGCCATAGGCAAAACCCCATAGGAATATCCTATGGCATTTTTTT
>NC_092205.1:31113894-31200335 GCF_043381705.1 Parasteatoda tepidariorum
CTATGGTATACTGCCATACAAATCTTTATGGTAGCCATAGGCTTTTGGGGTTTTGCCATACAAATCTCTATGGTAACCATAGGCGTATGGTATCTTGCCATATAAATTTCTATGGTAGCCATAGGCTTATGGGGTTGTGCCATACAAATCTCTATGGTAGCCATAGGCTTATGGTGTTGTGCCATACAAATCTCTATGGTAACCATAGGCGTAGGGTATCTTGCCATACAAATTTCTATGGTAGCCATAGGTTGCCATAGATTACCATAGGCTTCTCTATGGCAAATTTTCCTAAGGGGGACTACAACTGGCTCTATTTTATGTAACTTAAAACTAATAATTATAAAATTTAAATAAAAATTAAATTTTAAAAGTAAAAATAAAGTTTTAAAATTTAAATTAAGGCATGCATATTCGTACTTTTTTTTCTTAAATTTTTTTTCCAGTATCACAATTACGCTTAATTAGGCAGTATTGGATGCAGTTTTAGAAAACTTACTTCTAAATATTAGCTTAATTCTATATTAGGAGTAATAAATTACAAATTGTAACATAATCCCTTTTCATTAGAAGAAATTGCAATTAAAACATTTAAAAATTAATCTTATTTCTATGGGACAGGCATGATAGGTATATGAAATGCGTGCATGCAAAATTTTATTTATACCCAAGTGAAGATTAATTGAAATTTTATTTATACTTTTTATCATTTCTGAGGGTATTTTAATATTGAATGATTTCTTGGTGTTAACTAATTCGAATTTCTAAGTTTAATTTCATTAAATAAAATGCATAAAATATTTTGGAGAAAAGTGCTCCTGTAATTTGATTAATATTTAGACGAAGTTAGGCCTTTATACGCAACCAGGGTGGAATTGAAAAATACAAACAATTACTGCATTTTGAAGTTTTTTTTTATGGAAAGAATAATTAATTAAAAGATTTACTCTTTTGGCAAAGTTGTGGCTGCATTTAAATAAATAAATATTAAGGTGGCGATTTTATGGTCTAAAGTTTAAACCCGCTTTTTTTTCTTTTTCTTTTTTTTGGAAAGGGAGAAAAATTTATAATGAGTAAGAATTTTTTTTAAAAAATTATTTTATTTTATAACCATCATTGAACAGCTGTCCCAATTTTGGGTTGACGACTACTAATGTTCTACTCCGTAGCCTTATTATTTAAAACCCAATCTAAAAGGCAAGGGAACTCTTGTATCAAGTACTAGGGGAATTTGCCTTCGTGGAGGATTTTTTTGATGGAAGTAACCAGCATTTGTGTTACAGGGCGAGGAAAACCTAGTGAACCTCCCTCGGTTAGCCTGATGGCAAGGGGACTCTAACCCATGATCCGTGTACCAATGAGAATATTTTACGTCAGCATTGCGGTTGGTGCGAACCGGGTAAGGTATTCATATAGACCAGTCATCTCTGGAATTCACCTCATTGTATAGGAAGGCGAACGCTCTTCCCCTTAACTTACCATGGGCATTTAACAAATTATTGGCATGATGTCAAAAATTTTCCAATCCTTGCTATAAGCTAATCCAATTCTAGATATGTCGAATCAAAATACGTTATATGCGATATGAGAGTCAGATTGTAATTTTAAGATGTTCGTGAATACGTATATACTTAAATAGAGAATAAACAAATAAGACTTTTGAAAAAGGAAACTTCATAATTTGTTCATCTTATTTGTTGACATAATGCTTATACTCATTGTCACTATCACATTTCAAATAATAATCCTGTGAACAAGTGAAGGGCAGAGGGATACCATACAACTATTTGCAGACAAAAAACTAAAAATAAATCAATTACTGTATTTATTTTATGGCATTAATAATTTATAGTACATATTAGGAAATAAAAATGTTCATAGCGTGATTGAATTAATTTTTTAAATTTAGATATGATATTTTAAATCGGAATTTTCTAACGATACAAAGAATGATTGCAAACCATTAAATGCATAGTACTGAATTCATTTGCGCTTATTTTATTTTATAATCGGCGTTCTGAGTTAGCGACTCCAATATTCAGCTCCGTAATTATCTAATTTTGAACCCAACCCACAAGATAAGGGAACTTTTGTATCAAGCTTGGAACAAACTAGTCTTCGTGGAACTTTTTTGATGGAACTAAACCTCATTTGCGTTACATGGAGAGTAAAACCCCGAAAATCTCCCACGCTTAGAAAATCTCCGACGGTAAAGAGATTCTAACCCATGATCCGTCTATCACTGAAGATATTACCGTTAATACTGTTGAAAGTATTTTTGCACTTATCAACAAATTTGTACATTACATAGTGGAAACGCTGAAATTTTAATTAATATATAGTTATCAGATTGTTTTAATAACAAATTTATATGGTTCTAATGAAATATCATTTCTAAGCATCTTTTGGGATTCATTGTTATCACTTATTGAAACCATTCTGCAATGGATCTTTATAATTACAAATAAAATGCTATTTCATCATATAATATGCTATAATAGCGAATAATAATGTGCTATAATAGCGAATAGTAAGCTCTATGATAGCGAAGAATAAGCTTTTTTCTATAACCGTTATCACATTGTAGCAGTTATTTCTGACTTGAACTATCACAGTGGTGATCCAGAGCTCACTCCCTAGTGGAGGCTTGAAGTCCACACAACTTGAAATCGATGGGTACCTGCTTGTCTGGGAAATAAAGGTGACCTTTAATGTG
Source organism: Parasteatoda tepidariorum (assembly GCF_043381705.1). NCBI lineage: Eukaryota > Metazoa > Arthropoda > Arachnida > Araneae > Theridiidae > Parasteatoda > Parasteatoda tepidariorum. Next base: position 31,116,611 of record NC_092205.1, read on the forward strand.
GACCACATTGCCACAATCATGCCGTTGGTCACGGAATTGTTGAGCCTTAATCTCTATTACCCTCTGACCCACAACGGGATGTATGGAAGCGGGAATGCCTTACTTTTCCTAATTGTTAGGTTAAGTTTGTACCCTCAATATGTCTTTGATAATGATTATAAAATTAGCTATATGATTATAAAATTATGATATGATTATAAAATTAGCAAAAAATACCAACATGAAGAAAAAAAAGATGTTCCTAAGAAGTGTTTGTGGTCTTATTTCTTAATATTTGAAAACTAATTCTCGCATTTTGTCCGTTCTCAGGCTTAATAAATTCTTACTAGCACTGTTAGACATTTAGTTCAATATTAAAACTATCTCTTAAAAATTTAATTTGCTCAAGCTGTGTTTTTTTAAAAAAATTTTCTTTGGTGAAGTAGTTTCTAAAGACACTATCTAGTACGTTTTTCGCTTCGTAAATGAATCATATAAAGTCCTTGCTTTTTTTTAATATAGAATGCTTGTTTGCTTCAAAACTTAGAATTACTATGAAAACAAAATGTTTCTGAAAGTTTTAGATAGGTATTACCTTCTATTAACATTAAAACAAAACAAAAAATCTCTAAAAAGTTGTATAAAATCTGTTTTTAGTCTCTGGGGGTCACCATAATTTAGTTTTTTCTCTCTTTTTTCCAGAGAGTTTATTACAACAGTCATTCCTATAAGCAAATTTTTACATTTCTTTACTTTCGTCTTCATTTTCCTTATCGATTAAACACACACATTCATCGTAATTTTAAGTACCTTATTCCGGAAATCCTTTAAACAAATATTCTCTGCATATTACAGTTTGTTTCAGTGTGTACTATCCCATATCTCCGGAAGTAAAACTTTTAGACCCCCCTTTCGTCCCTCGGGAATGTGATGACGTTTGGCTAGTGCCCCCACCCATCCGGAAAATGGCAACTCCGGTATTTCTCCCGGAGGGGGCTGCAATAACGGAATGGGAGGGTAATAATTTTGAGGGCGACATCTGGGTGAGTTTGGGGAAGGAAGGGAGCAAAGAGCAAAAGGGCCCTCAAAATCGATGCTCGCTTCTCGGTTACTATGGTTACCAGGAGCAACTCCCATTCAAGCAACAGTTGCGCGGGAGTGCTTTCAGAATTTACGGGATAAAAACGGGAAAAAGATACATAAAAAAGAATGGAAGCAAAAGTTGGGATTTTGGATCCCTCAGTAAACCCCTCCCCCCCGATCAGATGGCTCGGATGTTTTCGTGATGGCATATCGAGCATGAATGCACATAGTGATATGTTATAACTTTTTTTCTTTTATTTCTTTTGGTGCTAAGTTTCTGGGTACCGATGAAAAGATACCATTTGCTTTTGTTTATAATATAAGCAAAATTTTTTTAATGGAATTTTCTTTTTTTTTTTTATTTGTGCAACATACCATAAAATGGTTTAAGCTGTTCAGTAAATTCTCTTATGCCTAGTTTATAGTATTTATTCCAAAAGAAAAAAGATAATTAAAATTAAATTGCACGCAATTTTTTCTGATTTTTAAAATATGAAGATTAAGCGAAGATACTTTCAATTATTTCTGTATCAGTCTCTTGTGTGTATTTAGCAATTTTGAGTCCTTGAAAGCTTCCCTGAGTAATTTCTGAACTTTTCTTTAAATTTTATTTTTTTATTTTAATGTTCATATCATTTATGTTGAGCAGAGCTTATTTGAGATTCAATAATTATTATTGAAAATATAAATCTTTTGCAGTATGTAGTAGGTAGTATATTTTTCTACATGTATCGGCATTTGGTAACTCTAAAATATAGATATAAAAATCAATTATAAAAGTAAAAAATAGATGTCCGAATACTGTAAGCATATTACTCTCTAATTAACTATCAAAGAAAATTTCTTCTCAAGTCAAAAATCTGATTTTTCAAAAAAAAATACTTTTAGTGAATAGTTATAGAGAAATACTTATGGGGAAATAAAAAAAAATATATATATATATATATATTTATTTCCCTTAATACAATAACGCTATTTTATTAGATATTTTAAATCTAAAATCCATCCCGCTGTGGACTGATCGTATAGACACAGTTTCCAGTAGAACACAGAAACCAAGCATATCTGGCTGCAGTCAGTAAGGGGGTGGATGGTTACTTTGATTAGTCTGCTTAGAGACCGAGGGGGGGGGGTATCAGTCCTCGTTAAACTGTTCTATAGTCAAGTGCTCGACTTTGCTCGCAGATCGTCGGGCTGCTAAAGCGGGAGAGTCTTACCCTGTGCAGCGGATCAAGGATGGCATATCTATGGAGCATCATTCTTAGAGATGTTTTCCAGACGGTAGCCAATAACCCATCGTGCTGTTCTAGTGAGACGTAATAAGAGTTCTTAAATGTTAATCAATTAATATGAGATAAAGTTATTTAATTTTTGTTGATTACTAAAATAAATAATGTTAATTAAAAAATAAATAAGTACCTAAAATGTGTTTCAAGTAAAATTACATTTCCGACAAATGCAAAAAAATTACTAGTTCCAGAAATTAGTTCCACTTATATAGTTGAAAAATACTCGATATGAAAGACATATAACAATAATCGAATTCTTGCATCGATCAGGACAAGTTTACTCACAGATTATATGTTGAGAATTAGTATATGTGTTAGTTATCAAATACAATAAATTATTTAGTATTTATTCACTTAAGTTCCTCGAGTGAAAAAGCTATAACTTAATAATTATTCAACTTAAGAACTAATCATGTAACTAAAACTTTTGGTAAAGAAATTATTTTTTCATCATTCAATACTATTAGACTGTAAAAATTTCATCACTTGATTTACGGTGAGCGACCGACAAAAAGTGTTCCTGTCACTCAACGTAGAAATAAAATGATGCTCGCAAAACTATTATGACCAGAAAAATACAGGCATAAATTTTTTCTCATGAAATGTATGATCATAAAGTAGCAGTTTGCTCGTAAAATTAATCTTCTGTTCGAGTCTTGAAGTAATTTGATTCAGATAATTTTTCCACATTAAGGAAGAGTAAAGTAATTCTGCCCTCTATCGAGGAGTAAGGGAATTGTGTGCTTGCTGTCATTAATGTCGATGAAGTGTGGGAAGGACATTTTTTGGTGGTACTTGGGATCGAACTCTGGTCCTTCGTTCAAAAATTTCAAGTTTTTTTCAGCTATACTTCCTTTAACGAAATTATGCATTGAGTCTCTATAAATAGAGAAAATTAATATTTTATTTTTGGGTAGAGATTCAGTTGAATCACGTAAAAAATAATTAACTACCACTTGTATTAACCTGTCATAATAATTTCTAAGATGAAATTATTATTTTAATAATTTATGTTGAATTGCTAAGTTGATGAAATTATTAATTTGATGATTTCCTTTATATAAATTCAATTGAATGGTTTTCATGATTTCAATGCATTTCAAAAATACTAATTCAAACACATTTTCTAGATTGTTTTGCGAATAGGCAAACTTAAGAAAATGCTTCGCATTTGTTTCTGTTTTCTTATGTTTTATGAAATTAAGAAAAAGGGTTTTCAAAATGTAAATATTTGCAAATCAAAAGGCAACCTTCTGCGCGCAGAACTATAAAAAGGAATAAAATAAATAAGGCGACAAATCTTTTCAAAATTGTTCTCTTATCTTCTCTTTAAATAAATGATCGTTCTGAGATAAAATAAATAGGGAAATAGAGCTGACAAAATCCTAGCTACATTATTTGCCTCTTTTTTGTTCATAAAGTCACTAAAAGAGCTTTGACTTTACAGCTTTTCGAATTGAAATATTTTTGAATAGAGAAGCAATTATATAATCATAGCTCTAACTCTTCTTCAAAGAGAATCTTTTAAATGCATCAGATGAAGATCTCATTTGAAATGGAATGAAATCTTTCAGGTAATTAAGTTCGTGGAATTGATTTCGTATAAGTAAATAGGGAGATTTAGAGCTTTCTCAAACTCTTAGATAATGAAAGATTAATGATTGCTTTTACTCCTTGTCTCATTGCAAATAAAAATTCCCCATTTTAAGAAAGATATTAGCGAACTAAAAAATCAGCTTTAGATTTTAACAAGTTTTTGTTTATTTACTTAATAAAAGATAAATCTTGTATTCCTAATCATTATTTGTGTTACATTGCTTATTAAATCAGCCGAAATTTATATTTTTAGGGGAATGTGTAATTAGAGTGATACTTAGAATGTTGATGAAAAATTTCATTTACCGGTTGTTAGAATGTTTTTCAGCATTTAACAACATGTAAATGCTGAAATTCTTTAGAGTAAAAATGACATTCAACAAAGCGAATGTTGGCGTAGCAAATTATATCGATTAGTTTAATTAGTCCAAAGTTTGGCCCCCTAAATGTTAATTATAGGTTTTGATTTTTTCTCTATACTTAATTTCTTAGGTGAATTGAAAAATTTCTGCACACAATTATAAAATTTGTTTATCCAAATATAATTCCCTGTAAAAAATAGCTGCTTATAAATTTTATTAAATAATAGTAGAAAAAACTTTTGAACTTCGTAGTATAAATTTTTTACATCATTTTAAATAATGTATAACTAAATCGGTTGAATAGCTCCTGATAAATCGAATTGTTAAGAAGTCGTATTTTTAAAATTCGATTTCTCAGGCTCTATTCATCTGATTTCGTTCAAGTTATCAGAAATTCAAATCTGTCTGAAAAAAGGTATAAAGGTATTCAAAGAAAGTACGTTTTGGTGCCTTATTTCAGAACTTAAAATATCGTATGCATTAATTAATTAGCATATTTGAGGTCACCCCCTCAAAACAGTAAGATTGAGTCCTAGAATTTGAAGATCCAATCATTAGATCAAAAGTTATTCAGGGTGGTCGATTTTTTTTTTAATTTTGCGCACTGTACACTCATAAACTCGGTTATCCTGTGAAACTCTTTTTTACCCAATTTTTTTATTTACTTTATTTTTAAGTACTTTAGTGCCATTTGCAGAGTAGTAAATTCTCTTTATTCGAAATATGAATAGCTCATAAATACCATTAATTTTATTTAATTATAAGCATTATAAGTTCTTTCATTTGAAACGAAAACTAAATTGATTTCCTACGTGAAACGATAAGTTAGATATTGTGTCCGAAGACTTTTCTTCAAACATGCATTCGATTATCTCTTTTATACAAGATTCGATAAGGTTTTCAACAATAATATGGTCTTCGTTAACAGGAGCATTTGGTAACTGACATAGTTAAGATGCTTTTGAATCATTTTCGTTTGCATCTTAATATTTGTTGCCTTAATAGTTATGTATTAGTGATAAAGATATTTAGAAAGCATAAGCACAAAGGCAGATTAAAACTATAAGAGCAAATAATGACCAATTCCTTACTACCAAAGACACTTTTTTGGAGTTGGTTCTAAAAATGCATTATGTGGTTATAAGAAATGTTTTTTTGATAAAAATGTGTCATATATTTTTTTTTAAATCATTTCTTTTAAATTTATTAATGACCGACAGTATCAAGTATTCGGTTGATAATGTAGCTTATTTTTTGTTTTTATGTCCAACTTCAAAGAAGTTAATTTCGAAGTATGTTAAATTTCTTAACAATTTATTTACATTCTGCAGTAAGCATAATTTTAAGAATATAATTTTTCATGAAGTTTGCATGATTTGTTTTTGGAACTTTGCATTGCCTCTCCCAATCTTAAGAACTTTTCAGCGTTTTCAGTTAAAATTGTGGTGGTTTGAATCCTTAAGAGCATACAATTTCAAACCTAGCAACCAACAAGAAATTCATTTACATGATAGTTGCGTTAAGAGCTCTCTTACTGCAATCAACTAACTATAATTTTCAATGCTCCTAAACTGTTTGCAATCTTTTGAATACCAACAAATTAATAGGTAAGCCAACTTAATATTCTTACGATTCTACATAAGGGTGTAAAATTTCCATTCATCAGCTCGCCATTGGCTATTGATCGAATATTTATGGCCTACGAGTAAGATTTGCCTTATGAAATGTTGTGTTTCAAATCAGATTATCAAATTTTTCCTAGTGTTGCGAGTTTTTCAGTTGATAAATTTCAAAAACAGAGCAATACTTTCAAACTTTAAAAGGAAAATTAATTAAATACGCAAACAATGCGTTTAACAAAAAAATTGCAATCTATGCGAACGGATATGTTTTATTTTATTTTATAACCGCAGCTGAACAGCCGATCCAATTTCGGGTTTACGACTGTTGAGGTTCAAGTCTGTAATCTTGTAATTTTGAACCAAATTCAAAAGACAAGGGAACTCTTGGATCAATTATAAGAAGAAATTTGCCTTCAAGGAGGACTTTTTTTATGGAACTAATCGGCATTTGTGTTACAAGGAGAAAAAAACCCTGAAAACCTCCCACGGTAAGCCTGATGGTAGGGGGAATCTAACACATGATCCGTCTACCACTGAGGATACTTTTACGTCAGCACTGTGGTCAGTGTGAGCCGACTGCGAAATTTTGTATAGACCAGCCATTGCTGGGATTCAAACCAGATTCACCTCATTGGAAGGCGAACTCTCTATTCCCTAAGCTATCACGGTTGGAACGGATGTGTTTATATCTCTGCATGTTTTTAAAGCCTTGGTTTGGTCTTACAAAGAAATAAATCATGAATGAAGGATGGAGGAGATAGAGAAACTCGCCATGCATTAAATGCTAAAACTCTTTAATGAACAAGTTGCTGTTGTGTTGGTAGAGTGTGCAAAATTTACGTTTATCTTCGCCTAACTAACATTGATTCAAATGCTGGAGAAACTTAAAAGTGAAGAAAGTTCAGCACCATTCACGAGTATGCTCCAGATTATACAGCGTTTGTGAACACATCTTCCTGTGTGAGAGGCTTCAGCTGTCACAATAGAATGAGCACATCAGTACAGAAATATTGAAGATTGTGACTCCTCTTGATTTGCTCAGAATTTCTACAAATTGATCCCCCTTAACAGAATCTGAAGTTAGGGCCTGAATTTGACAAATGCCATTTCAGTGTCGAGAAGGAGCAGTATACAAATGAAGCGTTTTTATAATTTTTTTTTGCATTTTAATGACTTTTTAATGATAGTATTTTCAAACCAATGTAATCAATTAAGCTTTTTTCTTCAAACTAATTTGAATGTTTTTTAGCAATAAACTTGTATTAATTTTTTTTCATTTTCTACATTCTTTTCGCAATTTTTGTTACTGAGAAGTTCTTTATACCACATCTGTTAACATTTCGAGAATTTTTTATATTTTTTGAGAAAATAGTGGCTAACAAAATTTTAGTCTGACTAGTGCCTCTACAATTGAGATTTCATGCCCTGCTCTATATACGGTGTGAATCAATTTATGTTTCTTTCCTGCATATTTTATTTTGTCCTTCAGTAGCTGCGTGGGATACTATTATTTTGAACAAAACATAGTTTTTATGTTAGTTTAAGAATTCAGCCTTATGTTTTTTTAAGATTCAATATTGATTTACTTTTTTCTTGAGTCACCTACATTTTCAAAATAGTAGTTCAAGCAAATGAAATTGCCCATCTTGTGAACTCAAATGAGCTCAACTTGCAACTCGTATGATTTTTTAGTTTGAAATGAAACTACATGAGTTCTGAAGTTCCTAGACACGTAATTTTACTGATAATTTTCGTAATTCTTTTCATTTCACTTGATTTAGTACTAATTTTCAATGTGATTTGGGTACTAATAGGCCCAATTTTTATATAGTTATAACAATTTATGACCAGATAATTAATAACCGGTATATTATATAAATCTAAATAACAAAATTTTGAATACTTTTCATATATATTTCTTTTTTAAATATTATTGCATGATGTAATTGTATTAGCAATTTAAAAAAATGCAATTTAATTGTTAAATTTCATAGAAAAATTCCAAAAACTTTTCCCGAGCAATCAAAATAATGTATGTTTTTAAAAATTACATCCCAAAAGTGTTTCAAAAAGTATACAGGAATATTTGTTTCTGAGTGGCTAAAAATGTTTCTTTAACATAAATAAAACTGTTTGTGCTGTGTGGGTAAAAATTGAGGAGATCAATCTTCTTTTGTCATCGATTAGTCTCTTGAGAAAAACGATAAAGTACACAAACAGATACAAAAGAGATTTATCAGGAAAATTGTGTAAATCTACATCATGGTGATTAACATGATAATAGAAAGTGAAAGAGGATAAAAGAAATTTTAAATATAAAATAAAATTCATAGCCTATTTATTCATTAAAATGTTTTTATGAAAGATGATAATTATTTCATACATCAATTGAAAGCAGAGCTGGTAGTATTTCGAAAACAATAATAATAAAAAATTAGACATTAGGATTAGAACTCTCAACAATCCCGATATGAGATTGGATTTGGACTGCTTAATATTTGGATTTGGACAGGACCATGGTTTTTATCGTCCTGACCAAAACTGTCTAAAACTGACGAAATAATTTTGACAATTACAAACACTCTTTTGCTCATAGCTAAATTTTGTATAAATGTTATTGAATATGGTAAAATTTAGAAATTATCAGTATAGAATATAATACAAAACACGCGACCAGTTAATTAAATTATTATTAAATACGAATTCACGTGTAATTAAAATTAACATTAAGGGGTTCAAACTTTGGATCACACTCTTGACCTATCTATCGGGACCATATTTCACAGAGTGTGGCTACCACCTCTGTTTTTGGGGCCTGAAATTCACATCCGAGAAAGGCATGTTCATTCAGAAAAAGTAAGTTTTTGTATTCGATGTAGTAAATTAAAATATCGTATTCATTAATTAATTATCATATTTGAGGTGACCCTCCTGGAGCCATGAAGATTGAGTCTTAGAGAAGGTGAAGATCCCATCATTAGATCAAAAGTCCAAGTCTGTAGAATATATTTAGTTGAAAAACCAACTACATTAAAGACATCTTTGCACATGCATGAGATATGCAATTAAATATCATAGAAAGATGTTACTGTAATGTAACTCGTTTTTAAAATTAAATAAAAAATAATGCATTGAAAATTATAGAAATATATCTATACAAGTATATATTTCATTATTTACTATGGTAATCAAAAATATTCAATTAATTCTGAGATTTCAATCGAGAGTCACCATATGTATAAATATAAATATCAGATAAAAAAGAGATATTTAATTTTTTTAGCACATTAAGGTCGAACTCCTATTTCTATACTTATTATTATATTCTTAAAAATTCAATGAATCTTGATATTTCAATCTAGAGTGAACTTATGTTTAAAATTAAATATTAGTAAAAATATTGTTATATATTTGTTTTTTTTCTGAGGTTAAGTACACATTTCATTATTTTTATTATATTCTTGAATATTCAATGAATCCTGCGATTTCAATCTAGAGTAAACTCATGTATAAAATTAAATATCCTTAAAAATATAGTTATTTCATTATTTGTTGTAGGCATTAAGTTCAAGTACATTTCAAGTATGTCAAGTATACATTTGTTATTTTATTTTCATATTTATATTTATTTTTTCATAGTTACATATTTGTTTCCATAGGTATTAAACTCATAGTGATTATATGGGGAGTTATGAGTGTTTTAAATGCTTTTAGAATTATAGGTTAAGGACATTTTAATACAGATTTGGAAGGCTCAGAAACTTTTTGGCTGTAAATCCCATGTGTTCTGTTTAACCAGTTCAGGACTTTTAAATCCCTTTTGCTTAAAATTCATACAGTAAAATATTTTTAAATATCACAAAATGTAACTTAAAAATTTTAGAACTTTCCCCTAAAAAGATTCCATCTGATGTAAAAAAATGACATAAACGTCATTCTCTGGAAGGAAATGTAGTACATGATTGTATTTAATAAGTATTGTTAATATGGTTATATTTAATAAGTAATAATAGCGTATTTAATGGTATTAACAATATGCTAGTATTATATTTTTTAAAAAGTTCTAAAAATGTTTTGTGTAAATGACGGGAATTTAAATTTAGTTAATGTATGGTAGAATGCTTCCTTTTTTAGGTTTTTAAACAAATTAAATGCTAAAAATTAAGTGCCCATAAAGAGAAAAGAAAAGCTTTTAAAGTAGATAAAGCGGAGACTTTTTTAAAAGCCAAGTTAAAATCTATCCTTAATTAGGAATTCTAAAGACAATTATTCAGAACGGCCGCATAAAAAAACTGATTATAAATTCGAGGAAGTAATAAATATTGATGCATACTTTTACGATTATTTATTTATCAATGAAATAATTTTTTTCTTAAAATTGATTCAAAATAATCGTGAATTCATAAGCCTAATCGCAAAAGAGTTATTTTAATCTTAGAAAAAAAATAAAGTGAGATAAAATGGGAATAAAATCGTCTTTTTGAAAGCGAATTGTTGCTGATAAAAGAGCAAATGATGAGCAGGGATGAAGAAAAAAAAATGTCGAAACTATTAAATGTAGCCCGTTGGCAACAAAAGAGAGATTCTAGGTTGCTGAGCAACGCCATTGTTGGATGCTTTATTTATCAGTCACTCCTTCGCAACAGTAATGATTCTTAATACGATAGAGTGCGCCAAAGTTACCTTAATGCTATAAAAGCTTCTAAGAGCTTCCAGAAACTTTGAAGCCCAAGGTAAAGCGATTTGAAGTAATGAATGGGATCCAAATAATTTGTAGGGTGGGTAAAGGGCCCAAGAGAGATTTCTTCCAGAGTTGAAAACGCCATCTTTTCCGTAATGGATTTGAGGGTTACAACCTGAAAATTAGAGGCACTTCAACGGGATCCTTATCGAAATTTTCATTTTTTCAAAGAAAATTTATAAGACGCTATCTGTGAACTTGTTCTAAGCTAGATGATACGATGATTTTTGTATTTATTTTTCTTTACGGTTCATTAAAGCTTATTTTATGACAAGACTTTTAAACTAATTGTTCATAGAATTTTAACTTTATGGTTCTTGATCGTTTTCACAGCCGAAATCGCTCATGTAGAGCTTTACAAGGTGCATTTTGAACGGAATAATGAATTTAAGTGTTGCAACCTGAAAATAAGGAGCATTTCACTAGAATGCGTACAGTAATTTTTTTTCAAAGGAAATTTATAAGACGCCATGCAGTAAGCTAGTTTTGAGCTAGAAATGCTACGATGGTTTATTTATTTATTTTATTTTTCATTACGGTTCATTAAAGCTTATTTTATAACAAGACTTTTAAACTAATTGTTCATAGAATTTTAACTTTATGGTTCTTGATTGTTTTTACAGCCGAAATCGCTCGTGTAGAGCGTTACAATGGTGCATTTTGAGCGGAATAATGAATTTAAGTGTTGCAACCTGAAAATAAGGAGTATTTCACTAGGATGCGTCCAGCTATTTATATTTTTCAAAGGAAATTTACAAGATGCCATGTAGTAAGCTAGTTTTGAGTCGGAAATGTTACGATTATTTATTTATTTATTGTTTTTTTTACAATGTATTAAGTTTATTTTCTGACAAGAATTTTGAACTAATTGTTCATAGAATTTTAACTTTATGGTTCTTGAATGTTTCTACAGCCGATATTGAAGAGCGTTATAGTGGTGCATTTCGAACGGGATAATTGATTTAGGGTTTACAATCTGAAAATATAAAGCATTTCACTAGGATGCGTATAAGTTTTTTTTCAAGGAAAATTTATGAAACCCTATCAGTAAGGTTGATAGCTGGGATAGCCTGGTTGGCAGGGCGCTGGACTCATGTTTGGGAGAACGTGATTTCGAATTCAGCCCTCCGAAGACTCCCCGTGTAGTAAATGATGACTGATGGACGCAAAGTACTCCATGTTCTCGTAACAAATCAATAACTATGGGGGTACTGTATTGGAAATTGATCGTTCAGGTTAAAATTACGATCTGTGGATGAATGAATAGATGCATGAATGAGTCCACCCTATAAACGGGTGCGACGTATTTGGGTGGCAGAAGTCGAATTCTTGGCCATAGATGGCGGCATAGGAAACAGTTTTTTTAATGAAAAGTATAAGTTTAATGTCCATAAAATTATCTTGATTGCTTGTTAATAGAATTTGATGCTTGATTGCTTACAAAACCAGAATTGCCCGCATGGAACGTTATAGTCATGAGCTGGGAATATCTTTCCAAATTAATAAGTCGTTAAATCTGTCGTTGCTGCTTTATACCTTCAACTTTACGTTAATTTTTTTTTTGATGCGAAAGCGCAATAAAACTTAGAAAAAATGCAGATTGAAATAATGCAGGTTGAAATAATGCGGAAACATGTATAGTAAATCGAACGTTAACATTTGATAATTTGTTAATTTTTTTATAATGTTCAAACTTGTTGTAAGACGCACTATGTAGACCATTCACCAGGCAAGTCGAAATTTAATGAACTGAAATGGTCATTCTTATTTATGACTTTTGATCGAGTTTTTTTATTTTATAAATTCTAATTTGCTCGAAAGTTTTAGCCATTTTTAGTACTGTTTACACAATTTTTTTGGTTTAAATGATAACTATTTATCCATTTTAAAAAAAAAAATGTTTCGTTTACGAGATATTTATACTATAAGCCCGTGCTTGGATTGATATGAAAAATAAGGAGAAAAATAACTAATGAACGAGATGCAATCAGGAGGTCGGTGAGCAAAGCAAGTAGAGTTGGAGCCTCCTAAAATACTTATAAATAGAGAAATAAGTCTACTATGGAAACTGTGATAAGTAAACTATGGTATTACATCCCTTTACTTAAATGAATTGGAATAGGCGATGCTTATTCAACGTTATGATCCATAAGTACAAGATAATTATAATTAAATTAGGGTAATTAAACTCTTCTTTTTAAAGAGCTGTGAATTGAATACAGATAATTCGTTACATCACCCTAGTAAAAATATTGATTAAAAAAGAAAGTGAGAGTATTGTTTGATGAAAAAACTCAGTAACTAAAAAGCATTCCACGATGTTACTAAATTGATAGTTACTAATTTAAGTAGGAAAATTAAGTTCCCCGAATTTCCATTTTTAACAATATAACAATTCTATTCTAATATCTCTAACAATAAAGATATTGTATCATTTTGGGTAACATTTCGTTGCATTTCATAGCAAAGCATCTCGTTCAAAATGTTGGAAGTTCCTTGACTCTTAATACGTTAGTTCCTTGCATGTAATACGTTAGGTTTTCTATTATGTATGCAGTAGTTTCTATGAAGTAGAGGCATAAATATTAATCTTTCAGACATTCTGTCTCTTATCCTTTTGCTTACGGCTGGTATAACTAGAATGCCGGGCTTCATCATACTAAGCGCAGTAAGTAAAGGGTTAAATATGTAAACAAAAAGCAAAGTACTTGAGAAATATAGTGACAAACTGATTTTGATAACTGAAAGCTTCTGCAGACTTCGTAATGGCTTAAAATGAAAAGACTAACAAATTTTTACTAAAATATCAGGACGTATCTGAGTAATTTTAGGAAGTGGAAACGAAGCTTAAAAAATATTGTGATCCCCAGCTTTGAAAGTTTGTCTTTGATGTGTTGGCGAAAGAAAAAGATGTGATTTCGCGCATGCGTACATACAGTACTTGAATTTTCTGGATTTCGGAAATATATAGATCTCTCAAAATAAAGATAGATAGAAATAAATGAAAAATTAAATTGATCGATACTTTTGCGCAATAATAAATTACTTTTAAACTCAATCATATAAGATCTACATACACTAAAGAATAAACGCATATAAAAAAAAGAAAAAATGAGAATAAACCATTACTTACATTCACTACACTTTAACGGATATAGAAAAAAAATACGACTATTCAAAAATGTTGATCTATAAAATTTTTTTATCTTTAATGCTGAATTTATTTTTCGTGTGATGGCAGAGGGGTGGATTTCATAGGATAATTCATAAAGTGTATAGTAACGATTAGTTAAACTATGGCATATCAGATATATGTGATTATTAGTTTTTTTGGAACTTACACACTCTTTTGTCGAAATTTTTAATGACCGATTTTCATAAATATAGCTGAATTTCGTTAAACAGTGTTAAATAATCTTCTCTAAGGAATTGATTATGGGATTATTGGCTTAAACCTTAGACATTAAAAAGTAAAAAAAAAAAGCTCCTACGATTTAAAATGGGATGATCTGGGTTCAATTCTTATCACCTAAATGGAAAAATACTCGATCAGAGATTCAACGATCCTCAAAATATTACTTAACAATAAATGGTTCTTTCCTGTGCACTGTGAAAATTGTGGTGTAATATCTCTACGAATTTGATGTTGAACAACCCAAAAAATTGCGCGAAAGAGTACTTTATTTCAAGTTAACACCAAATCGAGCTTTCGTATACGGTGTTAAAATTTTTCGTATATATTAACACAATGGTGCAACTACTTTACACCAAAATATTGTTCCACTGTGTGTCCTACTACACCAAGAACAAAAAATAGTCTCTGGTATAGTGAAGCATCAAAAGTTTTATTTTTTCTTTAGCTACAAAGTTATATAATTATGTTTTCCAAACAATGTAAGGAATTTCAATGTAAGGAAAATGTAAGGAATTTTCTATTTTTAATAAGCAAAAAGAATTCCGTGCTACGTCGTTTCAAGAGTTGGCGATGTTAATATTTGCTCCTGCTTGGAGCTTGGCATCCATTTAGCGTGCATTTAGATGCCAACAGGATTTTTCCATAGGGATAAGGGTTTTTTCTTAACTTGCAACAGAGTATAGGTATTTTCTACAGTGTAGAGTTCCATTTTTAATAACGCCTAAAGTATCAGTTCCTAAATTCTTTAATATCTTATTTTTTAGTTACAATATTTTATTGTATAAACAGCACCACTTTCAGTTTTTACATGAATTTTAATCCACTTTCTATATGGCTACCTACAAGGCATAATTTCACATCATCTGATGTTATCGGATATATTTTATTTTGACTTCATTTAAAACCGAGTTAACAAAATGCGGCGTCACTAATCAATGTTAAAAACCATATGCTTGGAGATTTTTCGATTATTAAATTATTCAAAAATAGTTCATCCCTTTAATTATGAACAGTTCAAAAGACAAAAATGTTGCCTATTTGATGAAACAACGAAACAGAGACTCTTTTTTTGAACCCCGGATAATCTGCAACTGGAGAAGAAAAAGTACGTAATCTTTTCTTTTACTATTATTTTTTTCATTTTGCGCATTTTAATAGAGGACGTTGTTTTCTTTTGTTTTAAGTTTTTCCTTTGCATTTAGTTTGCTTGTGAAATCGCTGTTTGACCGGTTTAATGTGAGATTTCATTTTCTCAAGATTTTGTTTGAATTTCTTTTCTGATTTGGTTTTATGAATTTCATGCATTTTTTCTTGGACTTCTACAAAACCTTCGGGGTACTGAGAGAGCTAATTTTGGAATTTGTCCTCTCTGTCAATGGCAAAGGTTTTGTTTTATGGCTTCTGAGGCCGGTACCCCCTGAAGACGTCGGCTGCGGTGGTCATATTTTTATTTTTGTTTTCTTCGTTTTCTTTATTGCCACTGAAATCATATTATTGTGCATGAGAAGCTAACGTTACAGCAATAAAGCTTGGTTTATTATCTCGCTAACTCAGTTATCGGATCTGATTTTATTGGATAATTGGATATTGACAAGCGACGTCATACCTATGTCAAACCTGATTGGCTGCTAAACCACAGTTTAAGCAAAGACCACGATTTACCCACCTGTGACGTCACTTGCAGATCAACAATAATTTGAATTCATTGCGATTTAAAAACACTGCTCGTACTAGATATTTATTTGAATGATAATAGCTTTTAATTTCTTATTTAATCTTTATGTAGTAATAATAATAATAATAAAATTTTACAGAATAGATAATATTTCAAAATGTTCCTTTTATTAAAACTAAAACTAAAAAAACGATGAATTAAATCTAAACTTATGTATGCAGAATGAAAGAGGATGCAAATAAAATTGGTAATTTCAACATTACTTCAGCTTCGAGTTATTTAAGTTAAGTGTTCCGCTACTACAAAATGGGAATTAATTTTGACAAATGATAGAAGACTATTCCAGAGTTGAGTATTATAAAATTTCTGGATATAAATCATCTAAATTGTTGTAGAAAAAAAGAAGTAAGAAAAAAGGTAATCGATTGTAAATCTTTAAAATAAATCCATAAAAGTCCTATAATTCTTAAAAGAAGTAAGCGCTGAAAGCATAAATCTACAACTAAAAAATTACGTGAAGAATTTGAAATGCTTGGTAAAGTAAGAAGAAAAAAGTTCTTTTTTCTTTCCAAAACTAATGGTAAAAAAACCCCGATCTAGCACCTGCAAGCTATAGAGAGTTTCTCAGACATTTCGGGCCTATTTCAAGAGAAAGGATAAAGAAACATTTCTTTCGCGGAACTAAGTTTGAAAGGTTATGATTTAAGTAACAATTTGGCTTATAGTAGTTTGTAACATAGTAGAGGGAAAAAATCAAATAATGACATTTTTTATGTGTTCTTCAAACTTAAAAAAATGTTTTACTAAATTAAAAATGAGTAATGTATTACTTTATTGTTAAAAGCATTTTATAGGGCGATTTATATTCTTTTATTTTCGACAAAAATTTCTAAGTTCATCGAAATTCCTCAGATCAAATTAAAATTAGAAATAATACATGAAAAGCGCTTGAGATCTATTTTTTAATAATTAGAAAGTTATTTCAACGCTGCATTATCTAGGTTATAAAACTTTGAAAAAAATTAAGAATTATTCAGTTGTTTTAATAATTTTCATCTGAATAGAAAAATCTCGCCAAATTGGCGATTTTTAAAGCGCTGAATAATTCAAAAAATATTTAAGTTATTTCTCCGTTGTGTGGCCCAAAAAACACAAGAAACACAATCCAGGTGTAAAACACATGAATTGTGGTTTTTTTTTTAATTTCTCTTGACAAAAGAAAGCCAGATTCGAGAGAAACTTCGCCAAGTGTGGTAACTGGTTTCATTATCTGTCTGTTCTGGACAATATTGAAGCAGAAGCCTTAACTACGTTTATTGTAGAACTCTGAGGTAACTGATTCTCCACCCAAATAGGTGACATTTTGATACTGCTTCTCGTAAACTATATTTATATATAGGAAATTTAGTGCTACAGTAAGTGAATAATATGCAAAAATACTATTTCCTTTTCGTAATAAGCTATAGTATAATAAGCATAGAACATCATCTGCGTTTCAACTTGGAAAGAAGTTTAATACTTGATGAACTACGAAAAAGCAGTAACTTATTTTTAATTTTTATCTTTGTAAGGGAAATTATAATAAAAAAAGACATTAAGTCTTGCCAACCTTCAACAAGAAGTTGCCCAGATGCTGTATCAGAGCCAGCTACATTGGATACCATGCATGTGTAGTTGCCAACATTTCCAGCTTTTAGTTTGTCTATTAGATACACCGAGGATCTGACATCGTAAGAGGTGACTTTTCCCAGTTCCTCTCCTCTAATCTCCCTGCCATTGAAGTACCATTTGAAAGTGACTGGAAGATCTCCTCTCCTGAGGGTGCAAATGATATCGGCTCTGTCTCCAAGTCTTAGATCGGATGGAATCATAAGTGGTTTCTGGAGAGCTGGAGCCTCTGGTAACAGAAAAGTAAAATAATTTTCAATATCTCTATATTTATTTTAAATATTTATTAAAAACATTTTACAACGAAATTTTAATATTTAAAAAAAAAAAAAAGTCATCTTTACGTGACCAGATGCGCGCAATTGTCAAGCGCACCTGCGAGATCTCACTAACAAAATATTTTCCCACGCATTTGTGCCTCATCTACTTACAACATCATTTAATAGATGGCGGGAGGACAAGAACAGCCCTCACTTCTGACAGAAAAATGAAACCAGCTGCCTTAGTTATGCATAGAGAAAACATTCTGTTGTTCAAACTGGAAAACCGCCTGAGAATTCTATATGAATTGATTGACAGTTGCAACTGCGATAACCTCTCCTCATTGGCTCTTCTCCGTGCACAGAGAATCCTTTCNAGTTATGAGTGTTTTAAATGCTTTTAGAATTATAGGTTAAGGACATTTTAATACAGATTTGGAAGGCTCAGAAACTTTTTGGCTGTAAATCCCATGTGTTCTGTTTAACCAGTTCAGGACTTTTAAATCCCTTTTGCTTAAAATTCATACAGTAAAATATTTTTAAATATCACAAAATGTAACTTAAAAATTTTAGAACTTTCCCCTAAAAAGATTCCATCTGATGTAAAAAAATGACATAAACGTCATTCTCTGGAAGGAAATGTAGTACATGATTGTATTTAATAAGTATTGTTAATATGGTTATATTTAATAAGTAATAATAGCGTATTTAATGGTATTAACAATATGCTAGTATTATATTTTTTAAAAAGTTCTAAAAATGTTTTGTGTAAATGACGGGAATTTAAATTTAGTTAATGTATGGTAGAATGCTTCCTTTTTTAGGTTTTTAAACAAATTAAATGCTAAAAATTAAGTGCCCATAAAGAGAAAAGAAAAGCTTTTAAAGTAGATAAAGCGGAGACTTTTTTAAAAGCCAAGTTAAAATCTATCCTTAATTAGGAATTCTAAAGACAATTATTCAGAACGGCCGCATAAAAAAACTGATTATAAATTCGAGGAAGTAATAAATATTGATGCATACTTTTACGATTATTTATTTATCAATGAAATAATTTTTTTCTTAAAATTGATTCAAAATAATCGTGAATTCATAAGCCTAATCGCAAAAGAGTTATTTTAATCTTAGAAAAAAAATAAAGTGAGATAAAATGGGAATAAAATCGTCTTTTTGAAAGCGAATTGTTGCTGATAAAAGAGCAAATGATGAGCAGGGATGAAGAAAAAAAAATGTCGAAACTATTAAATGTAGCCCGTTGGCAACAAAAGAGAGATTCTAGGTTGCTGAGCAACGCCATTGTTGAATGCTTTATTTATCAGTCGCTCCTTCGCAACAGTAATGATTCTTAATACGATAGAGTGCGCCAAAGTTACCTTAATGCTATAAAAGCTTCTAAGAGCTTCCAGAAACTTTGAAGCCCAAGGTAAAGCGATTTGAAGTAATGAATGGGATCCAAATAATTTGTAGGGTGGGTAAAGGGCCCAAGAGAGATTTCTTCCAGAGTTGAAAACGCCATCTTTTCCGTAATGGATTTGAGGGTTACAACCTGAAAATGAGAGGCACTTCAACGGGATCCTTATCGAAATTTTCATTTTTTCAGAGAAAATTTATAAGACGCTATCAGTGAACTTGTTCTAAGCTAGGTGATATGATGATTTTACTTATATTTATTTTTCTTTACGGTTCATTAAAGTTTATTTTATAACAAGACTTTTGAACTAATTGTTCATAGAATTTTAACTTTATGGTTCTTGATTGTTTTTACTGCCAAAATCGCTCGTGTAGAGCGTTACAATGGTGCATTTTGAACGGAATAATGAATTTAAGTGTTGCAACCTGAAAATAAGGAGCATTTCACTAGGATGCGCACAGTACTTTTTATTTTTCAAAGGAAATTTATAAGACGCCATGCAGTTGAGCTAGAAATGCTGCGATGATTTATTTATTTATTTTATTTTTCCTTACGGTTCATTAAAGTTTATTTTATGACATGAATTTTGAACTAATTGTTCACAGAATTTTAACTTTATGGTTCTTGATTGTTTTTACAGCCGAAATCGCACGTGTAGAGCGTTACAATGGTGCATTTTGAACGGAATAATGAATTTAAGTGTTGCAACCTGAAAATAAGGATGCGTACAGTACTTTTTATTTTTCAAAGGAAATTTATAAGACTCTATGCAGTAAGCTAGTTTTGAGCTAAAAATGCTACGATGATTTGTTTGTTATTTTTTTAACAATACATTAAGTTTATTTTCTGACAAGACTTTCGAACTAATTGTTCATAGAATTTTAACTTTATGGTTCTTGATTGTTTGTACAGCCGATATTGAAGAGCGTTATAGTGGTGCATTTCGAACGGGATAATTGATTTAGGGTTTACAATCTGAAAATATAAAGCATTTCACTAGGATGCGTATAAATTTTTTTTCAAGAAAAATTTATGAAACCCTATCAGTAAGGTTGATAAGCTGGGATAGCCTGGTTGGCAGGGTGCTGAACTCACGTTTGAGAGAACGTGATTTCGAATTCAGCCGGCCGAAGACTTCCCGTGTTAAATGATGACGGATGGACCTGTCGGGTCACAAAGTACTCCATGTTGCCATAATAAATCAATAACTATAGAGGTACTGAATTGGAAATTGATGGTTCTCTGGTTCAGGTTAAAATTACGATCTATGGATGAATGAATAGATGCATGAATGGATCCGCCCTATAAACGGGTGTGACGTATTTGAGTGGCAGAAGTCGAATTCTTGGCCATAGATGGCGGTATTGGAAACAAGAACAATCGCACCCCCTCTGCCTTAATGGCAGACGATAAAACAACAATAAGTAAGGTTGATTTGAGTAAGAAATGATGTGATGATTTATGTTTTTATTTATATATTTTTTTCGCTGTGCACCAAGTTTTTTTTAATGAAAAGCATAAATTTAATGTCCATATAATTATCTTGATTGCTTGTTAATAGAGTTTGATGTTTGATTACTTAAAAACCAGAATTGCCCGCATGGAGCGTTATAGTCATGAGCTTGGAATATCTTTCCAAATTAATAAGTCGATAGATCTGTCGTTGCTGTTTTATACTTTCAACTTTGCGTTAATTTTTTTTTTGCTGCGAAAGCACAATAAAACTTAGAAAAAATGCAGATTGAAATAATGCAGGTTGAAATAATGTGGAAAAGTGTATAGTAAATCGAACATTAACGTTTGATAATTTGTTATTTTTTTTTTATAAAAACAATGTTCAAACTTGTTGTAAAACGCACTATGAGGGCCATTCACCAGGCAAGTCGAAATTTGATGAGCTGAAATGGTCATTCTTATTTATGACTTTCTACCGAGTTTCTTTTTATTTTATAAATTCTTATTTGCTCGAAAGTTTCTGCCATTTTTAGTACTGTTAACACAAATTTTTTTCTTATTTTTTTGGTTTAAATAATAATTATTTATCAATTTTTTTTAATAGTTTTTCTTTCACGAGATATTTTTCCTATAAGCCCGTGCTTGGATTGATATGGAAAATAAGGAGAAAAATAACTAATGAATGAGATGCAATCAGGGGGTCGGTGAGCAAAGCAAGTAGAGTTAGAGCCTCCTAAAATACTTATAAATAGAGAAATCAGCTTATTTAAACTATGGTACTTCATCCCTTTACTTAAATGAATTGGAAGAGGCGATGCTTATTCAATGTTATGATCTCTAAGTGGAAGATAATTATAATTAAACTAGGGTAATTAGACTCTCTTCTTTTTGAAGAGCTGTGAATTGAATACAAATACTTCGTTACATCACCCTAGTAAAAACATTGATAAATAAAGAAAGTAAGAGTAGTGATTGGTGAAAAAACTCAGTAACTAAAAAGCATTCCACGATGTTACTAAATTGATAGTTACTGATTTAAGTAGGAACATTAAGTTCTCCAAATTTCCGTTCTAGCATTATAACAAATCCATTCCAGCATTTCTAACAATAATGATATTTTATCATTTTGGGTAACATTTCGTTGCATTTCAGAGCAAAGCATCTCGTTCAAAATGTTGGAAGTTCCTTGACTCTTAATACGTTAGGTCCTTGCTTGTAATACTTTAGGTTTTCTGTTATGTTTAAGTCGATCCATTTATCAAAACTTAGAAGCAGAGGCATAAATATTAATATTTCAGACATTCTGTCTCTTAGCCTTTTGCTTACGGTAGGTATACTAGAATGCCGGGCTTCATCATACTAAGCGCAGTAAGTAAAGGGTTAAATATGTAAGCAAAACGCAGAGTACTTGAGAAATATAGAGACAAACTGATTTTGATAACTAAAAGCTTCTACAGACTTCGTAATGGCTTAAAATAAAAAAGACAACATTTTACTAAAATATCGGGATACATTTGGGCATTTTTAAGAAGAGGAAACGAAGAGTTTAGAAAATATTGTGATACCCTGCTTTGAAAGTTTGTCTTTGATGTGTTGGCGAAAGAAAAAGGTGTGATTTTGCGCATGCGTGCATACAGTACTAGAATTTTCTGGATTTCGGAGATAGATCTCTCAAAATAAAGATAGATAGAAATAAATAAAAAATAAAATTTATCGATACTTTTGCACAATAAGAAATTACTTTAAAACTCAATCATATAAAATATGCATGTACTAAAGAATAAATGAATATAAAAATAAAAATAATAAACTAAGAGAATAAACCAATACTTACATTCACTGCAATTTAATGGACATAAGAAAAAAAATACGACTATTCAAAAATATTAATCTTTAAAATTTCTTTATCTTTAATGCTGAGTCTATTTTTCGTGTGATAATTCATAAAGTGTACAGTAACAATTAGTTAAATTATAGCATATATCAGATACATGCGATTATTAGTTTTTTTGGAACTTACACACTCTTTTGTTGAAATTTTTAAGGATTGATTTTCATAAATATCGCTGAATTTCATTAAACAGTGCTAAATAATCTCCTCTAAGGAGTTGATTATGGGATTATTGCCTTAAAACATCAGACATTAAAAAGTTTAAAAAAAGCTCTTACGGTTTAAAACGGCAAGATCTGGGTTCAATTCTTATCACCTAAACGGAAAAATACTCGATCAGAGAACTATTCAGCAATTCTTAAAATATTACTCAACAAGGAAAATGAATGGTTCTTTCATGTGCACTGGGAAAATTTTGATGTAATATCTCTACGTATTTGAACAATCCATGAATAACCCATGATGTTGAACAACCCAAAAAATTGCGCGAAAGAATATTTTATTTCAAGTTAACACCAAATCGAACTTTCGTATACACCGTTAAATTTTTTTGTATATATCAACACAATAGTACAACTACTTTACACTAAAATATTGTTCCGCTATGTGTCCTACTACACCAAGAACAAGGAATAGTCTCTGGTATAGTGAAACATCTAGTTTTATTTTTTCTTTAGCTACCAAGTTATATAATGATGCTTTCAGAACAATATAAGGACTCTTAAAAGTTAAACTCATTGGACAGAAATTTAATTCTTGCTATTTTTAACAAGCAAAAAGAATTCCGTGCCAAAGGTTCCGTGGTTTCAAGAGTTGGTGATGCTGATATTCGTTCCTGCTTGGAGCTTGGCATCCATTAAGCTTGCACTTAGATGCCAACCAACTTTTTCCTCAGGGAAAAGAGTTTTTTCTTAACTTGTAGCAGTGTATAGGTACATTCTACAGTGTACTGCTCCATTTTTAATAACGTCTAAAATATCAGTTCCTAAATTCTTTAATATTTTATTTTTTAGTTTGCAATATTTTATTGTATAAATAGCACCACATTGAGTTTTTACATGAATTTTAATCCACTTTCTATATGGCTATCTACAAGGCATAATTTCACATCATGTGATGTTATCGAACATATTTTATTTTGACTTCATTTAATACCGAGTTAACAAAATGCGGCGTCACTAATCATTGTTAAAAATCATATGCTTGAAGATTTTTCGATTATTAAATTATTCAAAAATAGTTCATCCCTTCAATTATGGACAGTTCAAGATACAAAATTGTTGCCTATTTGATGAAACAACGAAACAGAGACTCTTTTTTTGAAACCCGGATAATCTGCAACTGGAGAAGAAAAAGGCCACTGAAATCATATCATTGTGCATGAGAAAATAACGTTACCGCAATAAAGCTTGGTTTATTATCTCGCTGACCCAGTTATCGGATCTGATTTTATTGGATACTGACAAGCGACGTCATACCTATGTCAAACCTTATTGGCAGCTGAATCACGGTTTAAGCAAAGACCACGATTTACCCACTTGTGACGTCACTTGCAGACCAACAATAATTTGAATTCATTGCGAATTAAAAACACTGCTCGTACTGGAGATTTATTTGAATGATAATAGCTTTTAATTTTTTATTTAATCTTTATGTAGTAATAATAATAATAATATAATTTTACAGAATAGATAATATTTCAAAATGTTCCTTTTATTAAAACTAAAACTAAAAAAACGATGAATTAAATCTAAACTTATGTATGCAGAATGAAAGAGGATGCAAATAAAATTGGTAATTTCAACATTACTTCAGCTTCGAGTTATTTAAGTTAAGTGTTCCGCTACTACAAAATGGGAATTAATTTTGACAAATGATAGAAGACTATTCCAGAGTTGAGTATTATAAAATTTCTGGATATAAATCATCTAAATTGTTGTAGAAAAAAAGAAGTAAGAAAAAAGGTAATCGATTGTAAATCTTTAAAATAAATCCATAAAAGTCCTATAATTCTTAAAAGAAGTAAGCGCTGAAAGCATAAATCTACAACTAAAAAATTACGTGAAGAATTTAAAATGCTTGGTAAAGTAAGAAGAAAAAAGTTCTTTTTTCTTTCCAAAACTAATGGTAAAAAAACCCCGATCTAGCACCTGCAAGCTATAGAGAGTTTCTCAGACATTTCGGGCCTATTTCAAGAGAAAGGATAAAGAAACATTTCTTTCGCGGAACTAAGTTTGAAAGGTTATGATTTAAGTAACAATTTGGCTTATAGTAGTTTGTAACATAGTAGAGGGAAAAAATCAAATAATGACATTTTTTATGTGTTCTTCAAACTTAAAAAAATGTTTTACTAAATTAAAAATGAGTAATGTATTATTTTATTGTTAAAAATATTTAATAGGGCGATTTATATTCTTTTTTTGTACAAAAATTTTTAAGTTCATCGAAATTCTTCAGATAAATTTAAAATTAGAAATAATACATGAAAAGCGTTTGAGATCTAATTTTTAATAATTGGAAAGTTATTTCAACGCTGCATTATCTAGGTTATAAAACTTTGAAAAAAATTAAGAATTATTCAGTTGTTTTAATAATTTTCATCTAAATAGAAAAATCTCGCCAAATTGGCGATTTTTAAAACGTTGAATAATTTAAAAAAATATTTAAGTTATTTCTCCGTTGTGTGGTCCAAAAAGCACATGCAACACAATCCAGGTGTAAAGCAATTGTTGTGCAAAGCAGTGTAAATTGTGGCCTTTTTTTTTATTTCTCTTGACAAAAGAAAGCCAGATTCGAGCGAAACTACGCCAAGTGTTTCTCGTTCAAGTGTTTACTTAACTACGTTTATTGTAGAGCTCTGAGATAACCGATTATCCACCCAAATCGGTGAAATTTTGAAACTGCTTTTCGAAAACTATATTTATATATAGGAAATTTAGTGCTACAGTGAGTGAATAATATACAAAAATACTATTTCCTTTCCGAAATAAGCTATAGCATAATAAGCATAGAACATCATCTGCGTTTCAGCTTAGAAAGAAGTTTAATACTTGATGAACTACGAAAAAGGAATAACTTATTATTAATTTTTATCTTTGTAAGGGAAATTATAATAAAAAAAGACATCAAGTCTTGCCTACCTTCAACAAGAAGTTGCCCAGATGCTGTATCAGAGCCAGCTACATTGGATACCATGCATGTGTAGTTGCCAACATTTCCAGCTTTTAGTTTGTCTATTAGATACACCGAGGATCTGACATCGTAAGAGGTGACTTTTCCCAGTTCCTCTCCTCTAATCTCCCTGCCATTGAAGTACCATTTGAAAGTGACTGGAAGATCT
Organism: Parasteatoda tepidariorum; assembly: GCF_043381705.1. Classification (NCBI taxonomy): domain Eukaryota; kingdom Metazoa; phylum Arthropoda; class Arachnida; order Araneae; family Theridiidae; genus Parasteatoda; species Parasteatoda tepidariorum. Next base: position 31,142,398 of record NC_092205.1, read on the forward strand.
CCTCTCCTGAGGGTGCAAATGATATCGGCTCTGTCTCCAAGTCTTAGATCGGATGGAATCATAAGTGGTTTCTGGAGAGCTGGAGCCTCTGGTAACAGAAAAACAAAATAATTTTCAATATCTCTGCATTTATTTTAAATATTTAATAAAAAGATTTTACAACGTAATTTTAATATTTAAAAAAACAGTCAGGGGTAATGAAATTCTGGTGCATTCATCATTTTCAATATTCAAATCAGTTAAACTGAATCATAATATTTTTTAGGACTTAATATTATTGGAGAAGATAAAAATGTTATTTGATTCTGCACTTTATTTATGAGGGTTAATAAAGCATCAATTCATGATGAATTAGTGTCTTATTTAATTTTTATGTTATTGATTTCACTTATCTACGTAATAATTCAAAGGTAATTTAAAGCTATACACCAGTATAAAATTAGTTCTTTAAAAATCTGTTTCGTCTATAACATTATGCTCATTCCTTTAAATAAATAAGAAAAATGAAGTAAAAAACTTGGAAGTAAAGAAAATATAGAGAAAATAATTGATGATATATATATAGAGTAGTATTATCCACAATATGAAGAGATTTCCTATTGAAATAGGTTCTGGTCATGTTATTTTGAAGGTTCAAAATAACATTCTAGTGATTTTGGAGAAAATTAATTTTAATGATTTTACGTTAGCAATGCGAACTAAAAACTTTGCCTTGCATTTATGTTTTGTCCATAACATTTCAATAAGCGAAATCAAAACTCCAAAACTCTTATTTGAAATGTTTGCCCCATTTTCGCTTTAATATTTTTCCTAAGACAGACTTTCCAAGGATTTTGCTTTAAAATTCGCCTTTTTATGATCAAAAAACTATTACAAATTGTCATTTAGTATCTTTCTGTCTATAATATCTTTACTTAATTGTCTGCTTGAATCAATATTATGTAGTTAATAACACTAAAATAAAAATTATTTTACAGGAATTTTAAATTTTTTCTACAACGTCACTTAAAAGGGTCTTCTGCTAAGTTTATTAATCAGATAATGAAAATATATAAAGACTTAAAAAAATGGATAATTTATAGCAAGGGTGGATAATTATAAGATAATTACGAATTCACTTCAAAAATACTCGTACTTAATGGAATATCACAAAATATATTTATTAAAGAAATTCTGAAAAGGTTTAAATTTTGATGTTTTTAACTATTTGCTTCAAAATCATACAGAAAAAAATCAATATTTTCAACAAATTTTTTAAAAATCACAACGAAAGAAAATAATGTTATTTTTATTTATCACGGTTTTTTATTCATTTTTGATTTCTCAAATAAACAACCTAATTTTTAAAAATAAATTTATTCCTTACTAAATAAAAATATTCGTTGACTGATATAATTATTTTTGCTAATCGGATAAAAATATTAGCACATAAAATCTTTTTACCCTTCAGAATTCTTTTGCAAATACTTTTTATGCTGTCATCATTACATTATTTGCTAAGATTTCAAATAACTTGTGTGAGAAGAAAGTTTGAGGAAAGATTATTATTTTTTCTCCTTTTTTTTACACACATAAAAATGAAGGAATATAATCTAAAAAAAAGTAAACTTCTAAAGTTAATTAAATATGGTTTCCTAAGCGCATATTAATATTTTTTCAGACGATGGAGGAAGAATTCCAAAAGAAAACTAATAAAAAAATTAACGAGGCCTTTTTTTGCTTTTGTTTCAAACATTTTGTTTACAGTAAGTTTTTGTGATACCTGGAATCCAGTGGGGCTTTATTTATTAAATAATTTCGTACGTTCAAATATACAGTAATACAGACATGTATAGCTTTCTATTTTAATGATGTAACTAGCCATGAAATATGGTTTCAAAAAATGACATTTTTGCTATCTTAAAATTAAAATTTTAATAAATGAAGTTTTTTTCTTAAACTTTTGTGCGTTATTCAATAATGAAAATCGATATTATTATTTCAATAATGCAAAGTGAAGAATTTTTTGCTCATTTAATTTTAATTATCTCTTATAGGATTAAAAAAATATTTGAAAGTTAGTCCCAGATTTATTTTTTACCTCATTTTATGAAAATTAAAAATAAGTCTTTTGAAAAAAAAAAGTTCAGACGCATTTTTAATTAAATATCTTACGCGAGGAAAATAATTGAAGGCTTTAGCATTAACAATAAAATATTACATAAATTGTTTTTAAAATATATACTCTATAATCAAATATGTAGTTTCTTGATTAATAATACAGTGAGAAAAAAAGTATAGTTAAAGCTACCAGGTTAGGGTAAAGTTTAACATGCTTTTGGTTATGGAAACATCAAAGGCTCGTTAAGTTTTACCAAAGATGATTTAAGAAAGCAATGATTTTGGTTAAGTTAACATTAAAATAAAGCTTTATAATGCATGATAAAATTTCGCAAATTGGGTAAAATATGGTAGTTTTATCATGAAACTTTAGAGCATGGTATGAAAACTTTTTATTTAGGTAAATTTACTTTTCAGTTTTGTATTTTTTACTAAATGTGTGGTAATACAAACTATAATTTTAAAACTCAGAATTTCCAGTAAACGTTCAGCATTTGAGCGGAAAAATCTACCAAATGAATAGTTTAAACACCATATATTTTGGTTTTATTAAAAATAATTATATTTTCTTTTTCTAAAAACGTCATTACCATGCATTACGTTAATTTCACCAAAAATTTTTTTGTGTGCAATTTATTCATTAATTACCCAGTAACATAAAACACATTAATTATGATAAGACACATATATGATAAGACGCCTATGTGATAAGAGTGTTTAAAAGTAATTTCTGTAAGTATAATTTTAAATGCTCAATGAAAACAATTGTTGTCAGATCGATCAGCAGTTTGGCAATCACAACAGTTTAATAATCACTGGTTAATCTAATAAATATCGACTTTTAGTACTCTATAAAAAGAATTCCAGATCAAATTACGGTATTAGTGCTTTGGGTGCATAATTCGTAAAATCCATTTCCCCGTAAATTCTACATCATCGCAAAATCCATTTTACTTTAAAATTAATTTTTATCGTAATATATTGTACCGTAATTTTTACAGTAATATTTATTTAATTAGAGTAATTAAGCGATTTCGCAATAATTTTTACTATACAAATCTGTGCTGGTATATTTTACTGCAATTTGATTCGGAATTTTTCACCTTTTTTCATGCCACTTTAAAGAATGAAAAAAGTAGAAATCATTTATCTCCTAAAAGAAGTAATTCTGAGAAATAAGGTTTTCAGCGGTCTAAATATTGAAACCCAATTCAAACTTTGGAAAGACTATCAAAATCTAAAATTAAGCAAGTTTTTTTAAAAAAAAGTATTATCAAGATTATGTTTACTTAAAAATTAGCTGAATGCAAATTGAATAACTAATTATTAAATAAATTTATCAATTTTCTTCTTTACAATACATAAGAGAGCATTTGAATTGAACTTGGAAAAAAAAACAGTGATTATAGTTTGAACCTAAATCTAGATATGTTCATCAGTTGATTAATTATGAAGGATATAGAAAGCTTGAAAATAACACGGGGGAAAAATTTTTTTCTTGCCTTTATGCAAATACCTGATCTTTATTAGTTGCCGCTTGGAGATTTTTAAAATGACATTTTCAGTCTATTTTTTTTCAGAAGTCCAAATTTAAAAACGTTATGTACACCGAAGAACCATTACATTATGACCACCCTACTAATAACGTGTAGGATCACCTTTAACCCTCAAAACTGCTAGCACCCGCCGTGGCATTGATTCCACAAGGTGCTGATAGGTAGTCTGAGGTATCTGGTACCAAGCGCTCTCCAACTGGTTCTGCAATTCCCTCACATTGCGAGGGGGTAGCGTGGCAGCACGAATTTGGTTTTCCAAGTAGGACCACAAATGCGCTATTGGATTAAGGTCAGGTGAATTTGGGGGCTAAGACTTGACTTGAAAGTCACTGAAATGTTCCTCGAACCAATATATGACGATTCGACCCTTATGACATGGTGCATTATCCTGTTGGTAAACACCATTCCCCGCAGGAAAAACTGTTGCCATGAAAGGGTGAACCTGGTCTGCAACTATGTTCGAGTAGCTTACAGACGTCAGGGATTGTTCTATAAGGATTATGGGTCCTAATGTGCTCCATGAAAACATTGTTCCTGGGCGAGAAACCATGAAAACCTGGGTGAGCCCATTGTTATAGATGGAGGGTGATCATAATGTAATGGCTTTTCGGTGTATAAATGAGGGGGTTACGTAAACATTACAAAAACCTTTAGGAGAGTCAGGGCACACGATCAGTATTAAAACTGCATATGAAATCAAGCTCGGTAAGTCGTCGTACGCGGCTGGGAGCGATCCTCTGTTATGACCTGTTCAGAAACGCACGAAGAAACAGTTCATAATAGGGAAGAGTCTTTACCGGCTTATGACGGTACTTTTGGGCATGGGTTTTTATGCAGTTTTAATCTTAATGATGCGTCTTAACTTCGCTAGAAGTTGGTCGTAATATTTGTTTAAACTCTTGTTATATTTAACGTTTTAAACTTGCACATTTAAAAAAAAATTAAACTAAGGATGTAATTTTTTAAAAAAAATATGTAGGTTGGAGAGATAAACCGATTGCAAAATTATAATCGGTGATACGAAAATATCTAAGAATAGTTAAAATATTTCATGTAGTAGAAAACAAAATTGTTCTCCAGTGTAATTTATGCAAACTGTATATGGAAAAACTAGTTACTGTGAGCCCAGAATGCTTCTTTGGAACAGTCATAGAAAAAAAAGTTGACACATTTTTACTTGATCACTTAGAAGATAAATATTTATAAATTCAGAAGCTATTTTGGCTAACGATTTCGAAAGAGTTAAATTGCTAGATTAAAAACAAAGCGAAGTTAAATTAAAAAAAAGAGGCAAGAAATTTTAATTTTTTTAGAAGCTGTTTTTCTTAAAAGGCTACTTCATTTCAACTGATTGAAAACTTCATCACCTTCAAAAATATAAAAATAGCAAGTAACAGTTGATATGTTTCAAGCACTTCAAGATAGGAGCCTATTTACATGACTTGCCAGACGTGATTAAGGAGAAATAAAACTGATTTGAAATAAAAAATGTTAAGTTCAAAGCTAACAAGGTGAGTCAACTTTCATATGAATAAAACAAGATTCTAGGGCATCAAGATGAGTTGATGTGACTGAATGATAAATAATTTTTGCATTGCTAAAATTGAATTTATGCCGAAAATCCTCACAACCTCTACATAGCACGTGGAAATGCATTTGACCCTAATTTGCCTCTCTCAGCCACCGCGGATTTTCTTATTCTGTTTTTCATCTTATCTCTTTCTGGGGTATTGTGTTTTTTTTAGTTCTATTTCGCACCATTATTTTTTCATTTTCTTGGTTAGCAACTTTAGGTTTTTATTTCAAATTATTTTTTATTTCTTCTCATTCACGTCTGGCAAGTCTTGATAAGGGGCCCCTATTTTTAAAGTGCTTGAAACATGTCGACTGTTCTTTGGCATTTTTATATTTCTGAAGCAAATTGAGATTTTACTCAGGTAATATCTTACCGTCTCAGTTTCATTTGATTATATATTAACTTTTTATTGTGTTTATTATTGCTAGAAATGGGGTTTCCAGGTATTGGTAAATATTTCTTTGAAATTTAAAATATTTAAATGGGGTGACAATAATATTTAAAGAAGAGTTTTCTGAGAAGACTTCAACTAATATATGCTTTTGGAATCCTTGGCAAAAATTAAGTCAAAAGTATATAAGAAGGAGTAAACAAAAGTATTATCAAAATCTTTCGAATCACTATTGAGGAAAAATGAACGAAAAACATCAAAACTACAGCTTTAGCCTGATGAAATTTGGAACTATTATTAAGATCCTCATTTAATTTTTTTCAAATTTCTTCAGCAATCCAACGTGTATAGAAGGTTTCAGTCCCGACTATTTCGGCAGTGATTTATTACATTTCGATAGCATTTTTGTTTTTTCCTTGCTTATATATTAATTTCCAACATTAAATTATCAAATTCTTTTGGCATAAAATTTGGCAAATATTTTCAAAATTTGTTTTAAATGTGTTATGAAATGACTTATATATTGTTCAAAAATAATTTGTAAGCAATTTTTTTATTTAGCAAATAAATAAAATTTTCACTTGGAAAATTTTTATTACTGTTGATCAATTACGATATCATACTTTCAGTGCAAGGGATCTATTAAATATCACATTAACCTTCCGCTCCTTTCAGAAAGAAATGAGAAAAATTAAAGTTTCCACCATAAACATAAGATTTTTCTTTTAAAATTCGTTTTTTTAAAATTAAATTATTGTTCCTATTCTCGATCCCGTTATTATCTCTTCTTTGTTAGAAAAAATAAGTAAATCACGTCCCCTTCCCCTGAGGTGCACACAATGTATTTTAGCGACCTCAACTCACACAAACTGTGAAAGCTGTTGCCATTTAATGAAATAATAGATAAAATCTTTATTTTTATATTTTCTGCAAGATGCATGCTTAAATTGCACTTTGTTACTAATTTAAAAACTTTTCTTGCAGAAGAATTTTTTTAACAAAGAACTGTTACGATATATACTTTATTACTACTACTTTGTTACTACTTAAAGGAAAAAAGAACTCTAATTTTGAAGTAAAAAGTATTTGAAAATAACACATCTTTTAAATTGTTTTTCAGTTTTTGAATTTAATTTTCTATTTTCTGAGGAAAATATGACACATCAGGACATACTTTGAGCAACAAATAATTCTATGTCTTTATAAATAGTGTAAACACGTTTAATTTTATATTTTTGTAGAATTTAACTATAGTAAGATTGCAATATACTTTTATGTTAACAATATTATTTTATTTAAAAAGTTTGTTAGTTATTGAATATTAGAGGCTATGGAATTTGTTAGTTATGGAACATATTATGAAAAGATCCCTTGCTTGCTCTTCATGAAAATATAAACCATTTAAGTTATGAAATCGCTATCTGCTCTCCAATAATCCGAGAAATCATCCTTATGGCAGAGAAGGTCCGATGTTCAGAGCAGAAATGATATGGAATTTCTGCGCACGACTTCATGTCACTGAAATAGACATCTTTTCTGATGTAAGATAAAAAGAAGTGGTGCTATAGCTATCTCTATGCAGAGAAAAAAATTCTGACAAAATTATTGTACTGTTTGATACTGATATTTCTGGTAAAAAACATTATAATTCTGATTAAAAAAGCTAAAATATATGGTACTTAAACCAATAATTTCGTAATTTTTCCTGTCATATGGAAAATTATCGTCATATGGAAGTTTATCGGAAATTCTGGTTCTCAAAATTATAGCTCTTATTACCACACATTTTACAAGAGATAAAAAAATTTAAAAGCAAATTTTACCGAATAAATCCACATTTATCACAATTTATATTTTAACACATACTATAAAACGCTATATTATAGCTAATTTTACTGAAATCTTTACAAAACGCCTGAGAAAAAGTACAGAAGTTTTTGAGGTTTTTATAGAGCCAGAAACATGTTATAGTTTAACATATTCTGGTAATTTTGGCCATACTTTTATTTTAGTGTACAATTGCTTTTTCAGTTGTATTATTGGATCCTGATTTAAATTTAGTGAATAACAATGTTACATATAGAGAGTAACGTATCTGGTCAAAGTTTTTCAGGAGAGTAAAGACATTTTCTTCATGTATTAGCCAGACAGATCTCCAGACTTCAACACAACAAAGAATGGGGATACTGTGGAGAGTGCAACTGAAATTCAAAGAGCTCTCTCTGGATTCCAGACCAGAAAGCTGTGTTGATTAACTCTTTGAATTTATCACCACAGAGACTCTTAAACTGCATTATATTCAGAGTTAGTTTATATATATCTAAGCATACCCCACTATTAATACATTTCTTGTTCGATTCTGTAACTACTGTTTCATGTCATCCAACTCTGATGAATGCTACATACGATCACGCGTGGACATCAAAACTGTTGAACACTGCACAATATCCGTTCAAGCAAAATGCTCACATTAAAATGTCTCCAAAAGTTCTAGAAATAATGGGTTAAGTTTGAAAATTCTCTTAATTTCGAACACCAGCATTTTCCACCAAGACCTTCCGAGTCTCAAAGTTTATTCGTGAATAAAAATTTAGCTTTAGAGAAGGTTCTAAAATGACTTTTCAAATATGACAAATAATTAGTTATTATTTCACTCCGAGTTTTTAATTAAATTATTTATTAAAAGAAGTCGGTAGGGCATATACAATAATGCGAAAACTGACTTTTTTCGATTTTTTTCACAAAATATTTGCATATACATGTTTACACTGTGATAACTGCATATGCATATCTTCGACAGAAAATTTGAACTTGGAACTTTTAATTTTTTTAAAAAATTTCATCAAAAATCTTTCATAATTCAAAAAGTATTCCTGTTAACGCTAAAACATTTTCACAGCATACAAATGATATAATCTAATGTATCTCCAAAAAGTTTCAACGCGATATCATAAGTAGTTTCTTAGAGAAGGTAATTCGAAAAAGTTCAGTTTTAGCTTTACTGATATATGCCTTACCAACTTTCTTTTTAACGGATTAAATGATTCATAATATTAATATTCTCCAGATAAGTTTGCCATTCTTTGAAAGAATTAGACCCAATATCTGTAAAAATATAAATTTGTCGGAAATAAATTGTGAGAAGAGAGGTTGGAAATAAAATTTGCTGCTTTATAGCCGGCAGTCAACTTAATGTCAACTAAGTTTTCCAATTCAAGACTGGATAAGGCTTGAATGTTAATAAATATTTTAAATCTTCTAAACCAAATTTTTTTTGTGGTTTTAAATTTGACTCGGACTGATGATTCTTCAAACACGGTAGATCTTTATTATCATACAGATATCAACAAACAGAACAAAAAATGTGGTATACCGTAATTTTTACAGCAATAATTACCGCAAAATTAAATAAATAATTGAATAATAAATAATTAAATAACTAATTAATAACAGTAATTCAATAAATAATACTGTAAAAATTACGTTATAACATTTTACGGCTAAATTTTTTTTATAGTTAAAATGTATTTAACGGTAAAATAGGTTTTACGAATGATGAAACGAAAGCGCCAGTAGTTTATACTGTAATTTGATCTCGAATTTTTCATAGTATATTATTATTGTTTCAAATGTTGCCAAACAGTAGAACTTGTGCTATTCAACCAAGAGCACGAGTTTCAAAAATTGGTAAAGTTGAGAAAAGTATTTTTTAGTAACTTTGCTGAAATCTTAGATGTAAATTTTTGCTGGAAGCTTAAATATAATCTAAGATAAACCTTAATTTTCATTTCCCCGCGACAAAAACAATAAACTAAGCTCACTAGTCACTATTAAAAATAGAATAAGCTATGTTGTCAGACATAGCTTACATACTCTTACATTTAAAAAAAATGTCACTTCTTCTTTGAAGGCAAGAAAAAAAATTATTTTAAGAAAATTAAAATTTTCATTGTTTATTAATGCTCTATCCATCAAAGAATAAAAGAAAAAATAAGAAAATAAATTGATAATGAAAAAGAGAATATGTAATACTAATTAAACAGGAAAGGATCAAAGGATTTTGTTTTTTAAAATATCATCAACGAAAAAAAAGAATCAAGTAAAGATTATTATTTTAATTAGATGTAATTAGGATCTTCAAGTATAGAGAGAAGTACACTTTTGAACAATACTTTATTTACATAATAAACTGCCTTTTTTCTAATGAACAACGATGCGAAAACATATAAAAAATAAAATATTCATAAGGTTTTCTATGTTTGTGGTATGTTGTATGAAACTATAAAATTTGTTCAAATTAAAATATTTATTTGAATAATATGAACTGAATAAAAAATATTACAAGTTTCTGAATTTCTTTTTTAAAAATTTAGTAGAAATATCGAGTTTCAGCTAATCCTTAACCCTTTTGTGGCCGTATTTAGTTAATACTGAAAGCAAATTGAAAATAAAGATATGCCATTTTACCACAAAGGAATAGAATAGAAAATTTATAGTTCAATCAATGTGATGTCACGAAATGCTTTGGGAATATCATCTCATGGTCAAACCATAAATATTGGCAAATGCTTATTTTCACACTTTACCAAACATTACAATTTTGTAAAAAATATAAGAGAATAAAAAAATACAAAAGTATTTAATGTGTTCACATTGATCTTTATATAAACACGCTAAAATGCTTTTAAAAACAGGTACTGACTTATGTATAAAACTCTGTTCGGCTATTTAATTGAAACGTTAATTTTCGAATTATACAGGGTTATCATTTTTTAGACAAAACTAAAATTTTATTGGTTAGCTTTAGTATTGCAAATGTTTATTTAAAAAAAAGTCAGTTTAAATTCTATGATTTTTATTAGATAAACGTAATTGCCTTTTGAATAGAGTTAAAAATATAAGTTTAATATATAAGTTTAATATATTCTTGTATGCTCCTTGGCATTTTTTTTCATTTAGGTACTTGCAACTCGAGATAAAAACGCATGATTAGGTTCAATCATGTGACTTAAATCACATGGTTGGACCTAATCATGCGGTTGGGTTTGGTGGATAAATACCGAAATTAGACCTGGTTTATAATAACGTTGAATCAATTTTCAGATCAGATTTAATTGGATACCAGTATGCCACGTCACGCGTATGCGTCGAACCTGACTGGCGGCTGAATTATGATATAAGCGAATGCCATGATTTACCGACGATAATGTTACTTGAAAGTATCCAAATAGAATTTTTAGAAATATTTAAATAATAGAATTGGGTACTCGTATTTCAAGAAGAAGACCATATATACCCATACATGTGACCTACCAATGAAGTCAGCACCACATGATCGCTTGTAAGTAAATGGCATGTGAAAGTTAAGCTAAGATTTTCCACATAAGTTGGAATGTTAATTAAAGTGTTAATTAAATACAGGGCGGTATCGCACATATTCAATGTGCGATACCGCCCTGTATATAATTAACACTTTAATTNTACCCATACATGTGACCTACCAATGAAGTCAGCACCACATGATCGCTTGTAAGTAAATGGCATGTGAAAGTTAAGCTAAGATTTTCCACATAAGTTGGAATGTTAATTAACACTTTAATTAACATTCCAACTTAATTATAATTAATATTACTTAATATTATAATTAATTAATATTTTAACAATAACAATTATAATTAACAACAAATAATAATTAATAACAATTATAATTAACAACAAATAATAATTAATAACAATTATAATTATAATAAGAATTATAATTAATTGATATTTCAACAACTCCAACTTGTTGAGATGTAATTCTTCCTCATCTACGTCTTTTACCAAACTTACATTTATTATTTGTTTATTTTCATTGTGAAGTGATATTTTTTTATTTTGTGTACCTGACAACTTCGATGCATAATTAGTTTGCTTATGTTCTACATGGTTTCGCGCCTATCTTTGCGTTGAGTTAGAAATATAAAGTGAAGGAAATGAAATCTTTGTGAAAGAATACAGTGTGTGTCACTTAAGAGAATCGATACTTGAAGGGCTTGGCTTACTCGAAATAGAATGAAAAGAACAGTTGTTAACTTAAACAAATGCCACATTTCAGCAACCAATTACCAATTAGGATCGGGATACCCACGCTACATCACTTGCATCAAATGCGAGTTTTATTTTTTTTAGTATCACGTATATTTTCTTTTCAAACTTTTTCAATCAATTAGCAACTTGTGAAATGAATGTTAGAATTAATGAACTTTTTTTTAATTGGTAATGTAACTTTGTGAAAAATGTCTATGCTATTGCTTAACCATTGTCAATTGTAACTGATAAATCGTTGACTGGCATCAGCATAGCATTTTTAATAATAGAAATCAGTTGTCATGATTTGAAATTAATTTTATTTTATGAATAAATAAGAATTCGTATATTGTTTCTGTAGACGAAACTATTTTTATAAATTTGTTATTTTTCAACAGAACTTATTAGTAAGTATGCTTATATAATCTCAGTTGTTTTTAAAATTAGTTATTTTAGAATTAACTCATTATCATTATAACCAATTAACATTATAACCAATTAACATTAACTCAAAATCTGTTACAGCAATAATCTGTAATTGTATTAAATCTACCACTGCGAATATTAAACATCAATTCACTAGTATATAAGACATTCTAACCTAATTCAATCTTGAGGTAAATTTTGATAGATGAAGGTTGGCATTGTCTAAAGATCTTTCTCCGCATTGATGACCTTCGCACGTGATGTGAACACGCCTACCTGGACAGAAACTCCCACTTCAATTTGAACACGCCTACTTCGATGGATGGTTCCCATTAAACAGTCGACTTGCTACTTGTGACTGCGACATTATCCTCTTCACGCTGTTGCTTTTCAGTCTCTCTCACACATAACGTACAACGTACACACTCGACTACCAAAGGCAACACAGGAGTGACCACGACCGTGAACTTAATACAGCTCTCCCGATCAGCACTAAAAAAGTACAGTGATCTTAATACAGCTCTCCCAGCTTCTCACAAAACAGCAATGGATCAACTAGTCGTATCCTATTCATCGAATTCTATCACAGATAATATTCCAGTGGAGCAATATACTGTAGTGTATCTACCACTACCAAAATTCAATTCCCAAGTATATAAGACATGTTAACTCGACTCTATGGTGGGGTACCTTTTCATAGATGAAGGCTGACATTGTCGATAACACTCTCCCCTCACTTAATGTTACTCATCATTAAGACACATAGATTTTTTAATTAAATGGATATTGGTGTCATTCATTTAGTAGCTTAATAATTTACATGAACTATGTTACAGATTACTCAAATGCGATAGTATCACAAATGTATCATTTCGTTTATCAGTTACTTTCAATAACAAATGTCCTTCATTCAAACATGATTTTTTCTTTAAATCAATTCTATGATTTTTGAGTAAAAAATTGCAGCCAGTTTATTGGTGAAGAAATAAATTATTTAGATTTTGGATAAATTTTTTGAATGTTTTAAATATCGTCTACATATTTTCATTTTCTACGTGTTCTTTAATAAATAAAAGAATTTCAAATTTGAATTTATGCGTGGAAATCAAAATACTTTCAAAGAATAACTAGCACCACTTTCTTTTCAGATAAAAAACTAATTTCAAATGTAAATGTTCCCGAAAGCAGCAAAAACAATGAGGAGTCGCGATGCGGTGAGTTCGTGTAGGGGAATCTAAGGAGTGTGCCGCAATACGGAGAGTCCGTGCATGATTTTTACCCCTGACCGTTTAGTTGGTTTCTTAGGTGCCAATGACTTAATTTCAGAACAATGCTGCCGAATTCAGCAGAATCAGTGCGGAGTCGCGAAGCGGTAACTTCTTGAAGGGAGAAGACATTGTGGAACCACACAGTGGTAAATTCATGTAGGCGAACCAGTTTGTCGTCTCATGTTTTTAGTTAAAAAATAAAGTAACTTCTGTGTTGTATTTCTAAAATTATGTAATGCTTATTATGAAATATTTGATTTGTTGCTTAAATTTGTTGTTTGAAAATTCATCCAAGTTAGAAAAAATAAACTAATCATGAATTTGAATTGTTTCATTCATATAATTTAAAAATAAGGTAATTCCTTGATTGCCTTTCATCTATAATTCATTTTTTATATCTGATTTTTTATTTGATAATATAAATAGATTTTCAGAATTAGAATGATCAAAGAATTAAAATGTGGCGTTATAAAGTTTAGCTTCTTTAGATTAAATTCTTTCCCTAGTTAGTATCCCCGTGAATCCTGGAATAATATCAACTGAAATTAAATTTAGCTAATTTATTATTTAAAAAAATAAAATTTGAATTTCTTTGAATTAGACATGAAGATTGAGTGAAGCATGTATAAAATTTATAAATTACGAGTTAAAACAGGATCTTAGGAGTAAAGTTTGATTTATTGTTTAGCAAAATAAATTAAATTTGCGAACAAAGTTTAATGAAAACTCGATTAATAGCTAGATTATAAGAGACCTAATGACAGATCTGTCACCCAAACAAAGAATGTTTGCAAAATTAACCGCCATTTTAAAACGCAAACATACGGTTAGTTTAAGTACAAATGGCGGAAGACAAAACTGTCACCATTGCTTTATTTGGCCTCTGGCGCGAAAGCGAACATTAATTTGGAAAATTATGCCAAGGCAGGTTTGTCGGCTAAAGAAAAGCGCATTAAATTCCCTCCGGTGTGATTTAAAGAGTTATTCGTGAATGGCGGACACTTGAAATATGTTGCAACTCAACCAAAGGAAAGATTATAATTAACGTTTTTTGATTATTTCTCTAGCATTTAGTTTTTTTTTAACGGAGGGAGTTGAAAATAATGAGGACTTGGTTTTAAAAACAAAATTATGCGTTGCTACGTTTCTGTTAAGAGTCCTTAAGATAGACGGCAAGCAAAGCATTAATTTTCTTCATTTTGAGAAGAAAGTAACTCGACACTTCCGAGGAGTTGCATCTTCGAGGATTAAGTTTGCGAAATTGCTTGATGTGAAATGTAAGAAAGCAAACTAAAAAATATATGTAGTTGATGGTTTTTAATTCTTTGCGGGGTTTTTTATAATCCTTTCGGGAAAATATAAATTTCTTAAGAAAAGTTTCGTAATATTTTTAGATTCGCTTTTATAGAAAAATACATTAAAAATTTTAAATTTAGGTTGTAAGAATATGCTTCTTCTTTTCTATAAATTTTTTTTGAAAATAAGATTTAGTAAAATAGGCTTGATGATGGATATGAAAATTATTCTTGGCAGGTTTAAAGAAGTAATATCACAGTATTTTTAAGATATTTTTTGTGTGGAATTTATGTGCATACGTTTATGGAAGACTGAATTGGTGAGACAGAGCAGTAAACGAACTTAAATCATTAAATTACATGTTAACATATCAAAAAGAAAACTTTTATAAGTAAGAAATACCGTAATCAATACCATAAGATAGAGCAAAATGAGCAGAATAACAATGAAACTTTTAAAATAGGCGGCATAATACACCGAACCGGTGTAGTATGCCACCTATCTGTTATTATGTCAGTTCGGTGTATTATTCTGTTCGGTGTATTATGTCATCGTCACCGAAGAATACGCCAAAGAATGTTCCAGATGAATAGCTTGATAACATAATAAACTATAAATTATAGTTGAAAGATACAGTCACTTCAACGCTAGAACAAGTAATATCGTCAATCCTTATTTTATGAATGGAATTTTGAATAAAATGGATGTGTTGCAAGGCCATGTTTGTTCAGTGGTTAAGGCACTAAACTGTCCTAAAGATGAACTGTGGTTCGATCCCTAGTAGCCCCAGCTTCTGATATAAAAGTACTAGCTTGTCTGGGAAGCAAAGGTAGGCAATACGCAATGCTGACCAATTGTGCCAAAGTTCTTCAGAAAATTGGGAAGCCATCACTTTAGTTATACCCTGGTACCACAATGTGCTTTTGTGGAAGTACCTTACTTTAAATACTTTAAGATTAAATTTAAAAGCAATAGAAAGATATTACAGATCTTTAATTCTGAGAATTCTCTGGTTAAAAAAACTTTACCAGTGACTGTATGTTTACGCAGTTAAAAGTTTTTTGTTACCATTTCTTTAGACAAACTTCTTTGACTCTTAGTCTATTTCATGTTTCGACCAGTTTGTGTCGTAATTGTCCAATTACATTAGATATAGAGTTTCTATTACATACCGGTCTAAAGATAATTAATTCCATTTCTCTTACTTTTTAGTTTAAAGAGAATTCTTCAATGTTTGAATGTCATGTTAACAACATAAGTTAAGATTTATTACATTTTATGTTAAATATTGTATTTTGAACTGATATTATTATTAATGTATCTACATAACAAATAATTATTATTTTGCGTAGTAAATTATGTAAATTTTTAAAAAATATTTTTTTGATTCATGATGTTAGATTTATACCTGGCACCACAGTTATAGAGAAAAGTTAACATCGCTTTTGAATAAACCTTTGCCTGTAGTTTATCAATTATTCTTCGACTCATAGTTTAATGTGCACAAAAATATTTTAAATTTACTTTATGATGCATTTTTCTTCTTAACGTAGTATAAATTTAGTTTCCAAAGCACTATGAAAAAGTATTATGCTCGATCAATAGAGTTGAACTTTATAATTAGAAATGTCAGCAGATATTACGCAGAATAGAATTTCTGAACTCTTTTAGAATTAATCAAGTTCAAATTATTTTATTTGCTTAATTTATTTTAATATCACTCTAAGCAAGTGTTTTTCATAAATTTACCGGTAATATAAAATAAATTCAACTTGATCAATTATTAAAATCACTTATCTTTTCAAAATTAAATTTAATGAGTCGAGGAGTTTCTTTTTTTCGTCTTTTCGTTCAAAGAAGATAAAAAATATCCAATAAAAAAATCTGATGAAATTAATTATGTATATGCGAGTAAAATACCAGCTTTATTATTTTAGGAATGAAGAGATTTTTAAAGACATTTTTTTTAATTAAAAAAAATAGATTTAATCTGTGTTTTATTTATTACGTTTGGTATTTGATATTTTTGAGATTTGACATATTAATAATTTCTCTTTGCTCATGCACACAATTAAATTTCCTCGACTTTAGTTTCTCATAACAATAATTAAATTTTACAATAAAAATGCAGTGATTGTTGTATTTACTTTAAGAAAATTACATCAAAGCTAGCCGCTTTGTGGCAAAAATTATTTTAATAAAGTTATAAACTTGCCAGATTTTGAACAACAGTTTTCAGGTTGAAATTTCTTGTCATTGTTGCAAACCTACAAGTACCATAATCTTAGTTTTTTCCGTTCTTCCCTTCAACTTTACCCTTCTTCCTTCGTATTTTAGACGAAAAAGAAATTAATGAATGCAAATGCGAATAACAATAACTCATTAATTAATATTGTTTTAAAAAAAGAATATGGTACTTTATTTTAACTTTCGAAATTTTCTCTTTAAAATCAATTAGAATTTAAAAGTATTTAAAAAAAATACTAAGAATGGAAGTAGCTTAAGTGGAGCATTTTTAATAATCATATCCGTCTAAAAAATCTTAAAAACATTACTTGTAAGTTTGAGTCGCGATGACTCAGTGGTTAAAGCACTAAACTGTCTATCTGAAGTTCTGGAGTTCAATCCTCAATGGCGGCTGGAAGTCCTCCCAGCTTCCGATCAATGGGTACCAGCTAGTCTGTGAAGTGAAAACGGCCGTGCACATTGCAGACCACATTGTCCCAATCATGCCATTTGTCACGAAATTATAGCGTCTTAACCTCCATTACCCCTTTCCCTTCTAGACCAATGACGGGCTGTTGCAAGAGTGCTTTATTTTATTTGTCAGTTTAAAGGGTTAACATTTACCTACATGTATTTTACACAGGAAGGAAAAGAACAAAAATTCAAAAAGGGACCTATTTACGCCTTTTATAGTCTTTACCTAGCCTATTTATTTATTAAGAAACGATTTAAAAATGCATAAGTTCACCATTTTTTAAATATATTTTTTGATAAATAATTTTCATGAGATTATTTTTATTCCTTTCTTTTTTAAAGTCTTAGCAGAGGCAATAAACAGGAAAAGTACTGCCTTCTCACTTACAATTACAAATATTTTCTACAATCACAGCTACAAGCTAATAAAATCTGACGTCAGTTCTCTTCGATTTCTTTTAACGGAGTATTAGATAATCTTGTTGATACAATATAAAAGGGACGATGAGTTGGGAAATAAATACTTTTCCTCTTCAAATTTAAATAATACCGGAGGTAATTTTTTCTCACCCATTTGACACGAACAACCTCAATAATAGACTGCCTTAATTCAGTAAGAAGATAAAATAATATATATCTTCGAACACCGTCTTTGCAACAACCCTTCAACATCAAAACAGTATAAAAGAAATCTTATCACACCATGTTTCCGTACTCCAGAACTTTCAGATAAGAGCGAACGTGCTCACATTTCAAACTCGGAATAGTTCTAATCGAAAGGGCCGCCAGTGAAATAGATGGAGGAGGCTATCTAGGAAGGTACGTGGTCCTCGAAACATGATACAATAGCAAGTTTTCTGTGCCTCGGGAGTTCAGGAGAGATAGAACATCCTGATGACAGAGCACTTCGTCTGGAGTCTCGGGATCACGTTTCTAAAGCAAGAAAATCTCCTCTCGAACAGTGTTTTATTTCTGAAGGACCATAAATCGATTTACCGTCACTGCAGCGTTTTGTGTGGTGTTTGAAACGAAACAAAGGTTAAAACATTTTTTTTTTTTGTTAAAATATTTTTTAGGTTATTTTTTCTTGGAAGATGAGCTACCGGAGAGATTAGGGATCACAAGTTGAGCCAAAGTATAAGTCTTTTCTTATAGGAAGAGTCCAAGAAAGGATAAGATATTTTTTCTATAGGTATTTTATTAATTCATTTGCTGAATAAATGGTATCTTTTCTCAGAATATTGTGAGCATTGTTCAGAACAACGAAGAAAACATTCATTCAGAAGCTAATTGATGGTATATTAATTGAAAAGTAAGACAATCAAACTCATTTAATGACATAAGTAATAAGGAGATATTCCATTAAGAGCAATAACGTTTAGTGGCAATAATAAATCTCTAGGTTAATAATTGCAAGGGTTAAACAAATGTAATTGAAAGTTACATTTTGTTTTGCTGCTTAAAAAATATGACATTTAGGCACTTGAAAACACGATGGATTGTAGAAAAGTATACAAGAGAGTACGATAAAATAAGAGCAAATTGTTAATTAATTTGAGAGTTATTAATTGTTAAACTTCAAGTAAAAATTACTATACGGGCCACTTCGAAGCCCACAGGCATGTAACTACAGACTTGAAATTTAACGTGCTCAAAAGGCCAGTTTTGTTCATGAACTAAACAAAAGCCTTTTTCAAATTCAAATGTGTACAAAAGGTACAGCAATTTAAAATACTTTTTTCACGATTTAGCTCACTTTTTTCTCTCTTTACATTACATTTTGTTTTGCCGAGAAATAATGATAAGTTTTATCAATATGAACTTGAGAAGAAAAAGCTGAGAGAATACGATGGAATAAAAAAAAATCCATTTCAACGAGAATATTGAAATATTTTCCAGGACAACTGTTAGCTTAGTCTTTAGACTGTACCACCTTGTAACCAAATGGTTTTAATTTAGCATTTTAAGTCATTAGTTTCTTCTGTTGATGAATTCCCCAACTGATTTGGAAACTTAATCTAAAAAAACCGTAATTTACAAAGCAGAACGCAATAAATCGTACATATTCACCTGTTTTACTTTATTTGATTTTTCTAAAAATCGGTTGTCTCTTTACTCTTGTTCGGCTAGTGGAATATTTTTAATTTAAAACTTACATTCATAAATCTCTAAGTTTTCAAAATGAAGAGATTTTCATAGCACACTATTGCAACCTTTTCCCACACTCATCATGAGATTCTAAATTGCATGTTCACCAACATTTTAAGAAAACGTATCGATCGACATTCCGTTTTAAAATAGAAACCTTCATTAAGATGTGAATATACATCCAACTCTCATTTGCCGACAATATATTGAAATATCGGCTCATTAATTTAAGGGAGCCTAGTTTTCAAAAACAAAGCATCCATGACCATCATTAAATCCCACTTAAAATATTTGTTTTAAAAATAGGAACACCACTGCTGCTCCTAGTCTTTAACAGAATTCAACACTCATCCGAATTTTTCGTCATCTTCCGTATTTCCGGAATTTATGAGGAGCGTTAAAAATAATTACCCCCCGGCCGGTGCGCATCAAAAATCGATATATCTTTTGGAGTTCTCACATCAGTATATCGGTTTCATTCTGATGGATCTTTTCTTCGTAATCGATAAATTTTCCATTCTCACGTTCGAACTCTTTTAAAGTAGCTCTCGAAGGGTCCTACATTAAACTACTTTGACAGTAATTGCCTTTCTTAAACCTGATTTATATCTTTCTTAAAAGAATTGTTTTCCTAAGGGGATGGGATTTTACCATCAGAAAAGTAAATGTCTAACGAAGGTGTATTATTCTTTTGTTTTGTTTCATGTTATGGTTATTTATGTTTTACAATTAAAGTTTTCTGAGATGTTGTCGCTTTCTCACGTTAACGGGAAAGGAAACCCAGCAGACATATTCTTTGAATAAATATATAAAATTTAACTTAATAAATACTGTTTAAGAATAAATTGTTTCTAAAAAATAATAAATCGTTTTCTATTGTACAACTAAAGTTTAAATTTAAAAATTGGAAACTGTTTTTTGTTGAAAATGTATTGATAGCTTGATTGTTTGCTCAGTAATATTGTTTGCTCAAAAATAAAGCATTATTAAAGATTTGCTTGTATTATAAGTTATTGTGTAGCTCAATTGATTAGTTGTTCAAATTTTAAAACACAAATTAACCATACATCGCAATGAAATTTTGATAAATAAAGATTTTTACCAGATTGATCACCTTTCAAAAGCATTTTGTAAAATATATAAACTTAAATGGTAACTTAGCTGAATGCACAATACAAATGTAGTTAGGTATTCTAATTCTTCAATCCATCCTCCAATCTTTATACCTTAATTAATGTTCAACAATATATTAACCAAATTCTTTTCACCACCTGTTGCTAACTGCTTTGCCCGTTCGGAAGTACTCTGATTTTAATTTGAATTTGTAGGGTATCTACCACTACAAAATTACAATTACAATTCACAAGTATATAAGACGTGCTAACTCGATTCTATGATGGGGTACCTTTTCATGGATGAAGGTTGACATGTTCTTTAACTTCACAGTCCACATTGGTGACCTTCGGACGTGATGTGAACACGCCTACCTTGGCAGTAACGCCCACTTCGATCTGGAAACGCCTACTTCGTTGGATGGTCCACATTGAATAGTTGACTTGCTACTTGTGACTGCAACATCAACCACCTCCTAGCCCTGTTGCTGCTCAGTTTCAATCACACACAACGTATTCATTTTACTGCTAAAGGCAACACAGGAGCGACTGTGAAGTTAATACACCTCTCACATTCAGCACTCAAAGAGTACGGTGATCTTAAAACTGCTCTCCCGGCTTCTCACAAAACAGCAATGAATCAACTAGTGGTATCCGTTCATCAAATTCTATCACAGATATAATTCTGGTGGGGGAGTACCGTAGGGAATCACTACAAAATTACAATTACAATTCACTAGTATATAAGACGTATTAACTCGATTCTATGATGGGGTACCTTTTCACAGATGAAGGTTGACATGGTCTGTAACTTCACTACCCACAAATTATTTTCAAGAAATGACCACGATATTGTCTCAACTCTTTATGTAAGGAATTTTAGTAATTCTGTCCGGCAACTTTTAAATCACACAAATCAGCATAAGTTTGAGTCTGGGACATTTCAAATTGTAGGCAGCAGAGTCATTAAATTTTTTTCAATTTCTGTTGTTCCGGATTAGATATGAAACTCATATCAATGCTCCATAACTTCCTTACGCACCTCTTGAGCCATAGTTTGAGTATCGTATAGTATTTTATATCAGCAGTGTGCGGCTCCATAGCATTAAGCAATGCTATGGAGCCGCACACTGCTAAATTTTTTTTCACCAATTTTAGAAAGGATCAAATATATATATATATATATTGTTCGATCGCACTAAATTGCGAATATAGATTTGACAAATTTGTTGTTTGCATTAAAAGAAAAAATGCATTCATATTATGAGCAATGAGCAAATTTCGAAACACTAAAGTACCGCTATGGGAGTGCTGTTGAGCATTTACAACATCACAGAAAGTATAAATTTTCTATAGAAACTTTTTAAAAAATGGAATCATCTAGAATAATTTTTTTCCTAATACAAGTTGCTCGATTTTAAAAAAGGGAGTGATTATTTCTCTTGAAATAAATGAAGTTGGAATTTCAAGATAAGTTTCGCCAATCTCGGTCAGGGGAATGGCCTTGCATCAGAAACGTTCTTGGTTTGAATCTTGGACAAGGCATAGATGTTCTTTCATTCTCTGTACTATCTGACCTTACTGTGGGAACATCTTTAACCCATATAATATGGCGCCTCTGAGAGAGTGGCCGGCAAATATGCCTGTATTGACGAGATGTCATTCCCCAGATGGACATTAGGACAAAAAGTTACGTAGTGTTAACATTAGCTAGACAGTTAGAAGCCATTTAGCTACTTAAAATTATTGATATGAGTAATTGTGCCGCGATAAATTGAGCAAACAGTTTAAAAAAAAAGGGCTTTCTAATGTTAAGATTTCAGATCTCAAAAAAAGATAATAAATTGCAGAAGATATGAGTGGCAGCCAGTATGTGGAGCTCACTTATGTGAGGTAAATACTCATTTATTTATAATTTATTGAATTTTTTTACTTATTTATGTGGTATATAAGCATTATTAAGTGGTTAAGATATGTTTCTGAATGCTTGTTTTAATCGAAACATTAACGCTTTTGATTTTTTTTACTCCCGAAGGTACTCAACAAGTATGTTTATAAGAAAAATGACATATTCCGATTCCATTAAATGCACGTAATCCAGAAATTCGCAAAAATAAATTTTTTTGATGGAAATAGCATTTTTTTAAATAAAATTTTAGATTTTTTTTATTTTTTAGTGAAGTCTGGAATTATTATGAATGGAATATTAGATCTAGAAACTAGCTTCTCCGGGTTTTTTAACCGACTTTCGTCCAAAGTTTCAGTGACTATTTCGAATAAATGTGCCAGAATATCTTCGACACCGAGATTAATTATTTACCTTAGTTTACATTTTACTTTCTTTAAAAAATATCCATGACCTCCAAAAATAAACTAAAGTTTATAAATTCGTTAAACTGCATAATCTGTGGCTAATTCTAGCCACCAAAACTGAAAATTGTATTTCCAAAGAATCACTTACAATGCTCAAAGTATTAAAATATAATTTTTATTATCTTTTAATACTTTGAAAATATTAAAATACTTTATTAAAAGATAATTTTTATTACCTTTTAATAAAAAATGAAGGAAAATTGCGCTAAAATTTGTAATTTTCGTTTATCGTCGTATCTTAAAGCATGGCGTAAAAACCATTTAACCAGTTAAATTTACTTTTAAGTTTTATATTTTTTGTTAAATGTGTGATAATAAGAACTATGATTTTAAAAGTCAGAATTTCCGGAAACCGTTGCTATATTAACGGAAAAATTACCAAATGAATGGTTTAGGTACCATATATTTTGGTGTTATTAACTGGAATTATTGTTTTTCTTCCACAAATGTCAATATCTGACAGTAAGGTAATTTTCCATAATTTTTTTCTTAGTGCTCTGTCATATCTTTTTCGTTGGTAATATTCTATGTAACAAATTGTATAAAACTTCAACCTTGATTTCTTATAAAATTGAATACAGCTACAGAAACAAATCAGTAAATTAAATTAAAAAAGTCAGTAAAGTAGAAAAAAAATTGGAAGTATAAGTTTTAATTATACAATCAGAAATTTACGTTTAAAACTTTAACGGGAAAAGGAAACGTTAGTTTCTAGGAATCTACTTTGACTGAGTTAATATTGAGTCAACTCTTAATCAGTATGACTTCCCTTATTTAATGTAACTGCAAGGCATTAATTCTCCGAAGAGGATTATATTTATACACTTGGGAGGCTTAAAGAATCGTCATTAAGTTAGAACTCTTTGAAAATTAGCCAACGTAAATCTTAGGGGTAATTATAAATGCTTCTCTTCCAATATGATATCCATGTTGTGTCAGGACTTCGGAGATTAAAGAAATATTTTCCAGGAAAATGTTGAGAAATGTGTTGCACATTGTTTTATCTAAAATTATCTTAAAATAAAGGTATTTGATACAAATATTTAAACTTTACATCTGTTTTCATTAAATGGGACAGAGAATTAGAATTTCTTTCCAGAATAATATGGCTTTGAAAATAAAAAATTAAGAATTTAGAACATAAATAGACACTTTCTTTAATATTTAATGTTGTACTTAAATGTTGTACACCAACGTTGTACTAAGACATTGAAAATTAAAGAAAAAGTTTCCAGGAAAATTGTGAGAAATGTGCTGCGTCGTATTTTATCCTAAATAATCTTAAAATAGAGGTATCTGGTGCAATAATTTAAATTTCACTCTTTTCATTAAATGCGAAAGAGAATTAGATTCTTTTTGGAATAATGCGACTTTGTAAATAAAAATTTAGAATTTAGAACATAAATAGCTACTTTCTTTAACCTTTAATGTCTTAGTATATCAATGCTGTACCAAGACAGTGAAGAACATAAAAATGTTTTCAGAAATATTTGAGAAATGTGTTGTATTGTATTTTATCCTAAGTAATCTTAAAATAAATGTATTTGGTTACAATTATTGAAATTTTATTATATCTGCTTTTATTAAATGCGACAGAAAATTATAATTTTTCTTTGGAATAATATAACTTTGATTTTTAAAATTTAGGATTTAGAGCATAAACAGATACTTTCTTTAATATTCAATGTCTTAGTATATCAACGTTGACTAAGACGATGAAATTAATTCAATTTTTTCCAAGAAAATACTGAGAAATCTGTTGCATCGTATTTTATCCTAAATAATTTTAAAACAAATGGATCTGCTATAGTTATTTAAATTTCATATTATCTGTTTTCATTAAATGTGACAGAGAATTCTTTGAAATAATATTATTTTGAAAATAGAAATTTAGAATGTAAATAAATATGCTTAAATTAAAAGTTGCACACAAAGCTGTCATATACAAACTATTTAAGATGAAAAGAAATTATGAAGAGAAAAATTTCACTTTCTTGTGTGACAAAATTATTTACTGCTTTAAAAATAGAATCATGAGCTAAAATTATTTTTTACATTTTTATAAAAGCAGAAGAGCATTCTAGAACAATTTATTTGTTTGTAAGTATTAAAACTTTATGTATGTTGTTATTTTTCTGTTAAACAATATGTAACGTATTATTAATACAAGATGGTATAATTTTCCATACTTACATACATTGACGTATTTATGAGTTGAACACATTCACAACAATCACATATGCATTTATTAGTCGAACTACCGGGAGAAAAAAAATTCTGCCAAAGTACTGTACTGCATGGTAATGACATTTTTGGTAAAAGACCATAATATTGTAGTTAATGCTAACTATAAGTCATTGTATTAGTAGAGACAAAAATAACTTTTGAAATAAGATTGTACAAATGTATACATCTAAATCACATAAATCACTTTATGTATCATTCAAATTAAAGAAAAATGGTCAAATTTTAATTCAAAAATTACTAAATATGGTCAAAATAATTATTAGTAAACCATTGGCAGATCTAAAAATAAAATCAACCTAGTTCCTCTTTCCCCTTCTATATTTAAAAAAAAAATCAAGTGCAAAATTTGAAAGCCTTTCATGATTTAGTAGAAACAAATGGTATATAACTAAAAGGGTGGAGCGAAAATTTTTTTTCGACAATTAAAAAGCACTACCTCCCGAAAGTTGTATATGGACTAGTATATCTCACGTGATTTTTTTAGATTTTTTATGCATCGTCTTCATTCCCCGTGAAAGCCTAATAATTTTAAAATTTTCAAAAAATGGCAATTTTTTTGAAAATTTCAAAACTTGTTATATAAAAGCAAATTATCACTCAAAAGTTGTGTATTGCATAAAATATTCCTTGTGAATTGGTTAAGAAATTTTCCGTGATATTTTCACTTTTTGAAACAGCTGTAAAAAATATAAAATTTTACAAAATATATTAAATTTAAAAAATGCAACAAAATTTTTAAAAATTAACAGATCAAAATGAAACACCTTGCAAGCTTTGAGTAATTACTGATATATACGACGAACCGAAGACGTTTCGGTTCATTTTTTCCTTAACGGACACTAGAGGATTTTTTTTAGCTTTTTTCAAATTGATAATGTTATTGTGATGCTTATAAAACTACAACCAAAAGTAAACAAAAGAGTGGAAACTATCGTGTGCACCATAGATTTACGAAAAATAGCACTGATGGCTGATTTACATTTTGTATAAAATCGCCTTGCAACATATATTTACATATTTAAGGAAGGTAATTTCATTAAGTTGGTTGATGGATCTAAGTTTCTTATGCAAACTCAAAGGACTTTGTTTAGCATAGTGAGAAATTTTGCATTCGAAAACTTCCCAGGGTTTAATGACACAAAATTTGGTAGTTATTTACCAGAAGAAACTGCTTGATTTTTATTTATTAAATATTTCTCATCTGTACTGAGATCAGAGATGTCATATTCTCTCATTTCTGACAAATCTTTTTCGATCTGCTGAAACTTGTTTGTGAAAGGTGTTCGCAGTTAAACAAACTCTTGCCCATAGGTAGAAAAAATCCTTAAGGTCTCACTCACAGACTTTCTAAGTAACTCATAATATGCCTTAGTAATAACACGTTTGAATGAAACTCTCCCATCACCCATTACAGATCTTCTTTTATGTAGACAAATAACGCCAACTTTTATATATTTACCAGTGTTGAATCTCAACCAACTACAATAGTTTGAGAAGAATCATTTGTTTCTCTGTTTAAAAAATTCATAATAGATTCCTTTATATCTAATTCTGAAGGAGCTCACGGAAAGTTGTGTTGAAGTTATACAGTTCTTAGTTCTTGAATATATACATATTGTTTTATTTTAGATCTGCGAAGAGAATGACCATCTTTTGCCTCCTTTATGATTAACGATTTGTTTTTTTCTCTCTATAAAATCAAATATTTTGAAGTTTGATTTTCAATTCTGCTACTTAATTCTGCAGATTTAGTTTCAGTTTTCTTTGCTTCCTATGTGTACTCTACATCTGTCTACAATGATCAAGGAACCTTTGTATTATGTAACTCCATTTTTCATTTTTTATTTTCTTATTTTCTTTATCTTTCTGTCTGTAATCATATGGAACTCTCTCTTTGTATATCGTATACTCTCTGTAAATCATATGGTAATGCTACCACAAAAACAGCATCAAGTCTATCCTGCATTCTATATCTAGGTATGAGATAGCAAATGTCACAAGTTTAGTTCTGGTTTGGGGTGTGGCTGAGATTGAATTGGTGCAGAGCCTCAGAGTACTTTTTTGACATCGAATTCGAAGTGTTCGGAATGTACTCTATTTGCCTCTTTTTGTGACTAAAATGTTTTGATTTAGTTTGCTTTCTTGAAATTTGGATGCTTGTGGTTCACCTAAAGCTAGATTTTTTTTATAAATCCATGTTTTTAATTAACTGTTCACAGGCTCCAAATTCATAGAACTTATACCCAATCATATTACAGTTTGATAGTTATGAAAAAAAATCTCGCTCATTAGAATAACTTTTCTGTGATTTTATATCAAACGCAAATAAGATTTCAATGCTACTTTTGTGAAGCTTGATGCGCTTGTTTACTTTTGGTTGTAGTTTTAGAAACCTGAAAATAGCATTAATATGGAAAAAAACCTCTAGTGTCCTTTTAATGAGGAAGGAGAAAAATGACTGAGAAAAATTTCAAAAAAAAAAAAAAATCACGAGTAATATTTCAATAAATTCACAACGTTTACAAGGTGTTTTATTTTCTTCTGAAAATTTTTAAAAATATGGTATTTTTTTAAAATTTTGTACTTTTTGCAGAATTTTATAATTTTTACAGCTGCTGCAAAGAGTGAAAATATGGCTCAAAAATTATGAAAAAATCCCACGAGTCTATCATGCAATCTATTTATGCAATAGATAACTATTGAGTGGTAATTTGTTTTCATATGACAATTTTCAAAAATTAAAAAATTTAAAAAAAAATTTGCTTTTTCTTGGAAAATTTCAAAGTTTTAAGGTTTTTCTACAGAGAAGATGATGCATAAGAAATCGGAAAAAAATTTAAGTGTTATGTAACAGCTAACATGTAACATAAGGCTTTTGGGAGGTGGTGCTTATCGAAAAACTTTTTTTCCCAGCTCCACTCTAATAACTAATATCAACAATCATAAGCAAGAAAAAATTTCTATTAAAATTACAATATTGTAGAATATTTCGAGTAAAAACAAAATACTTCTGGTTAATAAACCGAGATATGAAATATTTAAACCATTCATTCCGTAATTAATCCTTACGGATGCTAAAAGTTTACAAAAAATTCTGATTTTAAAAATTATAGTTCTTATTACCACACATTCAGTAAAAAATACATAGTTGAAAAGACAATTTAAAAAATGGTTTACATACCATGATAAGTGATAGATGGTTTACATATCATTTTAGGTATCATATGATAAAATTACCATATTTTCCCCCATTTTCAAAATCTTATTACATATTATAAAACAATATTTTGTTGTTAATTTTACTAAAATCATTACCACAGCTGTGCAATAAAAATTAACATGCTTTTTGGTGTTAACATAGAGCCAGAAACACGGTAAATTTAACTACATTTTGGTAGTTTTAACCAAGCTTTTTTTCTCAGTATGCATAATCATTTTATTTGTAGAATGAATCTTTTTGCTACAACAATGGATGCCTTTAAATTATAAAAAAGTGAAGCTTTTAAGAAGCCATTAATTTTTATCAAATGGGAAGAAAGTTTATGGCAGAAAATACATCAACTCTTGAAAAAAATCAACAAAATGAGACCTACGAAATAAGCTTTTGTTTGCTCAGAAACCTACAATAGCTTCCTGAGAAAAAAATAAAATAAAAAAAAGCATAGAGAAAGAAAAATGATGATAGAATTGATGATTTATTACGTTCATCCAAAACTTTTTTAAGGTGGTAAATAATATATTACTTCTTTAAAACTCTTTTTAAAAGTAAGAAGTTTTGAAATCATAAAAACAGAGCATAAAACCGGAAAAGACTTCGTTTTATTTGATTTTGCCTTTAGGTATATTTCGAAAAAGAATTTTTGTGGTAAATATGCTTTTAGCTCTAAAATTTCATAAGAATGACGTAGTAAAGTTTTTGATATATTTTTTTATAGTCAGAATGTTTAGTCAAGGACACGTTAATATATATTTTAAGATTTATAGTTTAAGAATTATATATTATTAATAAGATATATTTTAATACATAAATTATTTTTATAATAAAAGGAAATAACTTACCGAAAACTCAACAAAGAATTGAAGATTCATATATTAGAAAAAAATGCTATAAAAATTTAATCAACAATAACTGAGGAAGTGGAATTAAAGACATCAAAATCAGTTTGATTGCTGAATAAAACAATAGATATCGTAATGGTAATTATAAAAACAACTGCAAACTTCATGAAGCAATAAAACATGTTTTATTGATTTTTTGGTCTTCCTACTTTATAACTGATTCGATAGATTTCCTCAGTATTTTTTTTTTCTTTGTCGCATCAATATCAATGTGTGTGACCTCTACTGCGTAAATAATTCAAATCTATTTTACGAAAGGATTCCGAAAACAAATACAAATAGGCGGTCATAAAGAATTATTCGGAATATCAAATTTATCTTTTTTTCTGAATTATTAACATGTATAGTTACTTATAATAGCTGCATTGCTACGATTACCATTTGACAAACGATTATAGATCAGGATTATCATTTTACGACAAACTATTGTGATCATTTGAAAAATGTAGTTTTGATAAGTTTTCCATTTGCATTTAAAATTTTAGTCAATAATTGACTTAAAGTTAAGAATCTGTTGCTTTTTGAAAATTATATTTAAAATATTTAATTTTGGACTTCTTCAATCAAAAAGTTATAAATTATTTAATTTTTGACCTTTGAAAAAAAAATCAAATAACCCTGATTGTTTGCCTGTAAAATTGTATGAGCAGAAATTTGCTTTCATGGAGAACATTTTTGATGAAACTCACCCGCACTTAGGTTACATGGAGAGGAAAATCACGAAAACCTCTAGTAGTTAGGCAGGCGACAAAGGGACTCAAACCCGTGACTCGAAGTCTACGACGGAAGAGATTTTACATCAGCACTGTGACCGGTGCGAACTCGGTGCAAACTCGTAACGACCAGCAATCGCTGGATTTCTATCCTAGGAACCTGATTAGGAGGTTAGAGCTCCATTCCCGGAGCCATCAGCCATCAACTATTATAAAATATTTATTGAAACTAATTGGGAAAATTTTTTCTTAGGGATGTAGCATGTGAATCTGTAATCCTAGTTTTAAAAATTTCTTTAATATCTTAAACTTTTATCATTCTTACTCGAATTTTAATTAAATTAAACCAATTATTCAATTTTTATTACATTTTATAAAAAGCGAATATAAAATATTTTATTCTTTGATTAACAATCAATGTAACGGCTAGCGTTTCATTTAAATTCTAATGTAAGACTCATTAATTCACTGTCGCGACTAAATCGAAAGCAAAAATCTATTTATAACTCTTTATTCTTTATTTTTTACCACAAAAATGTTTCAGTTGCATGGTTTTATTAATTCGCATAGTCTTTTTGGCGATTCGCTTTCGACAAATTATTTTCAAATTTAATATTGATTATGGGGGTTTGGCTTTATTTTTGGCTATTTTATCCTTCGATAAAAAGCGAACCAAGGATTTCTTCCCATGCACCTAACTGTCCGTTGGGAACAATTAATTTATTTTAAAAATTTGAATCGCTGGCGATTGGACTGGGGTGCCTTTGTGCCTCTCAGTCCCTACCGTTGTATATCTATCTCAACAGTAATTCTCGATGTTAAAAGAATGATTTTCTTGATCCCTTTAAGGGACTTCTTTTCGTTATTCTTGTATTTTTGAATGTGGCCATATTCTATTTAATATTTACTTAATAAATTAATTTTCCCTAAAGAATTTTATTTATTTTTTAGGAATAAATATCCCTACATCGTATCCAAATTAAGATGTATCTGAAACAGTCAAATGCTCAATACTGCGATGATGCTACCTGAACTAACCACTTAATTGGACTGATCATCCCATCATAATAGAAAATTAACTGTAGAAATAATAACGTTACAAATTTTTAAAAAAAAATAGGTTAAAAATTATTAATTCAAGAAAAATGCTAATATGAAAAGGAAACCAGTAGAAATGATACAAGTACTTTTATAAACAAACTGGTAATTTAAAAGGAAACCAGTAGAAATGATACAAGTACTTTTATAAACAAACTGGTAATTTAAAAGCCGGCATGAAATTATGTAGGAAATGTTGAAACCAGATATGGCAATATACTGGGAATTTTGAAACCTATTTTTCTCCATATTGAAAATTTAGAAACGAACTTAAAAAATACTGGTATTTAGATATCAGTTTGAAAATATATCGGCAATTTCAGTGGGAAAACACAATTGGAAATATTGTGAAAACATCAATTGAGTGAGAAAACGTTATAGTACTAAGTATTTGAGTTGATAAAATGGTTAAAATACTTCAATTCCATATCCGTTCTAAACATGTATATTAAGTATACATACATTTATCACAAATACTTCTGTATACATACTTATGATGCATATTTGACATTATTGTAATTACATTTTAATTTTGGAGTAGTGAGAATTTTTAAGTAAAAATTTTGCTCATTTTGAGCATTTTATATTCTGCTTCCAATTTTGTTGTTAAATAATTCAGTATTTTAGTATTATTTAAACTAAATATATTTGTTTTAATTGTTTTTAAAAAAAAATTTGCACAAAATTATGATGACAAAAGAAGATATTTAGAATAAAATATAAATTGATAAAATTGTTTTTATTCGTGTTTATACTAGACTAAATCTATTTAATTACCGAAACTAGACTTTACATTTTTTCAAATCAACGTAAATTATTTTTATTACAAATTGGATTTAAAAATTTTTCTTTCGCAAAAACCCCTGTCTAAAGATTTCCAACTCAAGCTATGGACGCAGAAGATATCAATTTGATCCCATCCGGTATCAAAGAATTTTTCTCATACTCTCTATTCATTGGTGACCACGGACAATGCGGAGGTAATTTATCCTCAACATTTAGTAGCAATACCTTACTTCGGGTCTTTCCACGATTTGTCTTGATTTGACAAATAACGTCTGTATCCGAATTGAAGATAACTTTTACAATCATAAAGTTAGTGTACAGTTAGTGAAGGGCCAGATATTTTGCGAGAAAAAAAATTTACGGGCTAACCTGTATTTTTATGGTCACGACTGATCTATCGTCTTAAATTTATTTTTATAATCAGTTACTGCAGCACTTTTTGCCCGTTGCTCACCGTAGTCTAGCGATGAAAGTTTTTGCAATGTATTCACATTGAGAAAACCCACCAATATTGATGTTCATATGAAATACACCATCTTGCAAATTCATTCATAAGGAGATATATCTAGAGGATATACCAATTATTAGATATCCAGACTGTCAGATAGCTGCCTATTGAATGAAAATCATGTTAACAAATGTACAGCTTTATAAACAAAACAATGCATGGTTAATTAAGATATTTTCATTTCAACTACTCTTGTTCACCTTTAAAATAATCCGAACTATTCCTTTGTCAATGCTGACATACGTAATAAAATTGTTCCTCCATTTCTGCTTTCAAGTTTCTAAATTCTATATAATAAACGAAATAAAAGCTCCCTCTCAGTGACAGTAAAACAAAAGCCATCCTCCAGCAATCCCCACACCATCACAGAGCCAACAACCGCAACGCGGATATTTATGGTAAGCTGATTGCATCAAAAAGAATAAATGACATCCCCATCCTTATAAGCGGCTTAAGAATATCACCTCTAAATCTTTTACCCGTTGCTTTTGGAAGCCCTTAGAAGAAAGTCCATTACAATCTTCTATTTCCTCGGTACAATGATTTCCTGGCCTAGATCGTCTAGTTGCTGGAGGCCGAGATTACGCCAAAAGTTAGTGCGGTCGAATTACTGTTTGACAGAACCACTGATTACGGCATTGCAAAGAGAACATATGGAGGGTTGATTAGAAAGCAGGGTCCAAGTTTATTGATTAGGCAAACGCGCCAACAACAGGCTTGCTTTGTCGCGGGGACAGGACGGAGCTATAGCGCTTTCAGCATAGTCAATATAGCTTTATTATCTCCAATGCAGCTCAAATAAAAGCTGAGAATGGAGAAAGGGACTATTGGTTTACTCATTAGTGCGAGGAAGTATAAAATTTTTAAGCATTAATTTCCCTCCTATAAATTTATGCGTTGCTAATTCAGGCAGGATGACCATGTTTTCTTCCGCATTAAAAATGCATTAGATGATATGGGCGAAACTATGTGTTTTGAATAAAATTAACGGAGATTACTATATTAAATCCCTCTTATTATTAATATATCTGACATAGTATACGATCTGGCTATAAAAGTGTATGATAGAAATTCGCGTTAGATGCGTTTTAGTTACCAAATACTTACTAATAGTTTAATAGTAAGAGTAAAACAGGCTCTTTTTGTATATTTCTTATTAAGGGATTTTTACTATTCCTCATTAATTTTTGACTATGCATTCTATACAAAGATGTATGATTCTCAACTTATTTTCATTACTTAGGCAGACTGTTTAATCAGTTTTAAAAATTTCATGTAACCGTGTGCAAATGATCAATAATTTGATCCTTTCTTGCCCTCTGAAACTTCTTTCACAGGACCACGTTAACTTTTTTTAAGTAATTATTGCTTTAAAATAAAAATAATTAAACTCTAAATGGCATACTATGACATAAGATATTAAGAATAAAAAAGCTCTTATTTTTGATTCAGAGTCATTTTGTAAGTCTATGATAGTCAATTGATATTGTAAGTCAGAGTCAAATGATATTTGATGCCACGCTAACTCCCAAATATTCGACAAAACTGTTTCTTCACTCGTGTTCATTTAAGAGCATTCTGCGATTTTCCATGATTTTTTATGTAATTTTAACACTCTTTTCATTGCATGATACAGGGGTTAGTGAGGATGTTTGTTAAATAAGTTTTCATGGGTTCAATAACTGGGAATGACTGAGAATGCAGTCACTCATATCCCTCTTTTTATGTGATATTTCTTAGGTGTCTTCCAGTGTTCATCATTTCCCAACAGGTGAACTTTGTCTTTTGGAGTATAGAACACTCCCTGCAGAAACGCAGGACTCCTTAAAGCAAAAAGTATAGTATTACTCATCTCTCACGATAGATGGCACCGCCAGGTAAACTGATCAGGTATCATTTCATGATTCATTTGACGAAATACAACTCAACCACAACATATCCCCAAAGTCCATTACCTAACGGACAGCTAACATAACCTGACTCCAATGTCCAGTTAAATTTCAATTTTATGATTTTTTAACCATTCCAGCTGTAAAGGGATTTTTATCTATACTGTTGTAAGCGATTTCAAACCCGTAAAAGTAATGAAATTTTCCTAACTGTAAACTTTATTGCTAATTGGATGGGTACGCTGCTTCCAGATATTTTACCGTAATTTTAGAATGTAAATTCCAACAGTGTATCAAAACGGCTTTTTTGGTGGCGAAACATCGAATGTGTTTTAAAAAATAAATTTTAGTTATTAAATTTTCGCATGATCTGCAAGAACATGAAAATAGTACCAAACTTTTTAGTGCTGTTAAATTAGTTTAATATATTTTTTAAAAGTAACCCTACATGATAAATTCTTAATTATATTATAACTATCTAGCTTTATTAAATTAGTATTAGACGAAGTAATTAAAATATAAATATCTAACAAAATGGCACTTGAAAAATTAGAAGAACCCGTTAGAAGTTACTTTATAAATGCTTGATTTTTATTTATTGCACATAATTTTTCGCTTCCCAGTTTTAAATTTTCACTACGTGAAAATCGTAAATAATTCAGATATACTCACAAATTAAAATTATTTATATTCCTTCCGACATTTTTTTCTTAAATTTTTTTTAGCTTTGGCTTTTAATGCAATTTTCTATCTTCAAAAAGAGTATCATCTAAATGTCATCTATATGTCTCTTATCTAAAAGAGTAAAGCTACTCTGCTAAATTAAAGAAAGAGTTCTTAACTAATCAGTCTCATTTATTCGGGGGTAGAAGAGATATTACTTAAATCTAAAGATATAAAGAAGAGATAAAGAAGAGATATTACGTAAATTTTATATCCCGATTCCTTATACCTACAACAAAATATACTTTATACTAACAAAATGTGAACTACGTTTGCACCATGTTTTCTTTATATTTAACAAGAAATTCACAGATAAAAATATTGCCATAAATTGATTGTGAACTAACCAACTATATTACTAAAATAGGTATAATTAGTTTGGATTTCGCGTGCATGTAAAATGAATTTTGTGTTCCTATCGATTAAAGAAAGAATATATTTTATTACACAAACGGCACTAAAATAAATTCATACATTCAGTATGTATCTCAATACACGCAATAAAATGTGTATAAAATAGAGCAAAACCTACAGCAACAATATTTTAATTTGTCGTTAGGTTATAAATGATTACGGGCAATAGCATTGAAAATGCAGAACTTCATATTTGGTTTAATTTAAATTTGTTTTTAATCCACTAGAAATTAAAAATACTGCTGTGCTGTAATAAATGCAATATTCGGGCACTCTTGAAGTATTTTGAGATATTTTTTTTAATTTTGTTTTGGTATCAAATGCAGTCTCTTTGTACTTGCTGATAGATGATGAAAAAAGTAATCATAAAATCAACTTTGTAATGCATATTAAAATAAATTTTTATGAGTCTTAGGGTATTTAGAGGTTAGACATTGAGTCATGAGGTTTGAAATTCGACATAAGTACGTGATGTGTAAGGAGGGAGAAGTAAATTAATCCATTTATTTGTAAATGATAATCATGTACCAATGGCATTTAATAATAATTTTTTTTGTTCTAATTTTATAATGGAAAATTTTAGTGTCATATTTAATAAACAGATGGTGGCATGATATTTTCGACATAATTAAAACTGCTTACTGCTGAAACGTATTTGAGATGTGCACATTCATTTGCTTTTTTGGGATTATATTTAAAGTATAAAAGAATACTTATTGAGTTTCAGGATGAAAATAAAAGAATCTTCTGGGACTTTATTGAATAAATTTGTATGTACATTATTTTAATCTTGAAAAAGTTAAACATTTAATACATTTTTGATATTAATTATAATAAGTAGTGAGATTTATCATTTAACTTGTATTTTAAATTAGTTCGATTTATCTTTCGTTTATCTTGTGATAATATTAAACTAAACATTTAATTTCAAAATTTTGAATTACATAGACTAACCCAATAGATTTTCAATTTATTATCAAAATGAGTTCTAATGAAAAACTACATCGTTTTTACCAATTAAAAATTAATAATAATTATCATAAGACTTAATAAAATACATTTTATAAAACAAACGCAACAAATTTTGCAAATATTTAAGTAACTTGGCGACCTGTGAGTAGTACTGACTACATTGCCACAATCATGCCGTTGGTCAAGAAATTGTAGAGCCTTAACCTCCATGACCCCCTTGGCCCACAACGGGTTGTAGAGAGAGTGCTTTTCTTTAATAAGGGAATACATTTTCTGCAGTAGCTTTTGAACTTATAGGTTCTATATCACAAAATAATATACTCGTGTTATGTCAACATTAAAATTATTGATTATCAAAATAAATTATATAAAATGCTTCAATATATTTTTAGACTCACTTATAATAAACATTTATTGTAAATTAAATACTATTAAACTTAATCGTATTAAATAATATATAATTAATTGATATTACACAAACTGAATGTTACATAAAATTTGAATTCAATTAATAAATGAAATATTTACTTTGCAAAACTTAAAAGATAAATTGTGATTTTTGAATGCATGTTTTATGAACTTAAACAAATTTAATAATTCCATTTCCAATAAATATTACCTGGAAGTCCCAATATCTCTGATTTCTTCCTACTCCCACGCTCGCTGCTTACAGTAAGATGAAATCAATAAGACATGTTGTAGCTCTTTGTCTATTTATAGAATTCCATTTTGAGCTTTCGGAAATAGCTCCATACAAATATCTTCCGATATGAAAATGAAATCATCTATCCATTTGGAGAATCAAATTTTAATATTTTATGCTGTTTTTGTTTGTTGCACTATGGCAATCGATATTTGATGCATCTTACTAAGCGTGGTTAGAATGAAGAATGGAGCGAATGCAGGATGAGAAAAGTTAGGGATTATTAATGTTTGATTGAATTGTTCGGTGTATGATTGAATAATGCAAAGTTAATGTTGATAGAATGAATGTATGTATGAGAGCGTAGAATTAGAAATCTTGTAAGTTATTAATGTTTGGTTCAATCGAAGAAGGTGGCAACATTACTGCGTGATAAAGAATTACTTGGAATTACATTATTTAAGAACTATTTACTCTACGCTGAACTTCTAAAAATAACTTTTTATAAACAAATTTATCTAAAGATGAAATTTTACATACATTTTGAAACCTAATTATTTATAAAAAACTGAAAACATAGTGTCTTATTTTTGGTCATTCCTCTAATGGATAGAAGTGTAATAAATTAATTTAAAAGTTTTTGTTACTAGAAAGAACTTTAAAAGCAAAATAAAGTTTAGTATTTGTACACTGAGAAAAAAATGCGATCAAAACTACCTGAATATGGGGAAATTTGCCTTAATTCTGGCTCTATGGGAACAGCAGAAAGCTCCGCAATTTTTACCGAAGCGCTTTGGTAATGATTTCGGTTAAATAAATCATAAATATGATTTGATGATGTATGATAAAATTTAATAAATGTGGTGAAAGTTGGTAATGTTATCATGATACCTAACAAAATGACATAGAAACGATTAATTCAGTTAAATTTACTTTTCAGCGTTTAATACGTTTTATAACGATTATAATTATAATTAAATCTGTGGTAATAAGAACTATAATCTTTGAAACCAGAATTTCCGACTTAACCATTACCATATAAAGGGAAACATTTCCAAATAACCGGTTTAAATACTGTATATTTTGGTTTTTATTAATAGATTTGTTTCCATTTTTTTCAAATTTTTTTCATAACGCATTAATTTTACTAGATTTCTTTCTCGTCGTAATATTAAAATAAATGTGGTATCTATTAGTGTGTAAATTTTTTTTCAAAATCTTTTTTATTGATAATTTAAGGTCATTTATAGAAAATTCTTATTAAAATTTCATAGAAAAGATTCCATGCTCAAAAAACATTTCAAAAAGTTACAAATTTATTTTTGGTAATTTTTTTTTGAGTTAGTTAACGTTATACTTTATAATAAAGGGTATAAATTTTATTGAAAAAAGAAAGATTTTTTTAATGATCTAATTTCAAAGTAAAGTTTCAGAGTTATAAAATTACAATAAACTATGACAGAACTAAATCAATTTTTTATGTAGTATACGCCTAGTGCTAAGCAAATCACAAATTATTAAAAAATTATATCAAAGATATCTTAAAAAAGCAGCACCAGAGTCGATCGAGTTTTTGAAGAGATATTTGTTCAATTTTTTTAGAAAGTTTAAGAAGTTCATTTTCTAGATAGTTTACCAAATATATTTAGAAAATTGATTGTGCGACAATTAATTTCAGTGATATAACAGAATAAATTGTAACCCTACAAATAATTAAAAAGCACTTTTCTAAAGAAAATATCGCTTTAGATCATCTAAAATAAAGTGAATATAAGTGAAAAGAAATTTTAATTTATTACAGAACTTGAACTTGTTGTTCATGGATATATGCAAAAGATAAGTTCCATTTTTATAAACAAAGCAATCATTTCGATTTAATGCAGAATTATTTGTTGAGACAACAAATAAAACGTATAATAGAAATTCCATTTGAAAATTTGATTTTTTCAAAAGGAAAACTAAATGATTTAGCAAATTAATGAAGCTGAATTTAATACAGAATTTAATGGTAAAAATAGCCAAAAAGGGACAACAATTCGTAAGACAAATAAACAATTTATTAAACAAATATTACAAATAATGCCATGCTTTCTTCACTTTAAAACTCACCAAATTTGTCCTAATTTTCGATTAAATAAGTAAAGAAAGCTTAATATATTCTATAAAGCAGTATATGACACATTAGAAATATGTATTTGCAAAATGTGCATGAATTATAACTGATATAATATTTTATAATATTTGCTTTAATCATCAGAATTAAAGAAATTGCAGAAATATTCCCACTGCAATTTATGAAGAATTCCCATACAGATAAATAAGTTTATTAATGATAAACAAAAATTATATAAATAAACAAAGGAATTGTTTTAGTAAAGGAATTTTTTAGCAAATAATTTTGACCACGGATTCGGTCAAAATTATTTACTAAAAAATTTCCTTACTAAAAAAATCCTTTGTTAATTTATATAATTTTTTAAAGTGCGAATCCATTTCGGGCAAATCCGTGGCTAAAATTATGTGCAAAACAGGCAATTCATGTTTCTTTCTCTTTTCTATTTTTTTCTTAAGAAAATATTTATTTTCTAAAATTATTTATAGTCAACTTCTTTATATTATCCAGTCTAATATTACTTTGCGCACATCCATTTTCGGGCCCATCCTTGGTAACTAACAAATCAAACGCACTTCAGTAATGCAGTAAGAAAGCACTTTAAGACAAAACTCCTCTAGTTACGCTTAATTTGAGCTTTTGTTTTCATATTTTGCTATCTGGCAATCTTATTACGAAAATATTTTAAATCATTCTTGAAGAACTTCCCGTTCATGCAAGTTCATTTGAATTCGCTACTTGCTTTAAAGATTATGTTTTATGTTTTATTCTGTTTTTTCTTTATATTTTATTTATGTTTTTACGTGTTATTTTTACTTATTGTGTTCTATTTTATTTGTTGTAATTCATGTAAAAAATTTTTGAGTGCTCCTCACACTATTGTATTGCTATATTTTGCTTTGGCCATATTGATACAATATTAGAAAGCATTCTTTTTTGCGGATATAATCGTGTGGGCTGATGAAATGATTATATCTTTTATTTTCCGGATTTGTAGAAAGAATGTTTTTTTTTCTTTCATATGTCTGTAATTTTACTTTGTTTTATCTTCATTTTGAACTTATTTTAATGGTTCTATTTACTTGCAGCTTATGCGCAATAAAGGAAACTTATTGTTTTTCTTAATTTTCTTCGTGTTTTTTTGAATTTATTAATTTTGCTGTATATATATATGTATATATATATATATTGTTAATTGTNTTCCAAGCGCTCACCAACTGGTCCTGCAATTCCCTCACATTGCGAGGGTGTAGCGTGGCCGCACGAATTCGGTTTTCTAAGTTGGACCACAAATGCTCTATTGGATTAAGGTCAGGTGAATTTGGTGGCCAAGACATGTCTTGAAAGTCACTGGAATGTTCCTCGAACCAATACATGATGATTCGACCCTTATGACATGGTGCATTATGCTGTTGGTAAACACCATCCCCCGCAGGAAAAACTGTTGCCATGAATGGGTGAACCTGGTCTGCAACTATGTTCAAGTAGCTTACAGACGTCAGGGCTTTTTCTATGAGGATTATGGGTCCTAAAGTGCCCCATGAAAACATTGTTCCTGGGGGAGAAACCATGAAAACCTGGGCGTGGCCATTGTTATAGATGGAGGGTGGGCATAATGTAATGGCTCTTCGGTGTATATATATAGAGACGGATCATGGTGTAGGATACCAGTAGGAGGTTTTCGTGATTTTCCTTTCCATGTAACCCAAATGTGGGTTAATTCCATCGAAAGTTCTTCCACAAAGATAAATTTCTCCCAATATTTGATCCAGGAGTTCCCTTACTTCTGGATTGGATACAAAATTACAAGGCTACAGAGTTGAACATTTAGTAAACTCAAAATTGGTTTTGTTGTTCAACAGCGGTTATAAAATAAAAATAAAATCCTATCATGGTCCTTTATGAACTTCATTTTACATACAAATCTTAGTTCTTTTTCCTTACTATGTCATGGGATAATTTGTTCAACAGTAGAATGAAAAAGCGTTAAAAGTTATTATATCCTAACAAAAAAACATATTTAATTCGTTTGTGAAATAGCACACAAGCTTTACGAACAAATATTTAATATTCTTCCTCCCACACCTATGTAATTAACGAGTAATAAATGAGTGTTTAAAGACTATTTCTTTCCTTTCATCATTTTCTATTCTGAGCACGTTCTTTTATCGCTCGTAATTGTTGTACCCAAAGGAGCATCGAATAAACAGGAGAGCGCAAAATGCTGGAATCATTGGCACAGAGGCATAATCAAATCTGTCTTGTGAAACGTATTCTGTAGTTATAACTGAAAGTGCCTGCAGCGGCGGATATTGGAGAATTGAATTCCCTTTTATGTTTACGCTGATCCATTCCCGGGGCTTTCCTCACTCCAATAATTTATTTGATATTTCTTGGACGATAATGTCGATCATATGTTTCGATAGATTTTGAATGCCTATGGTGAAACTCTGATAAATAGGGCACCAATTTCCCAGGTTATGAAATGATATATAGAGTGATCTTTATTTAAATAAAGCTGATAAAGAGGGTTTTTTAAGAGATGGCATTAGAATCTAGTAAATTTCTAAAGCAATATTTTAAAAAAAGCTAGTTTCAGAATGTGCAGTAATATAAAAAGAAACAAGTAAAGCATCGTTTTTGAAAAGTTTAACTTAACTGAGAAAATGCAGTCGGTACGATGAGTTGTCTTTTTGCACTTGCTTGGGTCACAATTCAATATTCCTTGCTAAAGATGGGTGACTTATAGAATCGCACTTTCTCAGGTTATGTTTTAGTGATTAAGAAATCGGAAATTTTTACGTTCTGTTGGGAGGCTGTAAGGCATGGTGCGGAAACAGTGATTGCTATCAACATTTACTCTTTGTTCCAAATTGTGGTACTGCTGTGTGCGCCATTATTATCTTCAGGTTATTAGTAATAAGGATTCCAGATCTTCATAAACTGCTCAAAAGTGTATCACTAATGCGACAATAATTTAACATCAAATTAAAGTTAAACTAGGTAGAAAATCACAGAACTGCATGATGGTATTGACATTACTGGTTAAAATACCATGATTCGGGTAATAAAACCAAAATATATGGTATTTAAACCATTCAATGGATAATATTTTCGTTCACCTAGTAACTCGTTCGTATCGCAACGGTTTACCGGAAAATGTTATTTCCAAAATTATTGTTCTTATTATCATACCTTAGTAAAAAGAAAAAACTGCGAAGTTATTTTAGCCGAATAAACTGTTCTTGTGCAGTGCTTTACGATATAATGATAAAATTACTAAATTTTATTCATTTGCAAAATTTTATCACTTACTAAACCGTATCAATTGTTAATTTTACCAAAATCATTACCAAAGCATTTTGGAGTTCCCAAGGAACCAGAAACACTATAAATGTTTTGAAAATACTCTTTTCTCAGTATAGAATAATTTAATATTATATACTCACATCTGACCGTAAATAAATTGCCCGTAAGGGATCCCAAAACGCTAAAATCTTTAAAATTTTAGATTTTTTTTTAAAATTTTGAGAAAAAAAAATTTAAATCATCCAAATTATTTTTATTTATTATAACTAATATATGCTAACTTATATTTAACTTTTATATGCTAAAAATATAACGGAAAATGTAAATTAAAGACATAGTTAACATCTCAAAATGTGAGGAACTCGAAGAAGGAAAAATTCGTTTGAATCAAAGAGCTTCACAAAATTATGTCCTTATAACGGAAACAATTTTCAAAAATCATCAGCCTATTATGGCTGAATAAAAATGTACTGTATCTAGAAAAAATATTTTGAATAAAGTTTAATATTTTTAAAGTCTTTTATAGAATATATTTTAACTGTCATTTTGCTAAAGTTGCCTATGGAGATTACATTATTTTTCGTAGAAAACAATTTCTAGAAAT
This sequence comes from Parasteatoda tepidariorum, assembly GCF_043381705.1. Lineage (NCBI taxonomy): Eukaryota > Metazoa > Arthropoda > Arachnida > Araneae > Theridiidae > Parasteatoda > Parasteatoda tepidariorum. The sequence continues at coordinate 31,185,551 of NC_092205.1, forward strand.
CGTTTGCATGTAACGGTTGAATGAAAATCGAAGTATTCTGGAAGAAATAACAGAAACTAAATTTAACATTGTTTGCAACGGGAATTTTATTCTAATGTAAATATTATTTTTTCCTATCTTCATTCTAATGCTTAAGGCACTTAAAGAGTTCTCGCTAAGCTATGTCTATGATGAGAAAAAAAATCTGAAAGATAAGTTGAGTTGCATGCACGCTGCATTTACATATTTATAACCAAATGCTTTCAAAAATAACAAAAATAAGGAATTGTAAATGTTGGCTGAAAGTGAAGTGATTTATTTTTCTAAGCTATGTGCTTTGGACTAAGTAAGGGAAAGCAGCTTTGTCTCCTCCCCCATTCTTCACATCTTTTGTAATTCATTTTTTTCTATTTGTTATCATTCGGAATTCTTTTACCTTTTCCTGTTTTGTTGCTGAAAGCGTCGATGAAAATGTTTTGGAAACGCCCCATAAATGGTGGACAGATTTATTTTATTTCTTCCTGAAAATGGTGATTTGTTTTTATCGTTTGGTGCAATTTTTTTAAAATGCGTTGAGTTCGAATCATTTTACTGTTACTTTTTTAAAGATTGAATTATATTTATGCTGCAAAACACAGTACATTTAGGTTTTAAAAAAAATTCTTTTTTACGCTTGCATACACACATTGTCTCTAACCACTTTTTTAACAAAGTTTTAAAAATATTCTTTTAATTCTGGATAAAAATCGTTTTTGTAACAAGAAGTTTTAAATACTGTTCTAAATGAGTAATTAAAATATCACTTTTTATACTAGGCAAATACGAAACAAATACGAAAGCAACTAAAAATAAACGATATACAACATAAGTATATTAACTACACAAGAAATAATAACCACAAAAATATAACATTTTTTTTCACTAACAAGAAAGGTACGGAATTACAGACAGTTTTTATGAATTTGTCGCCACGTTTAATACATTTCGCAGTCGAAGAACTTTAAAAAGTTACTTAAACTTCAGATTTTTCTTTTTATTTGGAATTTGCTATATTAGGGCTATGAAAAGGTTAATTAAAAAGTTTAAACTATTCAAAAAAATTAAAGTTCTGATGTTTTGTGTAATAAATCTTTCATCAATCAAGCATTCATAGATAATTCTGTCTTTCAAATTAAATGGAATTCAAATGAGAAATGATTAGAAATTAATTTTTTCACAAGTATCTAAAATTAATTTTTCTAACTGTATTACTTATCGACAGATTTGGCAAAGTTTGTGAGATTTTTTAAAAATTATTTTGCTCAAGTTCGCATTTTCAATAATTCATTATATCTCTGTAACCAATGCAAAATACACAAAATGTTTTATTTATATACAACAGCCAATTATATAAAAGAAGCAGCCTGATTTGACACTTCGGGTACCTTAATTATAATTATTATAGTTATAATAGTTGTTGAACAGCCGACCCAATTTTTGGGTTTACGTCTACTAATGTTCAACTCAGTAGCCCTGTAATTTTGAACCCAATCCAGAAGACAAGGGAACACCTGGTTCAAGTATTGGGAGAAATTTGCCTTCGTGGAGGACTTTTTGATGGAATTAACCCGCATTTGCGTTACATGGAGAGGAAGACCATCAGAACCTTTCACGGTTAGTCTGACGGTTAAGGGACTCTAACCCATGATCCGTCTACCACTGAGGATATTTCACGTTAGCACTGTGGTCGGTGCAAGTCATTGGAAGGCGAACGTCCTATCGCCTGAGCCATCGCAGCTCCGGGTACCTTAATTTTAAAATTTCTCAAGAAATGAAATAAAATAACATTTTAATTAAAAAGTCAAAGCCATTTTAGTTGTTGCCTATATATATCATGCAGCAAATCTATTTAAAAAAATAAATCAAAAATTGAGCTATTGCTTGTAAAAAGAGTTAAAAGAATCGAAATGTACATCATCGGTTATAGTTTGGAGATTTGGTCGACGCCTAACAGTTACACCTTTCTTTTAAGATCCACACCACTGGAAAAACATTCTAATCACTGATAATCAATAAAACACTGATAATCAAAGTAGATTTCACTTGTACTTTGCCGCTTATACTGATTTTATCTTTGGATCAATACTTAAAGATAGAATTCAAGACAATGTTTAGATTTTCATTTCAGGTGTGAACTGCATGATCAACTAATTGCACTTTTTGTGTCATTATAAAAGCATTTTTAATTTGAGTTGGTTGAGATGAGTTGATTGAGTTTTTGTAAATAAACGTAGAATAATATAAAATAACAATAAAAACCAGAAATAATTATAGTTAAAATCACTAAAATGGATTGCTACTATATATTTCTTATTTTTAAACTCTCATAATAATATTTCTGGAATAAGTTATTAATTAGTTATTTTAATTTTAAAAATATATATACTATTTAATCATTAATAATTCCTTAAATATATTTAAATGATCTAGCAAATTCTTAGAGAAATGGCAAAATTAATAAGATAATAAATCTTTCTAATAAGAAAATAAATCTTTATAATTTTTATTAATAAACTTCCGTAATTTAATTAAGCGAACTTAAAATTTTCACTATTCTTCAAAAAAAAAAAAAAAAAAAATTAGGAGAAATTATTAATTGACATTGATCCCAGAAGATTTAAAAAAAAATCTATATCGCGTTTGGCATAATATCAAACAGTATTTTTTTTTGATGATCTATTTTACGAACAATTAAAATTAATTTAATTACTTCTTTCTCATTAGTTTAATGATTTGGAATGATTTTTTCTCCTGAGCATTCCGAATGAATTCAACAATTAGATGCGGAATTCTTTGATCAATTATGAATGAAAGAAGAAATATGCTTTTGTAATTAAGGTACAAAATTTTTTTGTATTTTGCGATGGAAGACAACATCGCTTTCACTTTTCCATTCAAGAATATGCATTTATTCATCGACAAATGTATTCTTCTTTATTTGGTTATAATTAATTTTCTTTCAATTTGAAAATAGACAACACGCATAAAAGTAATCAATTTACGTTAAGAATACCCAAACTCGAAATATTATTATTTATAAAAGTGAAGTATGGTATAAAATAAATTATGCATTTTTGCTTATCGTGAAACGAAGTTTATGCTTGCATTCACGCTGATAAATAATTTAGTTATATCTATAAGAATACATTTTTGTAAGGAAGTTTGCATTAAATAAATTAAACTGAAAATTCTTATTTATACGAATAAGTACTTCGTCTTGTAAAGAAATGCTTGTATTGTTTTATTTAGAGTATTATTATTAGACATTAATTGCTTTTAATTGCTTTTTAATACCTTTATTTGCTTTGTGTGAAATTAATTTCCAAATTTTTTTGGCTAAATATTTACTGAAATACAACGCAATTTAGAAAATGAACAATGCAATTCACTTGAATTTGCAAATTGTTAGTGCCCTAAAATAAAAATAACTGTTATTTTACATATGAGATATATTTTATATAACTATTACACTGCCTCTCATTAATTAGAATGCTTCTATAATTTTTGAATTTTTCGAGAGCATTCATGAAGTAATATATTGTCCCATTAATAGGAATTTTTTTTCTTGCAAAAAACTTGAATTACTATATAATATAACATATTCAACAAAATTTTGTTTCAAATATCTCCTTTTTATGAAATATACTTTTATTAGAAGTAATAAGTTCTCCGACATATTAAGGATCTTCTATTGGATCTTCTTCTTCATCAAGTCATAAAGCGTTCGCTTAACAGATCCTAGCAGACTCCATGGTCCACCAACAAACTTAATCCTAAATCTCTCCAACATTATCCCAATTGCAGAGAATGATGATTTAGGTGCTCAATATTTAATCCAGTGAAGCAGTTTTTCAAAAAAAAATCATTTAACATCACATGTAATTTGCATAGTATAGCCCAATGATTAAAATTTTACTCTAAAATTTTAATTTTCCGGTAATGTGCTAGTAAAATGCTTTTATCCTTCTTGACAACCAATATATGATACAGATGAAGCTGTTTTTGATAATTGAATATTGTCAGATACTTATATTCCTTCCACAATTATATATACTTTTTATAAAAAAATGAAAATAAGAAAAAAAAACCAAAAGTATATTAAAAGCAATTAATGGTAGCACATATAAGTTTAGTTTTATACATATAATACCCTATCAATTTTTAAATAAGCAAAAATAGCAAAAAAAACAACTTAAAATATTGTTGATTACATGATAAAATGTACAAAATATTAACTAATAAGATGGATATCAGTTAATATTTTTTTAGTTAAAAGTACACCGTAATAAACTTTAAATCAAACTATGGTGAAAAGTATGGACTCACAAGGTACTGGTACTTAAGATCCGTTTTTATCGCATCATGTTACGGAGCAAAAAATTTGATATACCGCAGGGCTCGAAAAAACTCAGAAATTTTACCCGTCCCCGAGGACGGCTTGTCCAGAGGACGGCTTGTCCAACAATGTACCCGTTCTCCTTTGAAACTAACTCGTCGCTTCCAAATAAATAAAAATATTATTTTTTCTTATTTATTACAAACATTTATATAAATTACACAATGAATTAGTAGCTACTAGGACTACATTATACAGTAATAAAAGAAATACTAGGTTACTAATAGTAAAACCTAGTATTTCTTTTATGAAATAATTTAAATGACAAAGGTCAAGTTATCTGGAATGTCAATTTATCCGAGGGGACTACATTTTTTAAATGATTCAAATATGACGTTTGCCAGTTCCACCATCAAGCCTATGATTTACAGAGGTTTCTGCACAGAAATCAGAAAGGGGTTTTCCATTTAGGTGGATGTTCATAATTGCGTTAACGCTTGCGTAATGTGTTTTTTTGTAAGTTCATTGCTGAAAAGTCCCTTTCAACTGCTGCAGTACTCCCAGACGGAAAAAAACATCAATCCACCATGCGCAGTATGTTGCTGTACGGGATTTCTAGATTAGAGAATCAGTTTAGAAGTGAGGCGCTAGACTCTTGTAAGGTAACAAAAATTTAAAGTGTATCACGACTATTAACGGGAAAATGGCCGTCCGCGCGGACGTCTGATTCGAGAAATTCGTTGTCTGCGGGAAATTTTTGACCGCCGAAGACGGGCGGACGGGCAGTTTTTCGAGCCCTGATATACCGTTAATTTTACCGAAGTAATTACATTAAAATCACTGAATCTTTCTTATTAAGTAAAGATTATTATAAAATTACTGTATAATATTTTATGCTAAATATGGATTTTAAAGATGTTGTACTAAATGTGCCGGTACTTTACACCGTAATTTGATCCAGATTTTTGCACAGTGTATTTGGATTTCAAGTCCACATGATGCAGAATATATCAAGATATTTGCCGTCATGATCATAGATACCTGTAATTGACTGAGTAACAAAATTCTAGATCAATAAAAATTCATGAATTTATTACCTTCATTTTTATACCAAGACTGCATTTTGATGTTTATTGCAATTCTGATGATGATAAAAAACTATTTAAAATATCTTTGAAAATATTTTTTTAATGGTTTTAAAAAGTGAATTCTGGATTCTGAAGAATACATTTCGAAACTTTAACTGTTACTTTTTATGCAATAATGAGCTTTATATGCTTGTTATGAGTTTTTTTTATGCTTTTTAATTCCTGCTATTATTTCACACTCTCCCTATATATAGTTACATATTTTGTTCAAATTTTAAATCGTTAATTTTAAATCGTTAATCCCTACTAATTTTTTCAGATTATTACTTTTTTCTTAACTAGGAATGCAATTTTCCTCACAACTAATCCAATTTTTTAAAAAAGAAAATAGATTATTTTCTCTTGGTCACATATTAATAATATTTCTAAAGATTTGTTAATTTCCTATTGGGAAAACAAAAGAAAAAATCCCTAAACACGAAAAAAAAAATGAAATCTATCTCTCTAAGTTACTCCAGTGGTTTAAGTTCCGAAAAAGATTCATTTCAAAAAATGAAAATCGGTGAAGTATTTTCCAAATACTTAAATGCTTTAGGGTATAGCTTAGTTTTATTAAAATATTTTTAAACTTTAAAACTTTTATTTGGAAACTCTATGCATACTTATGATGTGAACAAAATTATAAGACTACAAATTATTCAAATATTGATAATATCGTAAATTTCTCATTAACAGAGCCTGGACATGCATTAAATGATTTGCATAGCAATATTTATGGAAAATAATATTTTTGGAAAGTTTAGTATAATTTGAATATTAAATGATGGAAGTATTATTTGCTTAAACTATTCTTAAACTCGTTTTTTCAACTCTTTATTAAGAAAAATGAATATTGTATATAATAGTTTCAGCAGAACCTATATACGAGTATTTATATATAGATTCGACTGAATTTAAATTTATGCGTCTAAACTTAAATGACTCGTCATGGAACATGGATGAAAAAATAAGTTAAATATATCTTAAGTGGTCGGAGAAGAAAAATTAATTCTCAAAAACATTTGAAAATTTAGAGATTTCTTTTGTTATTTGAAACAAATATTACTCTTATTTTGTTTAAAATATTGGTATAATTATAATTATGAGTTATAATGCGAGACCAAATATTCAGTTTTTTTTCCGATTGAGCTTCAAGTGATTTTGAAGAAAATGCTTTTTTCCTCCCTTGTCAATTTTTTTCATACTTTTTTCAAAACTTAATAGTTCATTTGTTGGTAATCTATAAACGATAACGTCTTGAGTTAAAAAATATTTAAATTTCAAATACTTCACTTTTATAATTTTTCAAAAAATGTAACATTTTGAGAAACAATTTTAATAAATATTTCTTTTTAAAAAATATGTAATTTGTAAACTAGAAATGTTTTAAAATATACTGTAGTTTTAAAAAGATACATTTTTTTAAACTTAAATATGTAATTTTGCAACCTTAGAAATAGTTTTCAAAAATGTTAACTTTAAACTTTTTTTCAAATGCAATGCCCTTAAACGCTGAGGTTAAATTAATGCTTGCATATTTTTTATTGGTCAAAATAATTAGTCAAAGTTTATTAATTACGTATTTTGCATAAAAAATTGTATAAAAAATATCAAAGCCTTTTAGAGTTTCTAAATTAATTTATTTATTATATTTAGTAGAAGATTTGCGAAGGAATTTTTTATATTTAATAGAAAGTAGATAAAAATATTTAACACAACTTCGGAATTTTGAAAAAAATTTATATTAATTAAAATGCATTTATTTTTCTTCTATTTAAAATTTAGATTATTAAAATTAGTCTTAAAATTTAAAGAAAAAATACTTTATTGAAAAAACTTTTTAAAACCAGGTGCAATTTTATAGATCTAAAAGCCTTTGGCACAACAAAAAAGTAACGTTATCATTGCAGAAATGAATTTAAGAATGGCAATTTCAAAACTATTATGAAATTTCAAACGACTCTTTACGTTAAAAAACTGTACTTTATGGAAAGAAAGGGCTGTAATTTTAATTTTGATATAAACACTCAGAAAATTAATTTCAAATCTAGCGAAATCTTGCATAAAATTAATTACAATTTACATTTGCAGTTTATAAAGTTTAATGAAATTAATATTTAATCTGCTCATTAATTACACGAAAGAAGTATTTAATCAAAAGTTTGAACGCTTCTTTAAACTTTCGTTTTATCTCAGAGAGTCTAAATTTATTAAGCAAATAACGAATTAATTTAATTAATTCTCAAATCAATTCGTAAAAAATATTTAACCAGTAATAAATTAGTTTGATTAGTTCTATAAATTTGCCAACAGCATTAGAACTTAATTAAATTGATTAGTAATCAAATATTCGTTTAGTTACCATTGGAATACAAATGTAGAAACTAAATCATCCGAATGGTGGGAAATAATCTTATATTTGACGTTATTTCTGATTTCTTTTTAAGCTAGAGTAACTTTTTCCAGATTTAGGAGCAAGACGTAATTTCGAAATTGCATGTCAAAAATCGTTCTTTCTGACTTAACTCTTTGAAGTATATAAAAAGAATTCAGAATAAAACCTTCTAGTAACTATTCTGTATTAGATTGGGTGAGTGGATCAAAGAAATCAGGAAAATTATTCCTTTAACTTTAAAATTAAAAGAAATGGGGCAAAGGGACTGTATAAAATACGTACTAAAATATGTTTTGTATATACAGAGCGTAGAATGTTTATTTGGCTACATTGAAGAGGATATATATTATGATATGATTTTTTTCTTAACATCAAAATCGAGTCTTTACCTAGTTTTTTACATTAAGAGTTTCTTACATCAAATACGGAAAATATTTTGGTGAATACTAAGGTTTTTTTAATTTATTATTTCACTTTTTAAAAATATTTGTGGCAACGCCTCCTGCTCACTACTCTCAGTAAACCATAGAATTCCTACGCAATCACTTTTGTTTCGTGGTGATAAACAGTTTGTTAGAAGTTACATCAAGTTTGTCAATTAAAAATTATTCAATTCATTGTTCCCAAAAAAAGATTTGAGTCACTAAACTAAGTTCCCTTTCTACTGATATGAGATTTAAATATAATATTTTTGCTCTATTATCATATAACTTTATGCTCAATCTTTTTTTTTTAATATTTTTTTATTTTATTTACTATGAACGCGCATTAATTATTTTCTTACCCTCAAGAATATTCTGCTGTTATATATCAAAAATAATTCTTTAATTTGCTTCCGAATTTTAGGTAGTTATTATGTTTTTGTTATTTAAATTCTATAAGCTGGCCAACCACGGTTTACAACGAACTTTTAAGAAGTGGATATAACGAATTGATTCTTTTAAGGGTAATCGACTGGCCTGAATATCTTTATCACGAAATATTTTCTAATCAGGTTATATTAAATGATTGCTTTATAAAAAAAGAACAATTCTCCTTTTTAACTTATAATTTTAAATAATAATCAAAATTACATACGTCATGAAAAAGGTAATATTGGAAGGAATAATGAACAATAATAGAAAATATCCTGGAATATATAATACTGGTATTAAATAAATGAATAATGTACAGGTAAATATTGCGATATTTTTTTTTTATTTCATGTTGATGACAGCCAAAAACATCAAGATCTCCTGTGTATATTAGATATTCTGCGATGTGATTTTTCGATTCAATGAGAAGGCATAAAATGCTGAAATGATAATTATTTTTTTATAATGTATAAAAAAATAATACTTAGAATTTATTCATAGTTTTTTCTTTATAGTTCCTTTATGCACTTTATTTTTTTAGGCAAAATTATTCCTGGTTTTTCTTTATTTTTCTTTTAAGAGCTTGGTTTATAAAGAAAAATAATTCCAGACTTTTTTAATTGCTTTATACGAAATTTGTCTTTCAGGAAAAGTAATTTATAACTTTTCTTTATTGAAATATAAAAAAAAATATTTTAAGGAAACGTGCAAAATAAAATGCACTGTAAGACTTTTATTTTTACTATTTTACTATTTGTTTTCATAACTAAGTTTATTTTAATTACATGTTTTAGCATCAAAATAACTATGCAAACAAAAATCAAGCAACTAAAAAGCCTAAATAGATTTTTTTTATGAAAAAAGAGGAGATCATTAAAAATAGAAATAAAGAAAGAATTCTTTTTTAAATAATTGATTCAAATAAAATATGTAAAGAAAAAAGCAAATTAACTACGATAAAATAAACGTTTTACAAAAATATGTTATATAAAACTCAATGACAACTATTGCAAACAACTTTAATTTTATTCGAATCACTCTGCATAATTCTTTTCATAAATATTAAATTTTTTTGTTCTAGTCAAAATAAAGAATGGTTAACAGATTTTAACATTTAGATTCCATAATTATTTGAATTTTTTTTTTGAAAATCTCAACTATTAAATAACAACAGTTTGTGTAAAAGTTAAAAAAAAATTAAATTATGATTTAAACTTGCCGTGTATAGTTTAAAAACTATAACAGAATGAAAAATAATTTTGTTTTTTAAAAAATTATAAATTTATAAAATATTGATACTTTTAAAATTGCAATAATACCCATATAAACACCATATACCTACTTTCGTTAATTTATTTTTGATTAAATTATTCTTCCTGCATAGTTACCAGGATAAAAAAATGCTACATATACTTTAATGTTGTGGTTTAAGATTAAGCATGCTACTTAGTAAGTGCTGCTTATCAAATTTGCTTACTTACTTTGCTTACAAATTTGCTTACATGAAGGAAATGTATGCCGAAAAAAGCCAAATTTGTCAAAAATGAATCGTAATCAGATTTTTGCACAGTTTTAAAAATTTAACTATCTCAGACAAACACAGCTTTGCATCCTAAACATTTGCGAATAATATAAATTTGTCAAATTTGTTGCTTATTAGGCATTTTTCATCTTGAAAAATGCTTCGAGTGTAAGAACTACAAATAATAATAAAAGTGATATTTGTTTAGGCGTAGAAGTAAACTTTTTGCAGTTTCCATTTGTACCCATTTTTTCTTAATATCGTGAGTTATATTAATAGTAATAATATTCTTTTCCACTTCATTCCAAATTCAAAGAAAGTACTAGAATATATCAATATTTAGAAATATTTCAGATTTCTGAACCAACATTTGAAATCTGTTTATAATTTTCAATTTTTAAAAACGTATTATTATCGATTTATTTCACGATAATTATTTGATGTAGCGCGTGAATAAAGAGAGAAAACAATTTCAAACGCAGAGACGAATTTCTGAATCAGCGAATAACTGAAATATTTAATCCGAATTAGTCAGTCAATGAATTGTTAGACAAATTTAGTAAGTGGAAGATAAGTAAACCAATGAACAAGCATCTCTGCAAACTAGATTTTATGTGGATACATTTTTTTTATATGACTTCTATTGATAATATGGAAGCTGAAAACTACAATTTCAAAAATACACATTTTATTTAGTAATTATAAAATATTTCGAACAGTTATTTTTCCAATTGCCTGTGGTAGTGACACACTATTTTTATCAATAGTCTCTGATATAATATGAGAAAATTTGTAATGTGTGTTATAAAATGTGCTTGTCTTATCAGCGAAATATTTCTGAAAGTCCCTCACAAGCATATGATATATATATATATATATATANCTAAATATATATATATATATACAACGAAGAGCCATTACATTATGACCACCCTCAATCTATAGCAATGGGCTTGCCCAGGTTTTCATGGTTTCTCGCCCAGGAACAATGCTTTCATTGGGCACATTAGGACCCATAATACTCATAGAACAATGCCTGACGTCTGTAAGCTACTTGAACACAGTTGCAGACCAGGTTCACCTATTAATGGCAACAGTTTTTCCTGCGGGGGATGGTGTTTACCAACAGGATAATGCACCATGTCATAAGGGTCGAATCGTCACGGACTGGTTCGAGGAACTTTCCAGTGAATTTCAAGTCTTGTCTTGGCCCCCCAAATTCACCCGACCTTAATCCAATAGAGCATTTGTGGTCCTATTTGAAAAGCCAAATTTGTGTTTCAACGCTACCCCCTCGCAATGTGAGAGAATTGCAGGACCAGTTGGCGAGCGCTTGGTACCAGATACCTCAGAATACCTATCAGCACCTTGTGGAATAAATGCCACGGCAGGTGCTAGCAGTTTTGAGGGCTAAAGGTGGTCCTACATGTTATTATATATATATATATATATATTTACACACTGCATATACTTTACAAGTACAAAAAACATTTGAAACTTTGGAGATGGTAATGAGCTGCAACAGGTTCCTTAATGGTAATATCTCTCATTAAATCATTACTTTGAAAGCTATTGTGACAAAGATTCTAAAAATACATAGTAAGAGTGATTATTACAGAAGGTCCTAAATAGTAAAATTTGCATTTTTGTCCTTAAAAATGAATTGTTTTGATTATGTATACATTTGGAGGGAAAGCAATGGGAATTTATAATTAAAATGTTTTGCTTCTACAAAAATACCTAAGGCGGTTAAATTATAATATAATGATCATAAAATTAAGGCCATATGTAACGGAATTAATTGACGAATACTTCTAAAAAGTAAAAGTGTCTTTGAGTATTTCGGAACAGTATTTAAAGTAAAGAATTGAAAACTTTCGGAAAGAAGCTTTTTTTTTAAAAAAAATTCTGCTTATTAAGACGGAAATAAAAAATAAGACTTATGCAAATTGAAGGAATTTAAATGAATAGTAGTTTTCCTCTCCAAAACAAATTCCATTTTCATTCATACTATTTTTGGTATTATATACGAATAGTTTCCCTTGAGAATTATAAATAAATTAGTAATTAAATACCCAAATGCGAAAAAAGGGCTTTCATGCGTTTGACATTGAGAGTGAAGTGAAATAATTAAAAAAAAAAAAAACAGTTTTTTTCTTTTCAAAACTTGTGTTACTGTTTAGAAAAAATTTACTGAGCTATTTGTTAGAAACGAACAATTCCTTAATCATGTTTTTGGACAATATATTACAAATAATAACAAAATAATTATGTTATATATACTGATGAATTTTAAGTATAAAGATTTACAAATATAAATATTTAAAAAAGACTGAATATATAGATACAAGTAGAAGAATGTTTTCAATAAAAGTAAGTAAAAATACCAATGTTGTAATTTTATCAATTATCTTACCTAAGCTCTGAATTTCCATTATAAAGTTACTGAGTACTAAAAAAAGGCACTGGAATATCATAATTTTTCCAAGCAGATGGCGCTAATTTAAACACAAAAAATTCCAACAGACGATCTTTTCATGGACCACGTCAAATGACACAATCCAATAATTATTATTTTTAATTGTGACTATTTTTTACCACTAAATTTTGTTGACAAAATCTCAAACTATTTCCAGTTTTTCTCCCAATTGTTTTCTTAAATTCCGTCTTAATATAGAACGAAATGAGTGTTGTACAGAAAAACGTGTACTCAGATTAAAAATGTAATAATATCTTCTAAGAATAAGAACTACACATGCGAAAAATCAACTCTCGTCTGCCGGCAGTACTAGAGAATACTAGGACGTCGGGATTCTCAGTTTGGGTGCGCCCCTTATCGGCTAATTCGTGAACTATGAGGATTTATTGGTGGCCTATGCAAATAGATTTTAATGGAGCTCTTACGGAGCAATTAGTCTTTTTGATGATCATGCTAATCTTCAAAAAAGAACAGAAAATAAGAAGTGAAAAAAAAACCCGAAATCGAATGATTGAGCACTTTAAAAAAGATTAGTTTAATGGGTAAAAGGAATTCAGGTTTTAACATTTGTCACTTTCGGTGCTACGATAAAAATTTAATAAATATTTCAGCGTCTTTGTTTGACTTAGGTTCAGTTTTTACTTTATTGTGCTTTAAGGACTTATTAGTTAAAAATTATTATTATGTTAATTTATTTAAAAAATTTTAATGGATTAATAAGAGCTACAAATATTTATTATCAAATTCATTATTTACAAAATATTTCGATATATTGAAGGATTTATTTTGATTCTATAGGTAAAGTAGGTTCACTTTAAGATAAATAAATTAAATCTACAGCTTCATTTTAATAATCAAGTTAGACGTTTTGTATAACCTTTGCAACAAATTTGATGGACCTTTGCAACAAATTTGATACATGACATCATGATAGTGATTTTGTTATAGGATGATATAATTTCATAATGCTTATGAAAATTGTTAAGACTTATTAGTTTTCAAAGTCATAATTAAATTGATTCATAGTTTTTATCGATACTGTTATTTCAAAAGCGTTTATACTAGAATTTGAAAACAATTATAAAAGGATGATATTCTTTATAAAATTTATCATTCTAGAAAAACTTTGCATGAAAAGTTGTTTTAAAAAAATAGTGTTAAATAAAATGTAAATTAAACCATGTATTTTTTTGCACTGCATCTGAGAAAATGTGTTATGTGTTCTTTATTAATTTAACATGTACTATTTTGTACTATTATTGCACAGTTATATTTAATTACATAAAAAAAGAAATTTTCATAACTTATCGATAACAATTTATGAACATTTACTAACTAGGAAGAACTAGCTTGTTGTAATTGCGGAATACAAAATACATAAGTAGATGTTCTATTTAAATGTTTTTCCCAATAATTAGCCTTTTTTTGTTTGATTTCAAAATAAATATAAAATATATAGGGGAGTGTCGGGTACCTCCGCCCCCTGTCAATTTCATATGTATAGAATACTTTTTCAAGTCAATGGGCCATCGGATATTAGTTGTTATATTAAAAAAAGATTCTTTTCAAAGTTTCATGCAGCTGGTAACATGGTAAACAATAGTTTTGAAAATATGCTGAATACAGTAGTCATGAAATTAAGAAAAATTGGTTGAATGTTTGGATTAAACTTCATTTTAATACTAAAACAATAATTGTTTATATACATACAGCATTAAAGTAAGTAGTCTTAAGTTTAATTTGCACAAAGAAAGAAGTTTATATGTGAAAAATTGTTCGAGTAATTACAAATTTACAAAAAAATTGGATTTGGGGTAGCCCCGCTCACATGAATGTCGGGTATCACCGCCCAGTTTTATTTCATCGATAAATGTACGGTTGCAAAGATTATTATTTTATTGCTTCAAACTTGAATGTAATATGCATTTTTAACAACAAATATTGTTGTTATTAAATGATTGTTATTAAATGATAGAATTCACTAAAAGTTTATAAATATGTAATAAATAAAATAATTTTGTGATAAAAATGATAAATGAGGTTTATCTATTGTC